>NC_061120.1:13628417-13876075 GCF_002878395.1 Capsicum annuum | reverse complement strand
CAATGGCACGATCTAGAGAATGAAAGAATGGGAAACATCTCCTAAATAACTCATAGCTTCCTCCTAAAAATGTGGCGTGCTACGCACCAAAAAAAAAGGACTCTACTTGATTCGACTTCATAGACACCCTAGGACCATGAACCGTGCTCTAAAACCAAGTTTTGTATGACTTGAAATGAGAACCTGGCCACGACGGGCATCCCAAACCATGAAGGCCCGAGAAACCCTTTAGCATACTATCAAAACCATAATCCATATGTAAAACAAAGTGCGGAAGATATAACAGTGTTCAGTAGAAACTTATAATCCAAAGTGTGTCAACAAGATATGATAATACAACACTTTAAATACTATTTATGAAGCCTCTAATGAAAACCTAACTATCTAGGCTGGGACAAAGCCCCCAGTCGGATCATGAACTAAAGTCATAAGAAAATAAACACATGGGAAAAGATGTCTTTCGAAGTAAAGGAGGCTCACTAACTCTGAAGGTCTAATAACGATCTACTAATTAGCAGGACCACTAGACTAGGCCTCAAAACCTAAAATATAGGGGTTCAATACACGAAGGTGCTGGTACGTAGAATAATCCAAAAATAACACATACTCTCTATAATAAGTGAGAGCATTTGAAATCAATTGATCATAATATATCTAGAAATACATGGGTATAATTAATAAGCTTCAAAATATTTCTGTAAATCATGACTCAACTCTTTGTCTTACTTCTGAGCTAAGAGGTACACCCTATATATCTGAAAGTATCCCACGGGCTATATAGGATTATCCCTTAACTCGGTGGCTAAGCCCCCAATCCAAGTTTGCCACAAGGGTTGGAGTATCTAAATCTGGTAAGTCACAAGATTGTCGCCGGCATATAATCCCTATCTTGGGACATAATAAAAACCGTATCGAAAAAATACTATTCCAGGCAATGAGTTGTCAGAACTCATCCCTGCGTCGGGTAATCACCTAACTCTCTTAGTGCCCGTTTTTAACCTTTTAGTAAACATGCATTTTACTAAAAATCAAAATCTAAAAACTAAATAAAAATCTATATTCTGATATGTTCTGGATCTGTCATGCCATTCATTTGTTTGGTATCGGCATACCAAGACTTACAAGTCGTATATTAAAAAATGTCATATCATATTATGCTTTAATCCTTTCAATAAAAATATGTCATCTGACCACCAAACATTTAAACATAACATTAGAGAGTCTTAGAGTCAAAACATATGAAAATTCATAAAAAATACTCTATTTCAAAACTTTGGCAAGGTGTGGTCATCTCTTACATCAATCACATGCAAGTTCCTTATTAGGAATTATGATCATTTATAAATCAAGGGAAATTCCCTCTCAATTCTTTCATAAGGCAGTAACAATACATAAACATTGGCAAAACACTTAAAGTCATCTTTTAATCCATCCATGTAAACAACCCATAACATTGTCAAACAATAGGTTTTGTAAAAAGAGAGGGAATTTCCATAAATCTTGCTCTCATATAGCTTTCAAACTGATAACACATGTATACATGAAAACAAACCAAGTTTGGAGAAAAAATCTCATAGTTTATGCAAGATTTCATCATAAAAATGGATTTACAATACATATGCTTCAACCATTTCAAAATCTCCATCATGTAGGAAACAATATATGTTTAAAGCTTGTTTGAAAAATACATTTTATGCCCATGAAGTTTAGGATAGCCCCACATACCTTAGATTGATGGAAATGTTGAGAAACTTTGACTCTTGAGGCTTAATCGCTCAACCCTAGGTTGTTTTCTCTTCTTGTACTTAAGGAAGATGAAATAGGAATTTTTGTCATTGATAAAACGTGAATAAAGACCTTGATTTTGTCTATAGATATTTAGGAATGGTTATGGGACATGAAAGGACCTTTTTACCCTTGAAATAAAATAAAAATAGAGCATTTACGCTGCCATACCTTAGCCATGCGGTGTACAGCCCATGGCACAGGAAAAGATGTGTGACGCACAGCTTATGGTATAGCCCTTAAGTGGTCATCGCATGCCCCATGGCACAGCCTAGACAATGCCTCATCCAAATACTCATAACTTTTTACTCCGGACTTGGATTGAGGAACGATTGGTGGCATTGGAAAGAAGACTCGAAGGGCTTTAATTTGATGTATAGAAGGCCACATGAATCTTTAGGAACTATTAATAACACTTATTTTTAACTAGAAACTATTGGATTCATGTCTATATACATCAAAAAGACGGTTTAACTTTAGCCCGAAAGCCCGGGGTGGTACAATATTTATCCCATTGAGATAAGCAGTCAAATCCAAACACAAAGTGATTAGGAACATCAGGAAGATATACAGGAAACTACTAAGATTCTTGATCAATTTTGTGGCTGAGTTCCAAAAATATATTTTACATCCAAATCGACGAGTTAGAGGGTAAATAAGAAAGAGACCGCCATTGTAACAACCAAAGACTTCAAATCTTTTAGTTGATTCTTCAAAGGAACTTCAAATTTCTTGTACGTGCAACAAATGTTTCATCAAAGTACAAAGTGCAACACTTTTTTTTTGTGACAACTAAACTATCTTTACAGATCAAATAGCTTTCCTTATATAATGAACATCAATTCATATATATGTTAATAAAATGAGGATCTCTAATAAGATTACATCAGGATTTTCAAATAGACCTGAATTGTATTAAATCTTCGATAGGAAGTCTTAAAAGTATTTTGAATTTAGATGGTTGGTATTAAAATATTTAAAAAATATTTTTAATTTGTAATTTAAATTAATTAGACATAAAATTAATAAAATTGCTTAATTAAAAGTTTTATTGATAATGAATGTAAGTAATGATTTGCAAGTTATCAAATTGATATAACATAATTGCTCAAGACTGCAACATTAATGTGTGATTCTTTTGCCTTATTGTTAATTAGGGTCGACTAATATGAATTATATGATTTTTACGACATATATAACATGTAAGTGTCTTTCATGTCTAAAGTGGTTTGAGTTTTGACTATTGTTAACAAAATATTTTAATATAGCTTAAAAAATTACATAAACATGTAGTTTAAATTTATTTAAACATAATAATTAATAAAATTACTTTTTCGAGGTCATATTAATAACAAATATAAGTAGTAATTCACAAATTATCAAATCGGGGTGATGTAAGGGAGCAAGACTATAACATTAATATGTGTTATTATTGTTCAATTATATTTGTTATTGTTGTTGTTATTACTATTTATATTTTAATTTGTTTTACCTAGAAGTCATTAAAATTTAAAAATTTGTAACATAAAAGTATTTTTTTTGGTAATTTATTTTCATTTAAAAGTCATTCAACTTTGATCAAGTTAACTAAAAAGTAAATTTCATCTAAATTTTGATATATCATATAGAAAATATGATAGTGGTCCAATACCACTCATGTTTCAAAAATTTCTTTCAAATGTCATTTATGTTTCATTTAGGACAAGAATATCACTCAATTATCACTCTTTTCCTCAAAAAATATTAAACATCTTAAAATTATTTTTCTCTATTAGTTGGCATGTCATGTCATGTCATTAAAATAATATTTTTTAAAAAAATAATAGATTAATTAATTCATCAAACTCATTTAACCAAAATTATAACTTTATTCTTTTTTAAAAAAAAAAATGCATTAGTCTAATTTTTCTGTTTAGAAATTCTTTACCACACTTAATCTCTAATCATATTATTTTACATGCAAATTAAAGTCTCTAAATAACTTATTTAATTTAGTGATATTATGTTCTTTAGAAAACAATTGATCTTTGTAGGCAATTACATATAAAAACCTGAATGATCATCTACGAAAATAACGCTAGAAAAAAAGTATAAATACATGAGTATGAGAATTTCTTCTTAATAAATTAATATATTTTTTAAAAAAATAAAATTACCATTTTGGTTAAATGAGTTTGCTGAGTTAATATGTTTATTATTGTTTAAAAAATGATTGTTTACTAATTGACATGCTATTTAGATAAGGAGGAAATTTTTGAGATATTTAGTTCTTTTTTGAGAAAAATATTGATAATTGAGTGATATTATTGTCTTTGCAAAAATAAAAAGTGATTTTTATAAGCGACTCCAAAAATATGGATAACAACCTAAGAAAATAACTTTAGAAAAATTGAAAGTTTAATTAATGGCAAAAGATTTCTAAGCATGAAAATTTCTTCTTAATAAATTAACATATTTCTTGTAAAGAAAAGAATAAGAATATAATTTTGACTCAATAAGTTTGATGATTTAAATAGGTGTTTTACTAAAACATAATTTAATGACATGGCCTGCTAATTAGAAGACAAAGAGACGTATGAGATATTTAGTTTGTTTGTATTTTTAGATTAATAGTGATAGTTGAGTCATATTATTATCACTAAGAGAATAAAAGTAATTTTTATAGGAAATTTAAAATATATGAGTGACCATTAAGAAAAATAACCCTTAAAAAAATATATGTCAAGTTTTAGTACCACTAAAGTTTTTCTAAGTATAAAATTTTTTTTTATTAAACTAATACATTTTTCAAAAAAGAAATAGAATTATATTTTGATTAAAAGAGTTTGATGAGTCAAATATGTTTAATATTTTTTTAAAAAAATATTTTAATGACATGGCATGTCAACTAAGAGAGAAGAAGATTTTTGTGGTGTTTAGTATTTTTTTTTTTAGGAAAAAAGTGGCATTTGAGTGATAGTGTTATCCTAAATGAAACATAAGTGATATTTGAAGGAAATTTTTCAAACACGAGTGACTATTTAGGGAATTCACTCTTAAAACTCTATTTTCATACACTAGTTTTCATATTCATTTAAAAAATCATAAAATCAAACTAGATAAAAATAAATAAAATAATTTAATTAAATTTCTCAAAATATGTAAAAAGTATAAACTATACATAATTAAAAGTTGAACAAAAATTTAACTACTTCAAACGTAAAAAAGAAAAAATATAACTAACAATCAATAAATAAATTTATACTTATTATTTTTTGTTTTTTTAATTACAACTATACTACATTTGACAATTATTTAATTATGTAATTGTCAATTAAAAAATTAAATAATTGAAGATAGAATCTATAAACTGTCCATTCCCATGTATTGGGATAGTTTTCAATGTATTGGAAAATAGTAATAAATAAAGTAATGTTAAAATTTTAATTTTAGAATAAAAGGATAAAAATATCTAAAAACTAACTAGTTTATAGTGTGAATAGATCTTTTTATTATTATGACCAAACTTTGGCCAAATTTTTATGGCCAAAAGGATCTCTCCTTTCAAATAATCTGACCACTAATTGGACTTACTGCAAATGTAGTAATTAATTTGTTGGGAAGATACACGGGGGTTTGGGCCACAGGTGACAAAAGAGTTTTAAAATAAGGTGTAGGTGACACAAGTCTTAATAATTGAGTAGAGGTGACAATTACTTCATTATGGTTTAAGAAAGTTTGGAAAATTTTAAAATAACCCAAAAGTTTTTAAATTTACACTTTGATTCAAATATTAGTTAATATATAACGGGGAACGAAGGAAAAAAAGGTGTCTTTTTCTCTCTCCTCATCTGTTGTTATTTTCTCTCTCTTCGCGATATTTGTTGTTCATTGTTGCTGCTGCTTTATTCATCATCTTCTGATTCATTATCATCATCTTATACTTCATTATCAACTTCATATTCTTATTGTTGACCATTGTTGTTGTTGTTGTTGTTACCCCAACTGCTGCTATTTGACCAAATTCTTATGTCAAATTTTATTTCGTAAATCACTTTCAACTTTGGAATTTACTTGAGTGGAGACTTTGGTATGTCAGATTATGCTTTTTAGTTGAATCTAGGTAACTGCTAGTGTGTTGTTTTTTCAACAATAGTTTGCACGTGAACATGAATGCAATACAAGAGCAATCTGTTTAAACAGATCCATTATCTGCGGCACCAGATAAATATTCTGTTGTAACAGTAGACTCATATTGGATTCATGTTTAAGGGTTCTAGGTGATCGTAATATGATTATGAATCGAATAGATGGGTATTCTGTTATACCAGATTAGTAATCTGTTTCAACAGATAAATAATCTGTTTCATCAGATTACTAATATGTTTCGAACAACACAATACAGCTCCTGTCACACACAAAACCTAACAGATAACTTATATGTTCTTGCTATTGATACTGGAATCAAATTATTCCTTAATTGTAGATATGTTATTCGTTAAAAAATAGAAATAGACAGCACGAAAATTAAATAAGAAATAAAAAGTCAAGTGCATCAAACATAATTTTTTATAAAACAAACAAAAAAAATACATAGATAACAGAAAAAAAGTTTAATTATTATTATCATCATTATTAACATCATTGTTATTTGTATGGCCTGCCAGCCAATCTTCAAAGGGCAGCAGCAGTGCCCTCCGCAGCATCCTTACTCTGAAGGCGGTCAACTCCCAATGAAGGTCATGAACCTCCTTCTAAAGTTCCCTTATGGCATCTCGTAAAATAGTGACATCCCACACAGGGTCAGCCATATCTAAAATTACATAAGTTGATAAAACACACACGTAAACACAAAAGTAAAGAAAAGAAAGAATTTAAATGTAGTGTAATATAATACAATATATATTTACACAAAAATCAAGAAAAAAACTTACCAGAGACAGGAAAAAAGCTATCAAGTCCTTGAAGATAAAGTAGTTGAAGGTGTAACAAGAGAGAGGAATAAATAGTGTGTAGTAGAACGAACGATTGAGTAAGGAGGGACCTATTTATAGAGGATTGAACTTGAATGAGTTAGGCAAAAAATCACAACTGTTCACCTCCATTTATTAATGACATTCTTAATTACTGTAAAAAGTTCTGACTTAATTAAATTAATCAATATTATGATAAGTCATGACTTTTCAGCTTTATTATTAATAATAATTAGTTCTTTCCAGGAACCGTTTTTTTTACACTGTTTTGGACAAGATAATATATCTGTTGCATCAGATAAATCATCTGTTACAACAGATATATCATGATTTGCAACAAATAGATAACCTGTTACATTAGATAATATATTTGTTGCAAAATATAATATATATATATATTTTTTTTAAAAAATATATTATCTTCATGACATTCAATTTTTTTGACTTTTTAATTATATAAATTAATAAAGCAGATTTAAAGGCACAACTGTTCACCTCCATTTATTAATGACATTCTTGATTACTGTAAAAAGATTTGACTTAATTAAATTAATCAATATTATGATAGGTCATGACTTTTTAGTTTTATTATTAATAATAATTAGTTCTTTCTAGGAACCATTTTTTTTACATCGACTTGGACAACAGATAATATATCTATTGCATCAGATAAATCATCTGTTATAACAGGTATATCATGATTTACAACAAATAGATAACCTGTTTCATTAGATAATATATTTGTAGCAACATATAATATATATATTTTAAAAAAAATATATTATCTTCATGACATCCAAATTTTCTGACTTTTTAATTATATAAATTAATAAAGCAGATTTAAAGGCACAACTGTTCACCTTCATTTATTAATGACATTCTTGATTACTGTAGAAAGTTATGACTTAACTAAATTAATCAATATTATGATAGGTCATGACTTTTCAGCTTGAAGCTTAGCTTTATAATTATTAAAATAATTAGTTCTTTTCAGCAACCATTTATTTTTTACACTGAGTTGCACAACAAATTATATATCTGTTGCAGCAGATAAATCATCTATTACAATAGATATATCATCCGTTGCAAAAAATAGTTCAACTGTTGCATCGGATAATATATCTGTTGCAACATATAATATATATCTTTTAAAAGAAAAATTATCTTCATGACATCCAAATTTTCTGACTTTTTAATTATATAAATTAATAAAGAAGATTTAAAAACAAGAATATTTCTGGTGAGTTTTTTACGGTTTAAATTGTGTTTATCATTTATTTCCTTATTCTTTTCTGTGAAAAGAAATGACTTAATTAAATCAAGTTGGTGGTGACTTAATCTTTCCGTTTCTTTAATAACCATTTTTATTAATTGAGTTATGGTAACAGATTGTATATCTGTTGCATCAGATAACCCATCTGTTTTAACAGAAATACCATCTGTTGCTATAAATCGACATCTGATTATGGAGCTTTTTTATTTCTTCTAACTGATTCATAAGTCACAACAGATGAGGAATTTAATGCATCAGAAGCATTTTTTATTTTGTTTGTTTGTTGAATATGTTTAGACAAAAGTCACAGTCACGACTATTCATTAACTTTTTTCTTAAAAATCATATCATCATATATATATATATCTTAATTAAATTAATCCAATGTTGTGAAATTTTTTAAATTAAATAATCTTTCTTTTACGATTATAATATCATTTTGTTCTTTATTATTTATTAACGAACTATTTTTAGGAGAATTTCTCATCATGACCGCATCCTAACTCCAACCGCCGACATGTTTTGAATAGGGAATGAATAGAATGATAATTAAATATTGAATAAGAATTAAAAATTCAATATCGACCAAACCAAACCAAACATATACTTGGATTTTTTTGAATCCCTTATAGGTAGATCGGATATAAAAAGGGGAAGTACATACACTAAAAGAAAGAAAAAACATAACCTAATTATTATTATTATTATTACTACTAGTATTATTGTCAACCAGACAATTTTCATCCGGCAGCAGCAGGGCCCTCCTCAGCCTTACTTGGAAGTTGGCCAAATCCCTCTGGAGTTCATCAAACTACCTTTGAAATTCCTGCAAGGACTCGATATGAACCTTCTTGTATGAATCTGGATCTGACATATTATTATTGTAAGTATAGTAGAATGAACGTGAGTGAGTGAGGAGGCCGGAGGGACCTATTTATAAAATGATTGAGAATTGGAAGGGACTGGACTTAGTCAAATAAAAAGCCACGACTGTTCATATCCCTTAAAAGGAAAAATCATACAAATCCCATATTTAAGACACCATATTACACAATATCCCTTAATGTTTTAAAAAATTACTTAAAATTCTGGATTCATATTTAATAGTGATACATATGCTATATGTATCACTGCTTAACATATGTATCACAATTCGAAATTCCGGGATAAAATGTAATTAGTAAACTATCCGGGATTTAATGCAATATTGCTGAAACTATCCGGAATTTATGTGTTGTTTGTGTTACTTAAATAATAATGGTGACTATATTAATAAGTAAGTTAGAAAAAAATAGATCTAAATATGATATTTTATCTTTTTGTTGTATTTTCGAAAGATAAAGATTGGTAATCTATGGCAAAATATATTCCACCTGTCAGATAACTTACAACATATGGACAATTGTTGCAATAGATGGATATATCAGTTTTATTTTCCTTTAGCTGTGGCATCTGTTGCAACTTGCTAGTCATTTGTTTATTCAATTTCATCGAGAGCAATCAATTTTTCTAAACACTTCTTGGCCAAATTCAATTTTTGCTCTTGGATTGCTTCTCTTTTTTTCTTTGCATCCTTCAACCAAACTAAATTTTTGCTATTGGATTGAGGGAAAAAATTGAATTTGGAGGCTAGCTTGAAGGATGCAAATAAAAAAAGAGAAGCAATCCAAGAGCAAAAATTGAGTTTGGCCAAGAAGTGTTTAGAAAAATCTATTACTCTCGATGAAATTGAATAAACAAATGATTAGCAAGTTGCAACAAACGCCACAGCTGATGGAAAAGAAAACTAATATATACATCTGTTGCAACAGATTGTCCATATGTTGTAAGTTATCTGACAGGTGGAATATATTTTACAACAGATTACCAATCTGTTTCTTTAAAAAATACGACAAAAAGAAAAAATGTTGTATTTAGATCTGTTTTTTCTTAATTTACATATTAATAAAGTCACTAGTTTTATTTAAGTAACACACAACACATAAATCCCGGATAGTTTGCGTCAGATGTGGAGTCTGTTGCATCAGATATGGAGTCTGATGCAACAGATATGGAGTTTGTTAGAATACATAGCAGCCTTGCTGGTGGTTTGATTTGTTCTATCAGTTGCTCCATCTGTTGCAACATCAACAACAGCATAAACTACAAAAAACAAATAAAAAATATCAACAACAAAGAAAACAACAATATTTGTTCCAACAACATCATCAACTACAAATAAGCATACATCCTATGTTCCAACACCATCAATAACAAGGGACGGACCCACATGGAGTCCTCTGGGTGCACGAGCACAGATTGAACTCGTATCAAACTTTATATATGTATGTGGAAATAAAGAAAAAAATGTATATAATCTAATCAGTGAGCACTCATAGTAAGAGTTGTTTGATTAGCCTAGTTGTTGTTTATAGGTGCTTAAAGCTATTTATTTCTTTTGGTCTTGAGTTCAATTTCCGCTCATCACATATTTTTTAAATTTTGGTAACCAACTCTTCTATTCTTATTCACTTTAAAATTTTTATTCTTTTCTCCCTTACTCCTTGTGTTGATTGTTCGAACTCCACTATTTGTAAGCTAAGAAGCACCCACCGTCTAAACCACACCACACCACAAGTTCCAACAATGCCAAACCCACCAATAACACCACACCATAAGTTCCAACAATGCCAACCCTACCAACAACATCAATAACAGCATCAACAACAAATAAACAAACAAAATACATAAAAAAATGATACTGCCAACAAGGCTTTTAAACTTCTCCCAACGGATGATTTTTTTTGCATCTTATAATAAAAATTCTCGGTATGTTTATTCAACAATTAAAAGTTCCTTCTAATTTTTTAAATAAATATGATATGGGGAAATGGTAATTAAATAAACAAAAAGATATAAATAAAGTTGTAAAAAGAAGATGAGAATGAAAGAGCAATAGTGAATCATATCATACAATGTCAAAAGAGGGTCAAAATAGCAATTTCAGTCGAGGAATATAAGATATGGATATCGATCGGTTTAGATCCGAACGAAAATTTTTGAGAAAGAGGAGAGAAAAAAAGTTGTGATAACCCTAAAGAGGATAGAAGGAAAAAAGATGAGAGATTTAGGGCTGAAGGAGAGGAGGGGAGAGATGAGATAATTCTAATTTTTAGATGTACTACCCTTAATATTAAATGACTAAATAAAGTATATTTATTCAAATTTATATTTACTAAGCATAATTAATAAGGCTAATTTGGTAGTAAAATAAACCCCTAATTAATATTATCTTGATGGGAGTGCCAAGTCAATATGAAAAGGAAGAAGTATTAGAGGTTTCAATATTCATTAATTAATATTCACTAATAATTTGAGGGCACGGGGAAGAAAATGGGTGACATTGAAAAGACAGGACAAGACTACTCAATGAGATTTTTGAGTTATCCAAGAAACATTTTTTACCACCTTTAGTAGTACTACTACTTTATCTACTCGAACAGTAGCTTGTTTTAAAATAAAAGAAAACAAAAATAATTTTAAACAGATATGTCGTTTGTTTCAACAAATTTAGATATCTGTTTGAGAAATCCCAATAGCTCAGTCATCTGTGACAACAGATGTAAATGTCATTTGATAACTAAATCAGAAACGTTATCTGTTACAACAGATATCAATATCTGTTTGAAAATTTCCAACACCTCAGTCATTCGTCAACAGATGCAAATGTCTATTTGATAATTAAATAAGAAATATCATCTGTTGCAACAGATATTGTTATCTATTTGAAATTCTCTAATAGATTAGTTGTTTGTTATAATGGATTTCATTGCAATTGATTTAGGATGAACTAGGGATGAAAGAATGAGCTACTCATTAACTTAATGTTAACATTAATAATAGTACGTACATCGATCTAGGTGGAACGAGGGATGAATGAATGAGCTCACAGGGTCAATTACAAATCCAATTGAGTTGTTGTATTTTCATGGTGTTAGTATTGCGTTCATCCTGAATCGAGTCATCGATCGATCACTCTGAGTTGAAATGTGTTCTCATCAACTTAATGTTAAGATTAATAATAGTACCTACATTGATCTAGGTGGAATTAGGGATGGATGAATGAGCACAAGGGTCAAATACAACTTCAATTGAGTTTTTTGGCAATTGCATGATGAGACGGTACTACATTTTTCCCGACAAGAGTCATCAATCCATCACTCTGAGACAAACTAATTCTTACTACCTTGTATGTTCAAATAATACCTTAATTGAATAATCTGGGACTAGGGGTGAGTTCTCATAGGGTCAACTACAACTTCAATTGAGTCTTTTGGCAAATACATGATGAGACGGGACTGCGTTCCTCCCAACAAGAGTCATCGATCGATCACTCTGAGCCAAACCGATTCTTACTACCTCATATGTCCAACTAATACCTTAATTGATTAATCTAGGACTAGGGATGAGTTCTCATAATGTCAACTACAATAGATGAAAATGCCTATTTGATAATTTACAATAGATGGGTAATCTGTTGCAACATATGACTCAATTCATTTGATAATTTATAACAGATGGGTAATCTATTGCAACAGATGACTTAATCTATTTGATAGGTTACAATAGATGTGTAATATGTTGCAACAGATTACATAATCTGTTTGATTTGATCTAACAGAAAAGATATCTATTACAACAGGTTGAGCATTTGTTTATATATAATTCATTTGAGTTCATATGTTAGAATAATACCTTAATTGAATATGAGTTCTAATAGGGTAAACTACAACTTCAATTGTGTCTTTTGTCAATTGCATGATGAAACGGTTCTGTGTTCCTCCCGAGCAGAGTCGGCGATCGATCACTCTAAGCCGAACCGATTCTTATTATCTCATATGTTAGACTAATACTTTAATTGATTAATATAGGACTAGGGTACTAATACCTTGATTTAATAATCTGGTACTAAGGGTAAGTTCTCATAGGGTAAACTATCGATTAATCTAAGACTAGGGGTGAGTTCTCATAGGGTCAGCCACAATAGATGGCAGCGCCTATTTGATAATTTACAACATATGGGTAATCTGTTGCGACATATGACAATCCATTTGATAATTTACAACATATGGGTAATCTGTCGCAATAGATGACTTAATCTGTTTGATAATTTACATCAGATTCGTAATCTGTTGTTTCCTAATCTGATTGATAATTTACTACAAATGAGAAATCTGACGCAACATGTTGAACATTTGTTTTTTACAATTTCAATTGAGTTGATATGTTAGACTCCTAAATTGATTAATCTAGGACCAGAGGTAAGTTTTCACAGGATCACCTCCTAGAGTACTCGGCCAACTACAACTTCAATTATTTTTATATGATTTTAAAAACATGTATTTTATGATTTTAAAAATAATTAAGATCATTTCAGACCAAATTATCATTTTCAAAACTACTTGTCATTCTTTTCCAAAATACAAATCAACCCATACAAAATGTTTCACCATTTCAAATCTTGAGGTCTGGCTCTTTCTCTCTCATTCTCACTCAACAATACAGTACAAACAACAACTAGTCAACAAATTTGCTCAAGCTTCCATAACAGATTATTTTTCTTCTCATTTTCAACCATATAGGTGTTATTTTTAATATCATTCTTGCTTGTATCAGTCGTTTTCTTTGTCTTCGTAGGCAACAGAGTTCAAGAAGAGCTCTATATTTGTTTTGTTTTTTCTAAAAAATAAGGTCTTTTAAGTTAATGATGAAAAATAAAATTTTTAGTTGTATTATCTTCGAGAATGGGTTTACAATTTTGAGTTTTGATGGTAAAATCGTAGGAAGAACTCGAGAAATCCCTAGATTCCGTTGCATTGTTCCGTTGACTGTCGTGGTATAGTTGGATGGTGTTGGTAGTCTTGGTGGTGGTGGTGTTTATGGTCGTCATGGTGGCACCAGTGGTGGTATCGGTATTCGTGATGTTTGTTTATTTGTTGGCATTGGTTGGTGGTGGCTATTGTGTGTCGGTATTCGTGGTATTTGTAATGTATTTTTTAAAATCTATGCATACATCAACTGTAATGTAATTTTTTTTTGTTTGTAGGTAAAATATGTCTCCCAAAAGAAAAGAAAGTGAAAGTGGATCAACGTCTGACCACTCAAAAAAAAGGCTACAATATAGAGGGATTTGGAGGAGCTTCCTTAACAATCTCAATCAGGGAAAAGTGAAGGTGAGGAGAGATATGAAAACAACATTGAGGGAGGTGGAAAAGGGTCCATGGATGGTGATGAAGAAAATAAAAGTGAGAAAGAGGAGGAATTAGAGGGTTAGAAAGAGAAAGAGGACCACATTATACGGCTTTCCTTGGGTTTTCATGGTAAAATTAATCACTAATTTTACTCATCCATTAATTTATATTAAATATAGTATTATGATTTTTTTTGCTTGCTTCCTGTTTACACTTTATAGGCTTGGTTATTTGAATCCATTCCTCCCCTCCAAAAGCAATTAACGGATTACCTGGATGAGGTTTCTCATCCAAGGATGTTTAGGTGGTTCGCCGCAAAGAGAAACACCAATATTAAGGAGGATAATCTCTTTAACCCTCCGGATGATGAAGTACATCTTCTTCAAGTAAAATAATTCCTACTCAAAGATAAAAAAAATATTGAACAGATGTTATATCTGGTGCATGAGATGTTATATCTGATACACCAGATGGGACATCTATTACGACAGGGTATATCTTGCATCAGATTACCCATCTGTGGCGTTGGTTCTCTGAAGCCGACTCCTAAAAGATTAACCATCTACTGTAAATTATGCAACATATGTTTAATCTGATAATATATCATTCATCTGTTACGACATACAGATCATCTATTGCATAACAAATTACTTGTCTTGTGCAGCTGTTGCAACAGATGATTGATATTTTGCATCAAATTATCCATATGTTGCTCTGTTTCTCTGAACCATACTCAAATGGATTTTAACCATATACTGCAAACTATGCAACAGATAGTTCTCTTTTTTTAAAATGTAGCCCAACTATGAAAATTATTATATTATATGATTTAAATACATCTGCCTTTTTTTTTCTTTTTTATAAGTTGTGCATCCATGGATCGTGCCTACTGAGGAGGAGTTGGTGATGACTTCTTATATTACTCTTGGTCATGTTGATACTATTGCATACCCAATGGTAGAGTTAATAAAGAAGGAATTGACTGGAGAAACAGCCATAAGAAGAGCAGTTAGGCAAGGTCAGCCTAATGTTGAGGCTCTTCATGACCAACCTTTTACTAAGGCAGATCCGGGTACTTCTTCTGGTGGAGTTGTTGGTATTGGTGGCAGGCATGCTGATGCTGCTACCAAAGAATAAATATGTTTGAAAACACCCCTTTTCTCCCTTACACAGGTCCCTCCTACCCCTCTTCACCCTCGTGTTCTCGTTACGAATGCGATGAGTGCAAGGACAGACAGGATAAACTCTTTGAAAAAGTAGAGGCCATCTCTAAAGCTATCAAGGAATTCAAATACAATAGGTGTGTCATACCATCCAAGAAGGTGAGCGAGCCACACACTCTTACAGCATTGGTTAGGAGAAAGAAAAGAGCAATTAGAGACGTACTCTCTGCTCGGAAATCAAAAGAAATTATAATTCCTCCCTCTCCAAAAGCTATTGAAGTTCAGGGGCCAGTCAAGAAGGTGGACATATATGCGAAACTTGGTTCTAAAGAGAAGAGGGATCTGTGACAGGCCAAGAATGCCAAGACAGGCGAACCAGATTACCCCAGGCCTCCCTTTCCCCCCCAAGACTTTCAGACTATGACTAATATCCATACCAAGGCAAGTTTACTTTTTCTAACCTATCCCTTCTAATCTACCCCATGAAAAAGAAGCTACGGAACAGATTTCACATCTATTGTAATAACTGGGTATACTGGTGCAACTGGTTGTGGTTCTGTTATAACTTATTATCCATCTGTTGTATAAGTTGCATTGGATTATTGATTCTGATAACCCTATGCAACAGATGGACCATCCATTGCATCTTTACAATAGCTAACCTATTTAAAAATTGACTTCTTTAAAAATTAACTTCTTATCTCACAGCATGTTGACATAATTCTCTACCTCGTGAGGAAAAGGTAATTAACATACCGAGAAGCTTATGATGCTGCCGATAGAATAATAGACCTCGACCTCTATAAGAAGCTCAAGGAAACGTACGATCAACTCAATGGAGAGGCATCAGCCTTTGGCGTGGGACTTGATTTCCTAGTTCCTACGTTGGTCTTGGATGAAGAAGAAACGTTAAGATATGTTAGAGGGGACAGGCCAAATCCACACGGCAAGAGTTGGACTGAGGCAAAAAGGTTTCTTACAGTCATTAGCGTGAATGGCATGCATTATCGAGCTGTTGAGATACTACTCGAGGAGGGAAAGATCAATGTTTATGACTCCAACGTACCTCTCATTGACGATTTCAATTTCTTCTCCTCATGGAGCCATCGATGGTGTTGTTTCCTATCTTGTTTAGGGAGAGTAAACTGATGAATCATTTATCAAAGGAAGTGTTGATGAAGAAATCATGGGATTTTAAAGGTCGAAATAGGGGAATGATCCTTCCAAAAGATGATACCGCTAAAGCGAGCAGCTCGCACGCTCTTGCACACATCGAATGTTTGCTGACCGGCACAGAAATGGCAGAGCCAATGACTTTTCTGTGCGACAAAACTGTGGCAAACCTACAAGAGGTCTGGGCTTATGGTGTAGTAACTGGACACTTGAAACCTATGTATATAGAAGATCCTGTGAAATAGAAATTTTTAATTTCAAGTCACCTTTCACTTTATTACATGTACATGTAGTGGCAATAATTTTTTTCTGATGAAAGTTGAGTTTTTTATAATGCAATAGATTAGATTGTCAATCTGTTGCAATAGTGGAAAGACCTATTTGAATAATCTAATAATCTAAGTCTAATCTGTTGCAACAGAGGGAAGACCTATTTGATAATTTCTATGATTAATCTAATAATCTAAGTCAAATTTGTTGCAACAGTGGGAAGACCTGTTTGATAATATCCACAGATGACCTAAATTTTACAACATATGCCTAAATCTTTTTGATATTTTTCAATAGTTATACTTGAATATCCATGTTCTTATCGACAACAAACCAGTAGCAAATACACACACCACCATGAAAATTTCAGCAATTAGGCTTCAATATCCATGTTCCCAACAACACCAAACCAGTAGTAATAACGGCAACAATGTAGTATCTTCTTGCTTGATTTTGTTTCTCTTCAAAAGCCTTAACTTTGTTCAACAAACCCCAGATTACATGATTTTCTTATGAAGGGTGTCGTTCTTCATACCAATCAAAGTAATTCCATCCACCCAATTTCTATAAAAAAAAAGAGAACACAATTACAAAATAATTACAAGTCAATAATTAATCAATTAATTAAATAAAAAAAATTACCTTTGAAATTTTACAAATAAAAACCGTACGACCCAAATTTTGTTGAGTCCAAGAAGTCCTTAACAGAGCTTCATGACCGCACTTACAATATCAAAAATCTTTATCACAAAAAACAGTGGAAGATGCGTTCGACATTGTCAAGGTCAGTTGGAAAAAATGAAAGTAATAATTTGAAGAATTTGGATAGATAAAAAAAAGATGATGATGAAGAAGAAGATTTAGGAATTTAGGGTTAAATTTTAGGAGGAAGATGAATATATAAGACAATGGGGGAAAAAATGACCATTGGGAGCCAAGTGACGGCAAGTCGGCGAAATGTGCCAGGACTGATACTAACACATTTGATGCCTATTTTATTTTACGTCTTTAAAATGAACATGTCTACTTGATGCCTATTTTATTTTAGGTGTTTGAACTGAGCACCGTTGATGGATTGTGCCTTTTTTATTTCAATTCACTTTAACCTTTTAAATGTAGTGGCAATTTTTTATGTCCAACAAAAGTTGTTTTTATAATGCAACAAATTCTCCATCCGTTGTAACAGTTATCCTACCTATTCTGACATATAGTTTATCTGTTGCAATAGGTTGGTCATCTGTTGTATTATCTCGATATTTTTATCTAAAGTCCATCTGTTGCAACAGTGGGAAGACATGTTTTATAAATTCCAACAGATAACCTACCTGTTGCAACATATGTATAAATTTGTTCGATTATTCTAGTAGATGTGTTGTCTGTTGCATCAGATAAAGTCCATCTATTGCAACATATTTCTAAATCTGTTCTTTTTTTTCAATAGATGTGTCATCCATTACATTATCTTGATATTTTTATCTAAAGTTCATCTGTTGCAACAGTGGGAAGACTTGTTTGATAAATTCTAACAGATCACCTACCTATTGCAACATATGTCTAAATCTGTTCAAATTTTCCAATAGATGTATCGTCTATTGCAACAGATACATTATCTATTGCAATATTTGAATCTAATATTCCTTTTCAATTAATAAGTTCAAATCTGAGAAATAAATAAAATTCATAGATAAAATAAAATAAATTAAAGCCTTCATAAATTAGCTGAAATAAGTCAACGAATAAATGAAATGTAAAAAAATTGTTATGGGTACAGATCTCAACAAATACATCAGCAACAATTTAAGTATACTGCCAAGGATTGCTTTGACAGGCTCAAGCTATAAAGATCTACTCAGTATGGACAAGTTGTTCTTCATCCGGTGCTATGGAATTCAGCTTTGCTCGTTGTGGATCTTCATTGTCGCTTGCATACGATTTCTGCGCTTTCTATTCTCCGTATTTCCATAAAAGAGTAGCATACTGTCAACGCTATTCAGCAGTAGCTTTTTCTACATCCACCTAGAAAGCCAGAATTGGTCAATGCTAATCACAGAGATACAACAAAATGGAAAAGAATAACTCATCTCTTCTAGAAAATCAAATAGGTCTTCCTCCCATTTTAAATTGTGCCAAACATATTATATCTCTATTACAATAATGAATCAACTGTTGAGACAAATTTCTACATGAGGAAGACCCTGTGTTATAATTTTCAACAGATGAACCATCCGTTGCAACATGTGAATCATCTGTTGCAGCAGATAGGTCATCTGTTGGTACAAATAAAAGTTGTACGAAGAGTTGTTTGATTTGCTAAAATAGACAAGACATATGTTGGACCAGATAAAGTATCGGGTGCAACAGGTTAGTCAACTATTGCAATAGATGTATATATCTGTTTGATAATTTTCAGCAAATGTGTCATCTGTTGAAATAGATATGTGTCTATTTGTTTTGTCAGTTGGAAGACATATAATATATTCACCTTCTTCAGCTCGTGCTGCTCTCCTTTAGATATTGTACGTTGCTCAATGCAACACGCAGACAGAGGAGTTGCAATTTCACTTTTTTGGTTGACTGATAATGCCCTGAAAATCACTCTCCTTCTTCTTTTAGCCCTAATCTCTAATGGAGCAGATGGAAATAAAATCCTCTTTGATGGAATGAGACCCCTCTTAGATGTCAATTCCTTTATAGAAGCAGTTAATGCATTAATAGCATTAATCACTACATCATGTTTTGCCCTGCAGTCTTGACATTTGCATGTAGAACATTCGCCGGGAGAGGCAAAATCTGTATAAACAGTATGATCATACTCATAATGGTTTGCTTAAAATACTGTAAGAGAAGCATCATTAGCACCAACAGTAGCACCACTACTACCACCAACAACTCCATCAACAACAACAATTCCACCCTCCAAAATTATTTTTCTTGTAATGGTTGTTTCTTCAAACAATTCCATTTTTATTCTGTCGATGACCTTAGGACCCGATAAAGTTGTACAGACCGTAGAGTAAGAAAAAATGGCATCTTCAACTCTCGATTGTTCGGAACTAGCGACAGATGCATATTCTAACATAAATCATTACATATATTAGAATGATAATTAGATCATTCAAAAAAAACATTAATTAAAAAAAATCAAACATAATTATACTTACTGCATCCTTCGAGGGGTTGAAGAGATCAAGAAATTTTGCATTTTTATGAGTTTTGGCCGACAACCATCTCAAGATTCTTGGACAGGAAACTCCTTCCTGGTAGTTCATTTGTTGTCTCAAATAAGGAATGGCTTCAAACGCCTAAGCCTATAAAATAACGCCAATAAATCAAAACCATTATTGAGCAAAAAAGAAATGAATGATATCATAATAGAAGAAAGAAACATTTACCATGAAAGCCCATGGGAAGCCATATAAGTTGACTGTCTTTGGCGCTAACGGAGTCAACAAATATTTGACAGTCATTTTGAAGCTTTCATACCCCCATGGATAGCTGTTAAACGCCTCAAGATCCTCGAAGAGCTTTATTAAATCGAGGCTTATGTTGTTGTTAACATCTCTCGCCAAAAGAATATTATGTACAAACCAAATCAAGCACAATGACTGCTTGTACTTCTTTGAAAGTCCTTTACCTTTCAACGCTTCTATCAAATTTTTATTTTTGAAGCTTGGACCAACAATGGACACCAGGTCATCACGATCACACGACTTGCCTTTACCTTTTTTGGGTGTACGGGGTGCTTTTTTGGGTTAGAATAGGTATAACTTGAGAAGGAGGATAACATTTTAGTCCAGTAACTATGGCAAACTACTTCCAACCAAAACAAATAGGCATGCCATAGTAATTTATACACACCTCATCCATCTTATCTTTGTTTTCATACATAAACCTACGCTTGAGAAGTTGATATACCATTTTCATTTGGAAACGAGCATTGTTGTCCTCCGGTAAATCAAGATATTTCCTAAAGTTGTTGTCCCTGAAATAAGCATCCAATTTTTTTTCTCAAAGTATTTTTCTGAAGGCGTCAAAAGATTTTCCCATGATTGACTTAACCACGAAGTCATCCATTAAATCTGCGGCACCATCGCACTACATTCTCACAAGATAATAATTAATGCTGAAGGCTTTGACCAGCTCTTCGGTGGAAGGGCTATTAGCATCTGCATCATCTCTTTTGAAATATTCGTCCTCCCCGTGTTCATCATATTCTGCTCCGATTGAGATAACGCTTTTAAAGCAAGCTCATAGAGTGGTAGATATAACCTAGCTGCTTCACTTATTCCTTTACTTGGACTTGATTTAGTTTCTGTTCTTTTGGGAACCATATTATCTAAAACTAATAGGAACATAAAATAATATAATATTGCTGATTAATGCATCGTTAAAAAAGGATAACAGTAAATCAAACAAGAAAAACAGTTAAATGACAGTTGCAACAAATCACCGATCTGTTGCACCAGGTAGTATATCTGCCATAGCACATAACCAAACTATTGCAGCGGATGAGTAATCTGTTGCAACAATACAAAACATACCACTCATCTTTTAAGACAGATGAATGATCTGTTCAATAGATCACACAACTATTGTGACATTATCTGTTGCAATATATGAGTGATTTGTTTGAATAGTTAAACAATCTGTAGCAACGGCTGAGTAATTTGTTGTAAAAATACAAAATATATCACTCATCTATTGAGAAAGATGAATGGTCTATGCAACAGTTCACACATCTGGTGCAACACATGAGTGATCTGTTAGAACAGTTATCAACGGTCAATATTGTTTAGATTTCTTCCAACATAGGGTCGTCTATCGCGGCAAATGAATTATTAGTTGGAAAAATCAAGTCTAGAACTTTTTCTATAGGAAGAGTTGGTAAGATTTTATCCAACAGGAGGTTCATCTGTTGCATCAGATCATTAATCTGATGGTTCTTCCATTGCACCAAATGGTTAATTAGTTGCATTAGATTTTTTATCTGAAGCTTAATCTGTTGCAACTATGGTAAAGTTGTTGCATTATATTATTAATCTGTTGCATCAGAATTGTAATCTGATGGTTCCTCTGGTGCATCAGATGGTTGATCTATTGCATCATATGATGAATCTGTTACATTAGATTGTTAATATGTTGCACCAGATGGGTAATCTGTCGGAGGAAATAGTAGCACAATTTTGTTAAACAAAAAATAGCAATTTCACCATTTTTACCAAGAACAAGAACAGAACAAATCAAACCAAATTGTCTTTTTATTTTTATAAACACAAACAATAAAAATCGAACTTCAAAAAAATGCAACAAACAACAAAATATCATAATTCACTTCGAAAAGAGAAGAGAAGAGAAGAAATATCAGAAATTAGGGTTTTATTCAGACCGCATTTCAAATTAGTGCAACAAATATTGAAATTACTAACCAATACTATAAGATAAATTGGCTCAAGTTCCTCACTTTCTTCAAAACTAAAAAGACCATAAATTTTTACCTGTGAAAGAAGAAAAGGACCGATGAAGAATTCAAAGCTGTTGTGGCCGGAGAGCAAGGTTGTCACGTCGATTGAAGTCGAAAAGGAATAGGAATCCCAACTATTTGTAGCCGGATGTTGAAATTGCCAAAGATTGAAATAAGAAATTTGCAGAACAGTTGGTTGGGAGAGAGTTGAGAGAAGCTGTCAAGAGAGGGATGAGAGACAGGTTGATTGAATTGAAGAGGGGAACTCGAAGCCCAACTATTTATCGTCGGGGGTTGAAGGAAGAAATTTTGCAGAACTGTTGGTTGGGAGAGAGTTGAGAGAAGCTGTCGAGAGAGAGGAGAGAGTGGTTGATTTGGATTGAAGAGGGTATAGGTTGGGTTGATTTGTATTTTTGGAAAGATTAGAAAGTTTTGAAAATATTAATCAAGTCCACAATTAACTTGATCAAGTTTCCTAATAATGTTTGACCCTATCTGTTGGTCAATGTCACCAATCCTTTATTCAAGACTTAAAAGACACCTATTCTTCAATTTTCTCAAGATACACATCAAAGACTATACTTGCGTATTGGTCAAGAAAAATAACAATAACGGAAAGTTCCTAGGAATTTTGATCTTTTTTGGGGGGGGTCAAGTAGGAATTTTGGTCACCACCTATCACTTAAATTGTTAATTACTTTCTTTGTTCTTAATTAGTTATTGTCTGTATTAAAAATAAATATTTCTTAATATTTTCTTTCATTTTTACTTATACACTATACTAAAAATAGATGTATAATAATACTTGTTTCAAAAAATCAATTTACCTATTCTACACTTAGCATTAAGTACTATTTCTTATTCGATATTTTCAAAAATATAAAATTTATTATAGTCAAAGGATAATATGATAAAGTTATCACTATCATTTACTATTTCGTAACATGTAACTCAAGTCAATAGTACTAGCAACTATTGATGGACGGAAGAAGTACTTGTCATTTCACAAAATCAATGCATGCATAATTAGTTGTTTGTTTTCACTTTTAAAGTTAGTAATAATGTGGCAACATATTAATATAGTGTCGAAAAAATATTAAATAAAGATAAGTAGTAATATTTAAGAGTAATAATCAAATTATCTTCTAATTAATGTTTTTTAAGGTTGGTGCAACCTAAAAAGGTGACAACTAATTAGGACGAAGAAAATACTATTATAATTTATTTATTTTTATTACGATTAATTTTGAATACATATTTGAATATGAAATATTATATTGATATTTGAATACTAAAGAACTAAGGGCCCGTTTGGCCATGAAAATTTTTCCTTTTTTGTCGGAAAATTTTTCTGGAGTTGGAAATTGTGGTGTTTAGCCATGAAATTAGAAAAATAATCCCAAAAAAATTTTCTGAAAAGGAAAAACAGGTTTTTGTTCTTTTCACAATTTTCTAACTCCAATTTCAACTTTTATTATTATTACATATAACCTCAATCTTTTAAATTTTTACATAAAACTCTCCTTATAACATTACTTTTTCAATATTACGTATATAACAGTTTTAAAGAATAAGATAACTATAATTTCAAACTTAACGCTATTCTAATTAATATATATCTCTCTTTTTCTCTCATCATTATTTTTATCCCTTATTTAAGACATTATTTTACTGTTAATTTATATTTATACCCATAAATATATAAAGTATTATATTTATAATAGAAATATACAAAGTATATTATATATAAAGTATATACCATGTATATACCATATACACACATATAAATATACAAAGTATTAAGAAACATACTAAGCATATTTATAATATAAATATACAAAGTATGTTATATATGAAGTTTATACCATGTATATACCATATACACACATATATAAAAATACAAAGTATAAAGAAACATACTAAGCATATTTATATATTTATGGTATATGATATAATATACCATAAATATGCAAAGAATGTTTTACATAGAAATAATTTATTCACACACAATAAAATCTTTCATGTATAAGAAAATTAAAGAAATGATTTAGCGGCACCCTAAAATTTAATAAAAACTCATCATTTTCTATTTTTTAGGAACGGAAAATGAAGGAAATAAATTAAATAAATTCCTAAAAAGATAAATTTGTTTGAAAGATAATATTTGTTACCTAAAAAATAGGAAGCAGTGATCTGTTAATATAACATCCATATTTAAAATTTTCAAATATGAGAAAACGGCTATTAATGTAAATATTATATTTGTCATAATTGAAATTCATTAAATATGGCCATGTATATGTAATTATTTTTATAATAGTGGCTAATTGTGTTCTTTTTCTATTAGTAGGTAAATTTTAGTTGAGTGATTTTGATAGTTTGTAAAAGTTAGGGCATAAAATCATATTTAAAAAAGTTTTTCAAAAGTCAAAAAAAAAAAAATCAAAAAAGACATGGCCAAACACAACTCCAACTCCAATTTCAACTCCAACTTCAACTCCAATTCTGAAAAATTTTAGTTTTCATGGCCAAACGGCTACTAAATGTGCTCAAAGTAAACACTTTGAAACATTGTCATTTATGATGTCATTGATGACACAGGCAAGAACATGTTTTTTCTATAAATAGAGTGAGATACACCAAAACAAAAAGTGAAAGAAAAAAAAAAGTGAGCATCACAGAATGTTTAGTCTGTGAGGAAAAATAAAAAGTATGATCGATATTGTAGTGAGGTGGAAAAATCACAAGAGAGATATTTATTTTGAGTGTGTAGTGGTCTTTAGAGTATTTTACTCAGACTACAAGTGCAAAATTCTTTACTATAGTGATATCAGTTGCTCCTCTTGGATGTGATTTTTTCCTTATTGGATTTTCACTTAAAAATCTCGATGTCGTTATCGCTCTTGTTGATTAACCGTATTATTATTGTTTTCATAGGGATAAACCCCATCACAATAATAATATTACGGTAATAAAAGCATAAAAGCAATAAATACGAAAACAACAATAATACGGTTAATTAACAAGAACAAGAAGAGCTATAATGATATCAACATTTTTATGTGGAAACTCATTAAGAAAAAAAAATCACGGTTCAAGAGAAGCAACTGATATCACTATAATAAGGAATTTTACACCTGTTCTCTTAGTAAAATACTGTGAAAATCACTACACACTCAAAAAAAATATCTCTTTTAATTTTTTCACATCACTGCAATATCTCTCACACTCTCTACTTCTCCTCGCAGACTAAACTTTGTGTGATGTCTCACTTTTTTTTTTTTCCCATATGACCCTTCTTTTCACAATTGTAACACTTTCCTCCAAATCTGTAGCGAGAATTTTCTTCTCCGTGAAAATTGCTCAACTTAGTAGTATTTTGCTTGAAGTTCTTGCATTTGTTGTAGAGCATTTCTTCTTCATTCTTCACCGAAGTTCTTGCTATTTGCTTAGCCATGAATTCTTGACCAACGAGTAAGTTTGCAGACTCAACAATTGATATTGGTTGATTTGGTCGTCCTAATACGACAGCAAAAGTTCTTTGTATTCACGTGTCAAATTATTGATAACTATTATTTTTATTTCAATTTGAATAGTCGAATCTAAATTTGAAATTTCACGATTTATCATTTTAACTTAACTTGGTGGAAATAACAATCAGTCGTCATATCATGTTTAGCTATTGATAATAGCTCAATCTCTAAGAGTTGCAGTCTTGCATTATTCTGCTACGAGAAAAGTGCAGCAAATGTGTCCCATGCTTCTTTCGATGTTTTAGCATCACGAACATGCTTAAACACACCTTCATCAATCGTTATTCTGAGAGTAACCACTGCTTAAATTTGTCTATTTTGAACTTCCATTTTCACTAGTTTTCATTTGCATCCTATACGTCTAGTTGTGTAACTTCACTTTCATTGAGCACTTCCCATAGATCTTGGCCCTGTGTATATACGACATAATACATGTCGCTCATGTATTATAATTTTATATTGGCTTATATGCATCCTTCAGGAGCCACGGGATCAGGTCTCTTACAGATTTTTACAAAAGAGGCTTATATGAGATCAAAAATGTTGAAATACTACTTAAAACCCTATTCATTAAATCCATAAAGGCTATTGGAACATTTTTTAGTCCAGTCCCTTAACAACTAAATATTACAACTACTTAGCAAATAATGAAGTTAGATGCAAAAAGATAAACAAAACACAACGTTTACATGAAAAACTCCTTACTTAAGGAGGAATAAAACACGACCTGTCTTAAAAGATTTTCCAACTCTTCATTAACTCCAAGCAGTTAAAAGATTTTCCAACTCTTCATTAACTCCAAGCAGTAACGTGATTACAGACACGAGTAATCACTAGGATTAAAATCTTAATCCTAACTCCTTGTAGTAACTCTATTATAAGACAGATGTAGTAACTCGAGAAGGTTTGGAAGAATGCCCACTTTGATCAACTAGCAATTTTGATCTTTTGACATTTTACCTTAACATTTTTCACCATCCTTATAGGACATGAAGACATTTGTAGCATGGGATGGATCCCACAAAAAAATTGTTGGTCCAAAAAGAAATTTGTGGAAAGTAATGTTGCTATCTCAAAATCAAACGAGAAAAGTAAAGATGTGTGAAATGCTTTTTTGAAATGCTGAAGCATTTTTTGCTATAGAACAGGAGAATTTTGCACTCACCACAACAATCTGAATCAATTCATCATGAAATGACTAGTGTGAACACTTAGGCAGCGGGATCTTTCCATCACGATCGACTAAAGGGAAAGCTGCAAAGCAATATTGGTTCGAATTCAATTCATGATTCTTCCCACATTTTTACCTATGTGAAGGCAGAAATGGTGCAAGTGGGCCGGTCTATTTTACCGGAGTTCTCAAAAATTTATAGGAGGTAACAAGGTGAACTGGAGAAGATTGATCTGCAACATACAAATTCACCTAAATAGACTTTCATTTTACGTTTTACTGCATATGAGAGGTTACATTTTGGTAAAGAGCGTTTTCCCTTGGCAGCCTGTGAGATATGCTAATCTGAAAAATATGAGACAATATTATGCCACAACCAATTAAATTGTATTAATAGTGCAAAAAAAATAAATCATAATATCGATGTATATATAATTTAAATCTTTCCATTTTGTTTTCACTTTCTAATTAGATTATGGTTTCATAAGTAGTGAAGAAAAAGAACAAAGTAAAGAAAATGTCATCTTTCTCTAGTATTAGCTGTAAAAGTTTTTTCGTGATATAAATCATTGTAGTTGAAACAAGAAATCAACATGTTAAAGTAGAAACAAGAAATCAATATACTTAATGAAACATAAATATGTAAGGATTTTTATGTAGTTAAGGTCACATGAGTTCGAGCAGTGAAACAGACTCTTGCAGAAATGTAAGATAAGGTTATGTACAATAGACTCTTGTAATTCGACCCTTCCCTACACCGGGCTGTCCTTTTTTAACATACTGATGCTCCATGTAAAGTTTGTAGCTTTTGCACTAAAGCATCAATATAAGAATCCTCAAGCCCTTTGGTCAGTAAGAACTCCCTCCACTTTGCGCGATTCACTCTTATTTTACTCCCCTCCTCACTCTCATCATTCATTAGCATATTTATGGCCTTACAAACTCCTCCTTTAGTGAAAAATCCATTTTCTTCATGCCTCTCAACTTCCACTCCAACTTTCAAGTCTCCACTAAACAATCTTGCATTGATGAACTGATCACCAATATTTGGGACTAAAACCAATTGACACTCATTAATCATGGCCTCTGATAACGAGTTTCCGCCACAATGAGTGACAAAACATCCCACAGAAGGATGAGATAACATCAATTGTTGTTCTGTCCATCCTGAATGAACAATGCCTTTTCCTTGTGTTCTCTCTGTGAAACCTTCCGGTAATGCCTCTTCAATTGTCTCAGCTTCAACAGGCGGTTTTAAAACAGCCAAAAATGGAAGATCAGTAAGTTCAAGTCCCAAAACCAGTTCTTGAAATTGATCTTTTTTGAGCTTGCATTCACTGCCAAATGCACAAAAAATAACTGTCTTTTCTTGGAATTTTTCGAGCCATTTTGACCAATCTTCCTCTGTATTTGAAGTCACTATTGGTTCGGGCAACACTGGTCCGGCTAAAACGATTGGTTTCTTGAACTTATGCTCAACAAATTCACAATAAGGACCTTCTATTTCCCGAGTTGTTTTGAATGCAATAGCATCCCCGTCTTGGAAAGCCAAAAGCAAACGTTGAGTGAACGATACAGAACTACTAGAATCTTTTCCCATCGAATGTAGAGCTGCGATTAAACGAGCTTCATATTTGTGGAGTTTGATAGATGACTTAACAGGAAAACCAGGTGGAGGTTTCATCATTTCAGTTTCTGAAGTTGGTTGTTCGCCGCGCATAAGATAACCAACAGATGACGGAGTAATAGAACAGTAATGCACAGATTTCACTCCATATTTTCGAGCCACGGATGGAACCCAATATGCAAAATCATAAAGAATGAAATGGGGTTTGAGTTCTTGGATTAAAGACTCAATATTTGGATTTGTAAGGTCCAATGCTTGAAAAAGAAGATTTTGCTTGAAAATAGGAATATCTGAGGTTGTTTCGGCTCCGAGTGGGAGTCCGTCAACATGTGGAACTGTAACAGATTTGAAGTTTATGAGTTCAGAATAAAGATTAAATTTTTCCAACTTGGAAAGTGTCTTTGCAGGGTGGACAAAGAAAATTTTGTGGCCTCTATGTGCAAGTTTGTTGGATAAAAGAAGAAATGAAGTAAGATGACCCATGGCATACCATGGATACATAATAAAAGTGAGCTTTTCGTCCTCCATTTTATCTTCTTTGATCTGCAATTTGTACAATGAAAACGTTTCAGTTATAATTCAAATATTTTGTACCAAATGTATATAACCAAATCCTTTGTATCAAAAAGCAAGTAAGTTTATTGATCACATAGCAAGTCGTCACTATATTATATCTCTAGATTATTGTATCATGTTTGATATGTAGAGTTAACATTGTTGTAGGTCAACTTAACGTGATAGTATAAGAATTTTTTTGTAATGTCGATGCACAGAACATAAACACACATCACTCTTTCTTTTCTTCCAAGAAACATAATCACTTCATAACTCAATTAGGAGTATACGCAAGTTGAAGATAAAACTCTATTTACACAATCAAGTCGTTTATAAGATAACTGTTCAATGTATGTAATTTAAATCCTTAGTATCAAAAAGCAAGTAAGCCCAGAATTTACAAATACAAAAGGTACAAATCAACCTAACCAAATTCCATAGGTTTTGTATATTTTGCTTTCACTCAAATGGTGAGACCTTTGATACATTCACAAGATTAAGATACAAAAGGTAAAAGCAAACTACAAATCAATAGTACTTCATTTTATATGGACATATATTTGGCTGGACACGAAATTCAAGAAAGAAAAAGACTCTTGAAACCTTAACACAAACAGTCAATAGCATTGCTATGACTAAAAATTAGTACGCCATTAAGAATGAAAGTAATCTGGTTATTTGATTGATAATCCAGCTTCTTTACCAAAAATAAAAAAGATAATCCAATCTCACATAAGGAAAATGTATATTACAAGAAAAAGGTCTTTCCATTCATAACAAGAAACAAACAAACAATAATATATCAATATAATCTCTCGAGTAGTCCCTCGAAAGGGAGGATGTATACATTCTTTATTTTTTATAGGCTCTCCGCTCAAAATTCTTAACAAGAAAAGGATGCAAAATAACTAGGGACTAAGAAATTACAAATTTTCCACCCTTAATTAAGGGTATCACTGCCGGTCGTGAAAATAGAAAAACTACAAATAAAATGTTTCCTTTAACAGATTATATAGACCTTGCACGATACGAATCTGAATTAATAATTCAGATCAGAAATTTTTTTTGCTAACTAGAATCTAGAAAATTTGTAAGTAGAAAGATAAAAAGAAAAGATTTTTGATGCATGATTAATCAATGTTGTAGAAAAAAAACTGATCAAAGGATCCCAGATTCATGCAACAACTTAGAGAAAGTATAGGAGTAAGCACTTGGCTATGAGCTTATTTCTGAGGTTTTAATTAAGCCTACTTCTCTCTATCTTTTATAGTTTTTGCTTAAATGTGTGATATTTATTTTATGGAAAATGACTCAAAAAAATCTGTAATTTTTAACCTCTAATCTTTGGGTTTTAAAAATATTATTTGAACTTTTATTTTAATTAAAAATCTGACAAAATTGTCTTTGCACCTTGAATAATTATACAATTATTTTTATTATTTTAAATATGTACCTACTAAAAACCTGTTCAAAAAAATAGGGGCAAAGCCTTAAAAATCTTGAATTTGCTTTTTTTTTTTTTTTAACTAGAGTTTATTCCAATTAAGATTCGTCTTATTGCCAACTTAGAAGGCTTCTGTCGTGTCATACATATATAGCTAAAGAAAATCATAGTTTTATTTATAGGATAATTAGCATGAAAAAAAGTTGGTGGCCACATGATGCTCAGCCAAAAACAAGAACTAAGCAGTTGGTACGTATAGTTTTATTTATAGGATAATTAGCATGAAACCACATGATGCTCAGCCAAAAACAAGAACTAAGCAGTTGGTACGTACAACAATCTCATTTTTTTAAATCACTTTCCATAAGCTTATGTAAAATTCGTTATCTTTTATTGTTCAAGAACCAATTTAGGAGTCCTCACAATTCGGAAGAAATTAGATAAAAGGTATAGTCGGTCTTGCGGCAATGAGAGAATATCTTTTGAGGTGATTTCTTCAGGTCTCTATTATCGTATTTTTGTTCTTGTAGTTTATAGGTGGCAGATGAACATTGATCGAACTTTGAGGATTTTTTGTGTAAAGATTAGGTTAAATCATATTATTTAGACATCTCGACTATTGTATTGTTTTGTTATTCCATGAGATAGAGCAACTGTTGTTTCAGAATTATCTAAGTAAGTTGTTCTTTCAAATTGTTTGATGATTTATGAGTGGAGGTATAAGGGTGTTAAAGGTGGTGATTAGATTTTCTTTTTGGGAAAAGTTGGGTCATACGTGCCGCCATTGGAAGTGAATGACTTGCTGTTATCCTAAATATTTGTGTTCTTGCAAGAACTCCTGTCTCTCTCTCCTTAGCTGCAACTAAATTTCCTCTTCTTGATAGTATTGAATTGGACCGAAATGATGAACTGTTTGCTACTACTAGGGTGTCATGAAGAATTAAGATCTGATCAATTCTAAGAATCGTGGATTATCACGAAATTGGTTCGTTTGTGAAATATCAAAAGAAGATTGTAGGGGAGGGTCTCCTTCCTTTTTTTCCTTAATGAATATATATTTGCTTGTTGTTTAAATATTGTTGCATGCTAGGTTACAAACTCTTTTAGGGTTATCTTCGACTTCTACAGTGTTTCTTATTTTGATTTTGACTTAAGTTATCTTATTGTATTCATGATCATATTTTTTTTTGCCTCTCTTTATTCCTTTAAATTTAAAAATTATATATGAATTATACATAATCAATATTAGTAATGAATTCTTCGCTTTTGATAATTCATTGTGTTTTTTTTTTTCAGTTGAAAATTTATGACGAAGCAAACATGTTGCCGCTGAATGAAGAAGTAGTCAGTAGTTACTGTTCCCGTGAGCGTTCCCCTAGGCACCGAAGCCCTTCACCACATGGTCGCAGCTAGCCAGTCTCCATAACGCGGCCGGGATGAAGCCCCATATGTTAATGGGTAAAATTTCTATTTGCATATTTATTGACTAGATGTGAATTGTTCGTCAATATATGTCATTATGACTAATGACTATTCTAGAGGTTTATGTACAGCCTTTGGTGATTCTGTTTAGTAATATGTTTGATACTTGTCCTTTGTTTGGTAATGGTAACATATACAAGCTAGCCCAGGAAGCTAACACATAGGCAATTCGATACAATTCTGCTCATCTAGAATGTGATATATTGGTTACTGACATATACAGAATCTTTTGTAATCGGTATCGATATTTAGAGAATAGGATAGATGCGAGTATTGAAAAAATAAAGAATAAATTTTTCATTATGAGGATTTTAGATGTGCTTTATTAACCAGCTCCAGTTGTATAACATGACGATGAATAAAGATTGATTGATTTGCACTATCTTTTATAGCAAAGATGTCAGGGGTTCTAACAACAGTTACATGTTTATTTCTTTTTAGCAAGTTTTTAATAGCAGGCATGTGACATTTAACATTTTATTCAAATAAAAAAACTCACTTAGTTGTTAGCTAGAGATTCAGACTTGGATTAATAATAGATGATCAGAGAGTCACTAAGCTCTTTGTGATAAAAAAGTGTCATTTATCTTATATGTATTAACAATTCGAGATTTTCTAGATATATGCATATATTAATTAAAAAATTTCAACGGTGTTTGGGATGACGCCCCTAAACATAAGGTGCGTTCGTCCACGAGTTACAACCTACAAGTACATGGTTAATTCTTATTTTGCCAAATCTTTCTGTGTTTCATAATCTGAGTTTGGCATCTTTGTTTTTAAATTATTTATCAGCATTAGTTTTGGGGTTGCCCCATGTTAATATGTCTAAGTATAATTACTATTATAAAGTCTCTTTCAATTCTATTTAACTAATATTCTACGAGATTTTGACCAAAATCATCCCTTATAATATCCTGCTTAACCTAAAACATCCTTCAAGTTTCTCAAAGTAAACCAAAAACATCCCTCCGTTAATATTGACGTGTACATTTCACAGCTCTTCTATTCTCACGTCACCTCTCTTTTTCCCTTCTTTTCCCACAACATTTCTTTTCATCCTCCTTTTGACAGAACAAAAAGCAACACAACACTTCTTTTCCTCCTCCTCTTGACATAACAAAAAGCAACTTTGGATGGTAGTAATAAGATGATGGGGAGGACACCCATATTAAGATAGAAGATAAGGATTCCACTTATGAAATGGATGATAAGAATTCGGTGGATGTAAACGGAAGTGGTAAACCTTCAACGAAGTCGAAGAGTAAATTTTTTTGTGGAAGATTAAATTCTTAAACCATTGTAATGTTTTTGATCTGTGTGTTTCATACTTTCATTAAACAGTCATTATTGTATTCACTCTGCACCTCAATTTCAAGCAAGTTGATGCATATATATTCACCGACTATATCGGTTGATAAGCTTTTCTCAAACTAATATGGCACAAAGTTTAAAGAAATCATTAGAGGTTCTCTATATTTTCTACTGGCATATAATGTTTATCTTGTAGAGTTATTCTCCCGAGGAAAATAGGTTTGATCTGGACCGCGTCAGTATTTGTACAAAGTCAGATGGCCATATCAATTTCAAAAGATTGACAAACTTGTGAATCAACTTGCTGGTGATAGAGTTAAAATCTCCAAAAATGATGTTGTACCCTTGTTGTATTCTTACAAAAATGAACTAAAAGTATTATACACATACCCTTCTACATTTTTTAAGATCCCAAGCAATACTATTTAGTTATCATATAATAATTGTTTATTTATATTGAATTACTTTTGTTTCCTGAAACACAACCAAACAATTCTTAACCCTTTTTAGAAAATGAAAATCCCTTCACTTGCAATGTCTGTTGTTTAAACAGATGAATTTATTACAAAGAGTTCCAGACTTACGACAATGACACTGATACCTTCACATTTCTTTCAGATTAACAATACAGTGATACACTATAGTATTCATATTTCTCTCTCTATTCTTTGAGCTGAGGGTCTATTAAAATAATCTCTCCACCTTTCAAGGTAGGGTAAGGTCTTTGTACACTCTACACTCCCCATTCAATCAAATATATTTAACACAGTTAGCTCCCTAATACCTTTCTAACTCCTTTGGCCAATCTATCGACAGTGTGAGAATGGAAAGTGGGCTTTTGATAATATGTACAAAAAACAAAAAGTCAGGCATCCAGTTGAATTAATCTTCCTAGGTAGTAGAGTAAACTATATTAAAGTGGGTAGATAATGTTGGAGAAAATACTACAATATTGATATTGGATAGGAATTAGTAATAGTAAGAGAATAGTCACAAATACTGTGTCGTGGCAAACCATGGCCTTGAAAGTAATTTTGGCTCAGCTATAGTGCAAATTCTTCTAGCCGGTCGCTCCCCAAGGTTCCACAATTACTTTCAACACGTACACTCGTGGCTGAAAGTTTGGAGGTTGCTCAAACCAATTACCTAAAAGTTGTCAAAGAATAGGAAGCCAAGATTAAGGCATAAAATTGATGAAGGGGAGAGAGTATATTGTTTCCTATGTTTTCTTGCCTCTTATTTCTCAAATGATACTCCTTAAATAGGTATATCATTTATGTTTCATCCATCAAAAGAGTGAGGGAATACACACAGAGTTAATGTACGTAATGTAACATTACTCTTGAATTAATGACAAGTCATAAAGGGTAGTAACTTTCAAGACTTCTGAATATCTCTTCATTCACAAAGTTACATTTAATCATTATTTGAATGAATGTCCATTTATGAAGTAATAACTCTCACATCCTACAAACTTTAATGAATTACGGATGTTCACACAAATTTATTACAGAGAGTTACGAGAGTTTTTTAATCTTTGCATTAATTAAGAAGAAATTATCATTCAATCCCCCACTAATGCAAAGATAAAGAATGGAATAATTTTTGGGCAAAAGAAAGGAACATGTACTTAAGTATCAATATTTTTCGATTTGAATTGACACGTAGTGATGTGAGGCGAAAACAATTATTCAAAAATTGAAGTACTTTTGAACTAGATGGACATAAGTTGAGACCCCCACTACACATACCATATCCTTGATTTTAAGCAACCTCCGCGATACTACAAAGTGCTTTTATGGTCATGCATACAAACCTTGGGTCTCATGAGTGCTCTAGAAAGACAAATCAAGTCTTTTATAAAAAGGTGACCAACCTTTTACACTCACATAGGTGATCCATCAAGTCTATCTCACAGACCACCTTAAGGCTATAGATCATTAAGAACAAAAATAAGCTCAATCTTATAACCTCACGCCATAGAGATAGGATATGTAGTATTTATTGAAGGCCTATATGGCTTCGTTTGACCGCAAATGGGTATCCACCATATTACCTCAATCCATGGGTTTTAGCCCTATCCCCATCGATAATTCAAGGACCATCATCCTTGTCAAATCCTTGGTCATAGTATCTGCCAAATTTTTTTCGAACCTTACATATTCCAAGAAAATAACACTATGTTTCAATAATTATTTAACTGCACCATGTCTTATGCGAATATATCTTTTATTCTCATTATATAGACTATTTTTAGCAATCTCAATTGACTCCTGTGAGTCACAATGTAAAGTGACGAGTGACACTTGTCTTCCCCATAAAGGCACATCTGTCAAAAGTTTTCTCATCCACTCAGTGTTTTTTCATACCAACTTAAGAGCAATGAATTAATATTCTATAGTAGAACGTGCTATACAAGTCTGCTTTGAAGACTACCATGAAATAACACTTATACCCAAAGTAAACACATAGCCACTAGTGGAGCTAACTTCATCATTGTCAGTTACCCAGTTTGTATCACAAAAACCTTCTAAAATAGTAGGAAATTTGTTAAAATGCAAACACTAATTCATAGTATCTCTCAGATACCTTAACAAGCGATGAAGAGCATTCCAATGTTCACTACTGAGATTATGAGTATATCTAATCAATCTACTAACAACATAAACTATATCAGGCTAAGTATAGTTCATGAAAAATATTACACTCTCAATTATTTTAGCATATCCAGTTTGAGAAACACTAGAATCTCTATTCTTTTTCAAGTTTATGCTAGGATCATAAGTTCTCATTGAAACTACAGCAAAACAATCAAATCTTTTCAATATAATGAGACTAGCACAAAGAGAAACCATTAACAGTTTTTTTTATTTTTATCCCTAAAATCATATCAGCTTCTCCAAGGTATTTCATTTCATATTTGGAAAATAAAAATTTCTTAGTATCATTTACAGTATTCACATTAGGGCCAAAGATTAACATGTCATCCACATATAAGCATATAATCATAAAATCTGATCCTATCAATTTACAATAAACAAAGGTACCAGATGAATTAACAATAAAAACACTATTCATTAATGTGAGATTAATTTTTTCATACCACTGCTTAGGTGCCTACTTAAGTCCATATAAGGACTTTCTCAATTTGCATACTCTATCCTCTTGTCCTAGGACCACAAAACCCTCAGGTTGAGTCATATAGATTTCTTCGTCTAAATCACCATTTGAAAATGCAGTTTTGACATTCATTTAGTGTACCACTAAACTATGAATAGAATCTAGAGCAATAAGAGTCCTAATTGTCACTATTTTAGTCACAAGAGAATAAGTATCAAAATAATCAACACCTTTCTTTTGGTTAAAACCCCTAATCATAAGTCTAGCCTTATATCTTGCTACTTATGGGCTTACAACCTTTAGGCAAATCATACAAGTCCCATGTGTGATTAGAGACTATAGAGTCTAATTCACTTTTAATAGCCTCTTTCCAAAATATTACATCTATTGAACTCATTACTTCATCATTTGTCTTAGGGTCTTCTTCTATTAAGTAGATAGACATTAATTCATCATTTAAAGAATCGATATGAAAATCCTCAGTTAAGAAAGTGGTGATAAAATCAGGACCAAAATTAGTCTCAATTCTACGTCTTTTACTCCTTCAAAGTTCATTTTCATGCTTATTAGCTACCAGGTTCATCTCGGTGACTACTGCAACAATCACTTTATCACCCTTAGCAAAATGAACTTGGTCATCATTTTGTCTTCCCTGTTTTGAGTTTTGCAAACTATGCAGCATTTCTTTAGTAGATTTGTAAGTAACAAATAAATCAAATAAAGTATAGATATATGACTCAATACATGTCATGTAGCATTTTGCTATCCTTTTTAAACTTCTTTTTAGCAGATTTATCAACAACCATAATAGTATTAGAACTAGTAGTAATGTTAGAACCATTAATAAATAAAACATTATCAACTTCTTATTGTTCGAAAAAAATCAGAAGTTTTTGTGACTAGCGTCTAAAATTATTTTCGTTCAATGACTCAAGTTTTGACAAATCATAATAAGTTTTGTTTAAAAAATAGCCATTTATCAATATCGTATATAAGAAAATCGCTTTCAAATTGTTGGAGAAAATACTACAATATTGATATTGGATAGGAATTAGTAATAGTAAGAGAATAGTCACAAATACTGTGTCATGGCAAGTCACTGCCTTGAAAGCGATTTTTGCCAGACTCCGGTGCAAATCCCTATAGCCGGTCGCTCCCCAAGGTTCCACAACTACTTTCAAACACGTGCACTCGTGGCTGGAAGTTTGGAGGTTGCCCAAACCAATTTCCCAAAAGTTGTCAAAGAATAGGAAGACAAGATTAAGGTAGAGAATTGATGAAGGGGAGAGAGTATATTATTTTCTATGTTTTCTTGCCTCTTATTTCTCAAATGATACTCCTTAAATAGGTATATCAATTACGTTTCATCCATCAAAAGAGTGAGAGAAGACACACTGAGTTAATGTACGTAATGTAATATTACTCTTGAATTAATGACAAGTTATAAAGGGTAGTAATTTTCAAGATTTCTAAATATCTCTTTATTCATAAAGTTACATTTAATTGTTATTTGAATGAATGTACATTTATGAAGTAATAACTCACACATCCTACAATCTTTTATGACTTACAGATGTTCACAAAAATTTATTATAGAGAGTTACGAGAGTTTTTAATCTTTGCATTAATTAAGAAGGAATTATCCTTCAGATAACTGCATAAAGTAGAGTCAAAATCTGTGATGACGCAAATGCATTTCTCTGCCTTCATAACCCCCAATAGCCTTAGAAGATTCATAGTAACCAAAAAAAAATAATTGTAACAGATATACTTTCTAATGTGTTGCTAAATGTTTGTTATAAAAATTGTGGTGATAAAACACATTCTCTTCTTTGAATCCAACTTGTTGGAAGTGCGAGTAGTGGTGCACTTTCTTGGCTAAAATAATACAAAATCAAAGCGTGGGACAAAGTAACAAACAGAAGCAAACACGGCGTTGTACAAGGAAAAATAAAGGAGTTGGATAGTCTCCTAGTTCTTTTACTTGTATTTTCCTGCTCAACGTTTTTTGCAAGTAAAGAAAGTATCGAGGTGGGGAAATCTATCACTGGTAATTAGAAAATGGTTTCAGATGGTGGAACCTTTGCATTAGGCTTCTTCACTCCACGTAATTCTATGTATATATAGCTCGAGAATGTACTTGTAAAAAAATTTGCCATGGTCTAGAAAGTAAACACAATTCGAGATACATTCTTGTAATAACAACATAATGCATTCTTATAATAACAGCATGACTAAGAAGTAGTCACTATTCTAAACTGATATTGTAGACAAGGTTAGCAGTAGGAAGATCAAGTTGATTCCCTGAATCCGATGTGATAAGATCCTTGAGTTGGTCTTTTGGTGTTGAAAAACATATCTGAAATATAGCAAGACATGTAGGAATTGGCATTGATAGAGCTGAAAGTACATGTAGGAATTAGCCCATCCACCTCAGAACCACCAGTATAGATGCATCTTTTAACTGCATCTTCAAGAAGAAAAATGACTTATGGAATTGATTCTTCCATCCTTCGCACAGTTTACTAAGTTCAACTCCTTGGACTCCCTCAAGAGTAACAACAGCTCCTCTGAGATCAAATCCTGCATTCTCACCGGAGAGAACTGCACGCTTTATCTGTCCATATTGCCTTTTGAAAGATTCATAAGGAAGGTAGACTGCCTTCAGAGTCTTACTCGTGTAGTCTTACTCTCTGTTCTTCATCTTAATTCATGTCAGAACTTTGTTTTCATCACATATCCTAAGCGAATAATACTTTCTCAACTACTTTCTACACCCTTATACATTAATAACTGTTATATTGCTCGGACTGGTCAAAAATGCAAAATCAACATCTCTTCCTTCCACTCCAATCTCGTAAGAGAAGAAAATAGTACTTACCAAGGATCCTACGATTAACCAATAATAAGTCCTACGCCACAATGGTTTTCGATCTTTTCAATATCCCTCTAGTGAAGAAAGCCGAGATGGATAGTCTATGAAAGCTATGACTCCTAAATGACATTACTGCATCTATCGTAGAGTCCACACTATTAGTAGGAAACATAAATCCCACTGCAAGAAGAGCAACTAATCAAAACAGACCAATTTGCTTATATTCCATGATAAACACTGCCAAGAATCCTACGCTCAACCCAATAATAAGTCCTACCGAAATAATGGTTTTCAATCTTTTCAATATTCCTCTAGTGAAGAAAGCCGACATAGAAAGTCTACGAAATCTATGACTCCTAAAACACGTTATTGCCTCCATTTTTGAGTCCAAACTATTAGCAAGAAAGAATAAATTCCACTGCAAGAAGAGCAACTGATCAAAACAGACCAATTTTCTCATATGCCATGACAAACACTGCCAACGATCCTACGCTCAACCCAATAATAAGTCCTATCACCACAATGGTTTTCAATCTTTTCAATATCCCTCTAGTGAAGAAAGCCGACATGGAAAGTCTACGGAAGCTATAACTCCTAAAAGACGTTACTGCATCCATCGTAGAGTCCATACCATTAGCAGGAAACATAAATCCCACTGCAAGAAGAGCAACTGATCAAAATAGACCAATTTTCTCATATGCCATGACAAACATTTCTACTCTCAACCGAATAATAAGTCCTGCCTCCACAATGGTTTTCAATCTTTTTAATATTCCTCTAGTGAAGAAAGACGACATGGACAATCTACGGAAGCTATGACTCCTAAAATACATTATTGTGTTCATCGTAGAGTCCACACTATTAGCAGGAAACATAAATCCCACTGCAAGAACAGCAACTAATCAAAACAGACCAATTTGCTCATATGCCATGACAAACACTGCCAGGGATCCTATGCTCAACCAAATAATAAGTCCTAGTGTCATAACAATTTTCAATCTTTTCAATATCCCTCTAGTGAAGAAACCCGATATGGACAGTTATGACTCCTAAAAGACGTTATTGCATCCATCGTAGAGTCTACACTATTAGAAGAAAACATAAATCCCACTATAAGAAGTACAACTGATCAATACAGACCAATTTGCTTATATGCCATGACAAAACTAGCCACCTCAACAATATAAAAAATCCACTTTGACTAAGCCTCAAGACACTACCTTTTTGTCTGCAAAGAACAAACTGAAAATCATTTCTCTTATATCAACAAGTATGCCCACAAAAATCCTGAATACAATAATTGGGATAGCCAAAATAGTCTCGGCAAGGCCCAGCTTTAAAGTTTCAGAACAGAATGAAATAGGGGCTTGTTGAATTTCTCTTAGAGGTATCAAAAAAAGCACAACCCACAAAATAGGTCTTAAGTATTCAACAAGTAATTTGTCAACAACATAAAGAATAAAAATTGTGAAAGCAAGACCAGCAGCCATCGCTCTATAGAGGGCCAATCGTATCAGCTGAAATATATAATTACATTAAATAATACTCTCTCCCTAACATATTATGCTTTTATACGAGATGGTCAACTGGCAGGGCTAGGGAGTCGCAAAAAGGTTCATCTAAACCTCCTTGGACCGAGAATTATGCTATACATACAAGGTTAAAATATGTGCAGAAACCCAAAAGATATGCACAGAATGCAGAGAAAATGCAGATTACATTAAATCATGGTATAAAAATTGAAAAAAGTCCAGAAACATGAAATTAAGCGCAAATGCAGAAAATCAAAGTCTAAAAACTTCACAATTAAGTCATACAAAATGAACTTAATTCACTTAGAAGTCATCACATTACAAAATGAACTTGATTCATTCCCAAATTAATAATGTCATCATGAAATGAACAAAATGATAACGGCTGTCAACGTCTAGGACGCTATACAACTTAAAGCGCACTCTCCTGCCACTATCCTCTTCTAACCTAAAAAGAAAATAAGATGACCTTAAACTAAATAAGTTTCATTATATTAAAGTAAGACAACCATTATTGATATATGTATATCATCGGAAGTTTGTGTCATGACCCAAAAAATAAAGGTCATGATGACACTTGTTGCGGCGTACCTTTGCAAGTAAGCCTACCACCTAAACCGATACAAAAAGAGAAAAAGACAGAATATCCCAAGGTAAGGCTTCTAGAATGAAGCCAAACCATATAAGTATTCATAGCAATGCGGAGAGAACTTATCCAAAATACCAATCATGCCCAAAACTAGGTGTCAATAGTGTATGAACTACTAATACAATTCAAGAGTCAAATACATCAGAAAAATAACAACAGAAGAATAATATCTGTCTCTAAATACTAATAAAGACATAACTACTATAGAAAGATAGAGATGAACTCCGAACGCATGAATGTTCAACCGCTACCTTGGAAGCTCCAACAATCGCCTGAGTCAAGCAAGCTAAGGTGCACTCGAGCTAAGACCTGCACTAAAAGGGTGAAGTAGGCATGAGTATGGTCCAGTTGTACTCAGTAGGTATCATAGGGCAACTAAGCAAAGTAGTAAATAAAGCATACAAAATATACACTAAGGGCATGTCACCTGCAATCAGAAAATATCCCACTATAGTAGCCTACACCGCTTGCACTAACAGTTCTAATATATCACATATATTAAAACATCACAACCAGATAGAACACAAGTATGCATCATATCACATATAATAAGAACAAGGGGGAACACACATATACAAGATCATCAAATACAAGTAAAATAAGATAAGACAATTACATAAATGGCAAGTCAATATGGCAATACAATACAATATTGTAACGCCCCGAAAATGGGTCCTGGAGCGTCACACGGTGCTTGAGGCTACGAGTAGCCCCAAGCTAACCCTTTGAGCCATTTCCATTCAGTTCAACACAAATCAACGGGGTTTCCATAAATAACCCTCAAATATTAACAGAGTAATCATTATCCAAGAATAAAAAAATTTCAGAAAGATAGCAAAATACGACTTATTAGTCAACTCCTAACGTCTATACTAGTCTGAAAAGCCTCTAAGAAAATCAATAAAACCAGTGAGCCATTGATACATGCCCCAACTGACTCATACTCAGTTATCAAATGTAAACAATTCTGTGAAACCAACATCAGACATTATGTTCTAAGAACATGAGGACTCACCACAATAGAGGATGTAGAACAACAGGCTCGAAGAATCACTATCGAACCTGGAACTGAGCACCTGAACCTATATTCCGAGAAAATGCAGCCCACATATAAAGATGTAGGTCAGTATAAGGGAAAGGAACCGAGTATATGGGGATGTATGCAGTTGTAATAACATCATCATCATAAATATTTATAAAAAATATACAGAATGTATGAAAGACTCACATAGCCCGAAGAAAATCATCATAATCATGAGAGGATGAAATAAGTACAACAACACATGTGAGTTATCATATAATTTGTCAATCACTTTTAGTTCATCAAGAATATCAATTTTCATAATGTAAATATCATTTAAATCTTTTGAAAGAATAACTTTCACAATTCCACTTTCAAATCACTTCACCATTCACCATAGGCACAAGGAAACACACACACACTGGGAGATCCTATAACCGATATAAACCATGTGAGCTATATGGAGTCCAACGTACAACCCACATTGGGGAGAGCCATTCTATCCTTGGCATCGGAGTAGGACTATTGATATCAAATCCACACAAACTAGTAATCACTGTATAAATCAGCCTCAGGCTCACTTCTACGGGGGCATGTAGTTCTAGGGAAGTAAGGTCGCTTTATACCTCCCACTCAGTGCTAAAGATTTCTCCCGAACTTAGCTCAAATCATTTCAAAGACAATCCACAACAAAAAAATTTCAGTAATATTTAAATATATATCGGGAGCCATCATGCTTCCCATCTATCAAAATCAACCACGTTCTAGATTTTTTTCACACTCGAGTTCAAAACAACTCCATTACGACCCAAAAGGTCAAATCATTCAAAATATCTCAAACATTCAACATCAACGTGCTTATAACACACACTTTCTCAAAAAAAAAAACACAATTTCCAATGGGGATTCATGACCCAAATATCAAAATCATGATAAATATCATTCAAGATTCATGCTTTATATCACTACACATGTAAATTCATCTTTCAAAATCATAAACGTCAAGATTTCATAATAATCATCATAAGATATGGGTTCATGCTTCAAATTCATAAAAATCAAATAAAAATTATGTCTTTGTAAAAAAAATTACTTTTGGGCACAAGAACGAAAGAGAGTTCTTGTTGAAAAACTCCACATACCTTGAATGATGAACTTTAGATCGATACTCGTTTTTGAGATGTTAAGCGTGCCTTTGAAAGATGGTTCTTGGAGTTCATCAACTAGGAACTTGGAATCCTAAATAAATTTGCAGAATTAATGGTGAACTTTGGAGGTTCTTGAAGTTCTTGAACTAGGAACTTGGAATCTTGAATAAATTTACAGAATTAATGGTGAACTTTGGAGGTTCTTGAAGTTGGATGTAGGAGCTTAGGGTTTTCTTTTTGAGGGAATTTGATGAAATATAACATATAATGCTTCTAATAAGCTTTAATATAGGGTTTGGACAAATTTTGGGTTAGGGGGAATGACCAAAACGCCCCTAAAAATCAAATAATTCTCGAATTTGTCCTTTGGTGGACTGTTTTGATAGCCTGAAGTAGATCAACCACAACGTTTTACTCTGATATCCAAATTGGATCAAACCAATTTCATTAGAAGGAGGAATCTCATATATTTTCGTTGATATATAGTATATCACCCAGATAATTGTGTACGAGGAGTTATGATCGTTTGAAGTTGACCCAAAAATTCACTTTTGATAGGATGAAGTAGATCGACCATAACTTTTTTCTCCGATAGACAAATTGGATGAAACTAATTTCATTGGAAAGAGGACTCGCAGAGCTTTCCGTTGATATATAGTAGATCACCCAGATCATTATGTACAAGGAGTTATGATCATTTAAATTTGGAGCAGAAATACACCTGGCCTCAGTACTTTTTCTTGCGCGTTTTACTGTTCACTACTATTCACGGTTCGATCGAAATGTTCATAACTCATCGCTTGGGTGTCCGTTTTGGATGATCCACATATCATTGGAAAGATTATTCGATACTATACGCAATGTTGGGTCATAATCTAATAAATTCCGCACGGAAAATTTATAGTTCATTCTAGAAGATAGAACCTAACACGTTTACGCACAAAATTTCAACGAAAAATTTTCCGAGGTATTGCATCATCCCCTCCTTGGAAACATTCATCCTAGAATGATGCTAGACATGCCAAGATTAGATAGGGAATAAAGCATACAGCTGAAACCATTCGTTAGACTCATCACCACATCATTTCTCACTCCGAACGCAACATAGAATGCATAAATTCAAGAAACTACAGCTGAACACATAATAAATGACATATGAACTAATGCAACGTTTATCAAAAGTGCATGATTTAGGAAAGAACGGTACCTTCAGCTTGATCGGAGTTCACATAAAATAGGTGCGGGTAATTGGATCGCATATCCGCCTCAGTTTCCCAAGTTGCACCCTCAACAGATTGGTTTTGCCACAACACCTTGATCAAGGGAACTTCTTTGTTCCTTAGTCTTCGGACACTGAAATCAAGAATCTCAATAGGAACCTCATCAAAAGAAAGATTTTCTTGAATGTCAGGACTCATAGAGGAATCCACTACCACAGCATCGTTAATATGCTTTCTAAGCATGGAGACATGGAATATTGGATGAACAGGGGACAACTCGGAAGGCAACTCGACCTCATAAGCTACCTTACCAACATGGCTAAGAATTTTGTAAGGACCAACATAACGGGGACTAAGCTTCCCCTTCTTTCCGAATCTCTTCACCCCCCTCATGGGTGAAATTTTTAGATACACTAGGTCACCAACTTCAAACTCAAGGTCTCTTCTTCTAACATCTGCATATGACTTCTGACGACTCTGTGCAGTTTTCAACCTTTCCCTAATCAACTTAACTTTTTCCATGGCCTCAAATACCGAATCAGGACCACTCACAGCCGCTTCACCCACCTCGAACCAACCTATGGGTGATCTACACTTCCTTCCATATAAGGCTTCAAACGGAGCCATGCCAATACTAGAGTGAAAACTGTTCTTGTAAGCAAACTCTATCAACGGTAAGTGATCATCCCAACTTTCATTAAAGTCAAGTGCACAAGCTCTCAACATATCCTCTAAGGTCTGGAAGGTCCGCTCAGCCTGACCATCGGTCTGTGGATGAAAAGCAGAACTCAAAAGCACTTGGGTACCAAGACCCTTCTGAAAAGCTTTCCAAAATTGCAAAGTGAACTGAGTACCCCTATCCGAAATGATAGACAAGGGAACTCCATGCAGTCTGACTAACTCTCAGATATACAATCTACCGTAATCCTCAGCAGTATATGAAGTATGAATAGGCAAGAAATGAGTAGACTTAGTCAATCTATCAACCACAACCCAAATGGAATCATGATGGCGTCGGGAAGGAGGTAAACCAATCACGAAGTCCATATTTATCTCTTCCCACTTCCAGGTGGGAATACTAAACTCTTGCATCATACCACCAGGTCTTTGGTGTTCAACCTTAACCTATTGGCATATTGCACACTTAGCTACAAATGATGCTATATCTTTCTTCATGCCACTCCACCAATAGATTTCCTATAAGTCTCGGTACATCTTGGTGGCACCAGGATGAATAGAACATCGCACCCCGTGTGCTTCAACCATAATCCTCTATCTCAGATCATCAATATTTAGGACACACAATTTACCCTGCAATATCAACACACTATCTCCCCCTTGGGAGAAAACCTCTACTTTTTGGTCCTTCACTGACTCCTTCAGTCTGACCAAACTAGCATCTAAGTATTGCTTTTCCTTCACTTCCAAAACTAAGGAGGATTCGGAACTACTCTGAACCCCTATACTACCTTCAGTAGAGTCAAACAACCTAACCCCCAATCTAGCCAAATGATGTACTTCACGAGCCAACTCTTTCTTACCTTCTACCACATGCGAAACACTACCCATGGACACTCTACTTAGGGCATCCGCCACAACATTGGCCTTGCTCGGATGGTACAACACACTCATATCATAGTCCTTTAACAATTCTTACCATCGTCTCTGTCTAAGATTCAATTCTCTCTGGGTAAACACATACTGCAGACTCTTATGATCAGTGAAAACATCAACATAGACACCATACAAATAGTGTCTTAGGATTTTCAAAGCAAACACAACAGTAGCCAACTCAAGGTCGTGGGTGGGGTAATATTTCTCATGGGGTTTCAACTGTCTAGAAGCATAAGCTATCACCTTACCCTTCTGCATCAATATGCAACCCAAACCAACTCTCGAAGCATCACAGTACACCACAAAACCATCAACACCATTAGGCAAATTCAAAACAGAGGCTGAAGTGAGTTTATCTTCAACTCCTGAAAACTCTTCTCACAAGTTCAGACCACAAGAACTTCACTTTCTTTTGGGTCAATCGAGTCATAGGAGACTCTATAGAGGATAAACCCTCAACAAAACGGCAGTAATAGCCAGCTAAACCTAAGAAACTTCGAATATCAATTGGAAAAACAAGTCTAGGCTAATTTCTAACAGCTTTGGTCTTTTGGGGATCAACTCTAATACCCTGGAAATTAAAACTTGACCATTTGGGTCTGAAAATCAAAAGAGGCATAAGAAGAATACAACCAGTCCATACCCAGAATCACATCAAAATCTACCATGTGTAACTCAACCCGATCAGCCAATAAGACTTTATGAAGAACAGTAATAGGACACTTTTTATACACTTTCTGGGCAACAATCGAATAACCCAATGGTAGAAAATATGATAGTCTCAGGAATAATCTCAAGACTTATTTCAAAATTCACAGCAATCAAAGGTGTAACATATGAGAAATTGGATCCAGGATCCAACAAATCATACACATCAAACTAAAATATAGAAGCATACCAGTAACAACATTGGGAGAGTCCTCCTATTCCTGGAGGAACGGTAAAGCATAGAATCTATTCTGGCGCTGCCCGCCAGTATTTCTAGAAGAGGTACCCTGAGCTGGGGTTGGGCAAGTCTCTAGAAGCTGAGCACTAACAGTCTGAGTCTGGGTTTGAGGGCGATAGTTACGACGCCCTTGTCCATCCTATGGACAGTCTCTAACTCTGTGACCCATGTCACCACACTGGAAATAACCCCTCTTCTCACTCCAACACTCACCCAAATGAGCCTACCACACTTAGGACACAGAGGATGATTTGGCTTACTGCCATCACTGTACTAGGACATGGACTCATATGAACTGCTACCTTGCTCCTGCCTACATCTAGGCATGGGAGCACTAGAATATAACGGTGCTGGCATAGATGAACGATCCTGATACTGAGGGTAACTCCCTCCCTGTGATCTAGTCTGACCCTGTCCATACTGCTCAGACCTAGCTCTCTTATTCCCTCCCATTCTATCTCTCTCCTTAATCTTGTTTGCCTCAATCTGTTGGGCATGAGTCATCAGTCTAGAAAGATTTATCTCACTATTCAGCATAGCAGACCTACACTCCTTAACCACATAACTAGACACTCCAGTCACAAACTTACTCATACTAGCCCAATTATCAGCCACTAAGTCAGGAGCATACTTGGCCAACTGATTGAACATTAGACTGTACTCCCTAACAGTCATAGAGCCATGTCGCAGGTTTATAAACTCTTCCACCTTCACCTCCCTTATCTCCAAAAGAAAAAACTTATCCAGGAATGCATCCTGAAACTCTTGCCAAGTTGTAAGGATAGCTACCTCACCTCTATCTTTCCTCTAAGAAACAACCCAGTTATAAGCAAGGTCTTTCAACCTATACGTAGCCAACTCCACACTATGTTCCTCAGATACATGCATCACCTGAGTAATCTTCGGCACCTCCTCTAAAAATAACTGTGGATCCTCACAGACTTGGACCTATAGAATTCTGATGGATTCATCCACATGAAGTCATGGATCCTGGCAGCAACTGAATCATCGCCCTACTGTTGTGGAGCCGGGGTCGGGTTGGCCTGAACATTTGCAATAACAGCTTAGGCCAGCGCCTGAAAAGCTGCCTAAAATTCAACATGAGACACATTTTCATTCAATGGGTCAGCGGGTTGAGGTTGCTGACCATCATTATTTATTCTCGCTCAACGTGGAGGCATATTTCTGAAAGAAGAAAGCACGAATCAATAGCAGAGAGAGACACTTTAAGCACGATAGACTTCTGAAAGAAAGAATCAAACTTTTTCCAAAAATATCTTGTAGCCTCTTGCTCATAAATGTGGCGCGCTACACACCGATGATCAAGACTCTACTTAACGTGTCTTGTCAGACTCCCTAGGACACCTTAAAACCTTAGGCTTTGATACCAAGTTTGTAACGCCCCAAAAATGGGTCCCGAAGCATCACACGGTGCTTGAGGGTATTAGTAGCCCCAAGCTAACCCTTTGAGTCATTTTTATTAAGTTCAACACAACTCAACGGGATTTCCATAAATAAACCTCAAATATCAACAGACTAATCATTATCCAAGAATAAAAGAATTTCAAAAAGATAACAAAATACGACTTATTAGTCAACTCCCAACATCTATACTAGTCTGATAAGCCTCTAAAAAAATCAATAAAACTAGCGAGCCATTGAGACATGGCCCAACTGACTCATACTCAGTTATCAAATGTAAATAATTCCGTGAAACCAACATCAGACATCACGTCCTCGGAACATGAGGACTCACCACAACAGAGAATGTAGAACAGCGTGCCTGAAGAATCACTGTTGAACCTGGAACTGAGCACCTGAACCGACATTCTGAGAAAATGCAGCCCACATCCGTATATGTGGATCAGTACCATGGAAATGAACCAAGTATATGAGGGTGTATGCAGTTGTGTAAACATCATCATCATAAATATTTATAACAAATATGCAGGATGTATGAAAGACTCACATAGCCCGAAGAAAATCATCATAATCATGGGAGGATGAAATAAGTATAATAACACATGTGAGTCATCATATAATTTGTCAATCACTTTCAGTTCATCAAGAATATCAATTCTCATAATGTAAATATCATTTAAATCTTTCGAAAGAATAACTTTCACAATTCCACTTTCAAATCACTTCACCGTTCACCATAGACACAAGAAAACACACACACACTGGGAGATCCTATAACCGACATAAACCATGTGAGCTACATGGAGTCCAACGTACAACCCACGTGGGGGAGAGCCGTCCTATCCTTGCCATTGGAGTAGGACTATCGATATCAAATCCACACAAACTAGTGATCACTATATAAATCAGCCTTAGGCTCACTCCTATGGGGGCACATAGTTCTAGGGAAGTAAGGTCGTTTTATACCTCCCACTTGGTGTTAAAGATTTCTCCCGGACTTAGCTCATATCATTTCAAAGACAATCCACAACAAAATAATTTCAGTAATATATAAATATACATCAGGAGCCATCATGCTTCCCATCTATCAAAATCAACCACGTTCTGGATTTCTTTCACACTCAGGCTCAAAACAACTCCATTAAGACCCAAAAGGTCAAATCATTCAAAATATCTCAAATATTCAACATCAACATGCTTATAACACATACTTTCTAAAAAAACACAATTTTCAATGGAGATTCACGACCCAAATATTGAAATCATGATAAATATCGTTGAAGATTCATGCTTTATATCACCACACATGTAAATTCATCTTTATAAATCATAAGCATCAAGATTTCATAATAATCATCATAAGATATGGGTTCATGCTTCAAATTGATAAAAATCAAATAAAAATCATGCCTTTGTAAAGAAAATTACTTTTGGGCACAAGAATGAAAGAGAGTTTTTGTTGAAAAACCCCACATAGCTTGAATGATGAACTTTAGATTGATACTCATTTTTTACATGTTAATCGTTCCTTTGAATGATGGTTCTTTGAGTTCTTGAACTAGGAACTTGGAATCTTGAATAAATTTGTAGAATAAATGGTGAACTTTGGAGATTCTTGAAGTTCTTGAACTAGGAACTTGGAATCTTGAATAAATTTGAAGAATTAATGGTGAACTATAGAGGTTCTTGAAGTTGAATGTAGGAGCTTAGGGTTTTCTTTTTGAGGGAATTTGATGAAATATAACATATAATGCTTCTAATAGGCTTTAATATAGGGTTTGGATGGTTTTTGGGTGAGGGGAAATGACCAAAACGCCCCTAAAAATCAAATAATTCTCGAATCTGTCCTTTGGTGGACTGTTTTGATAGTCTGAAGTAGATCAACCATTAGATTTTACTCCGATATCCAAATTGGATGAAACCGATTTCATTAGAAAGAGAACTCTCATATCTTTCTATTGATATATAGTATCTCACCCATATCATTGTGTACGCGTTGTTATGATAGTTTGAAGTTGACCCAAAAATTCACTTTTGATAGGCTAAAGTAGATCGACCATAACTTTTTGCTTCGATAGACAAATTGGATGAAACCAATTTCATTGGAAAGAGAACTTGCAGAGCTTTCCTTTGATATATAGTAGATCACCCAGATCATTATGTATAAGGAGTTATGATCATTTAAAGTTGGAGCAAAAATACGCCTGGCCTCAGAACTTTTTCCTGCTCGTTTTACTGTTCACTACTATTCACGACTCGATCGAAATGTTCATAACTCGTCGCTCGGGTGTCCATTTTGGATGATCCACATATCGTTGGAAAGCTTATTCGATACTATACTCAATGGTGGGTCATAATCTAAGACATTCCACACGAAAAATTTATTGTTCATTCTAGAAGATAGAACCCAACATGTTTACGCACAAAATTTCAACGAAAAATTTCTCGGGGTATTACAAATATAAACATAATAAAGTAAGTGCAATGTATATGATGATGATGATGATGCACGAGGTCGTTGCACAACCTCCAGAATCATTGCACAATTCCCGTATATACCTACGGAGGCAAGCCTTCCAACGCAGAATCCATGGGGGATTCTTCAACCCGTATACAATCTACATATCTCGTATCTCCTTTCCGGCATATTCCTTGAAAAGAGTTTTATAAGGTGTTATAATATCTTATCCTCAGCATATCCCTCAGGGAGGATTTTAAAAAGGTGTTGCCAGTGTCACTCAGGTGTTGCCACTGTGATACGAATGTTTCATGAATGAGTATTATATGAGATGTAGTGCTCACAACCAATCACAATGAGTATTTCCATAATCAACCACATGATATATTTCCACAACCAACCACAATGATACATTTTCACAAATAATGAGTATTTTCACAATCAACCACATGATATATTTCCACAACCAATCACAATGATACATTTTCCCAACCAACCACAATGATACATTTTCACAACCATGTGAGCCAATATCCACTCGTTATTTCCATGTCATCCATGATTTTCCACATGTCTCATATACCAACAAGGATGAATGTATCACAATATAGTAATGATTACACATTAGACATTTCAACAACACAATACAATTATTCATATGTATTCAATGCTATCAATATCACATAGGACCCCACACAGTCACATACATCACATAATATCTTAATTTCGATAATTACATCACATATAGGACCCCGCATGGGAAAAACACATAGATATACACTTTTCATGATTATTTTCCACCCTTAACATGCATTTTGTACCATCATTTACTATCCAGCCCAGTCTGAAAGAGTTAAGTCATAGCCTACCTCAAAAGCCAAAATCAGTCCGCTACACTTTGAACCCACGACCTTATTTTTCATGAATAATCTCAAACTCCACTAAAAATACCAAATATGAAATCTATGCGTAAAAAAAATCAACGAGATCTATATTGACTACTTTTGGTTTGGGGTCAAAATAAACCCCCGGAACGGATTTTTGAAAAAGAAGGGAAAAATCAAAACTTTACTTTAAAAGCATATTTCCTATAGTTTTAGGAATCTACAGCTGAAAACCCAAGTCAAATCGAGTAAAAAAAACTAGGTTCAAATTGAAGAAAAACCATTTTTAAGCTTTATCAGGTAAAATTTTTGAAATCCGTGTTAGAATCAAGAATTGGAGTTGTTTTAAAGGTTAAATTGATGAAAAATTAGTAATTATAAGATAAAAATATTATTCAAGTAAAAAAGGAGTGAAATTGGGGTTAAGAATCAAGCCCTAAGATATTGGGGTTTTGAGAAATTAATAAGAAAAGGGTGAATTCTTATTTTAAATCCATAATAAAATCAAGAAATAGGTGTTAATCTAACTTCCCAACCCCCACCCCCACCCCCCACACACACACACATACAAACTTTACTTTTAAGCTTCCACACTATTTTAGGGTTTAATTCTCAAGATGTAAGATAAAAGATAAACAAAATGGGCCAAAAGAGGGAAAAAATTGTTTTTATGGCAAAAAAAGGGATAACTACATAACTTAGCAAACATTGACTTCTAATTACCACATTTAGCCTAAGTTTCAATTAATTACAATTCATAGCTCCCACTTGCTTATTAATTATCCCTAGTTACAATTCATGGTCTCTCTCATTATTTTCTTTTTTTTCTCTATTTTTTATTACTCTCCTCCTATTTTTGCTTTTTCAGTTTTTTTCTTCATTTTTTCTTTTATCACTTTTTTCTTTTTCATTTTTTCCTTTGTATTTTTTCTCTTTATTTGTTTTCCTTTTTTCTCTATTTTCTATTACTTTCCATTTTTTTCCCTCTATTTTCTGTTACTTTCCTTCTTCTTCTTTTTTGGCATTTTTTCTCCTTTTTTTCCCTTTTTGTTTTTCTTCTTCTTTTCATTTGTGCGAACTAGCAAACACAAATACAAGTGCGAACTAAAAAATAGAAATATGAATGTGAATGATAACATACAAATACAAGTGGAACTATAAAATACAAATACAAATGCAAACCATAACATACAGATACAAGTGTGAACTATCATTTATATTTTTTAATTATTGAAAAGGAATAATTGATATTCTTTTTACGAATATTTATTTATATTTATTGATATGAGTTGTATTTATTGATACAAATAAATAATTCAATTTTTTATACAAATACAATATATTCAAATACATATTGTATTTGTATTTGTAAAATCATTTATTTTATTTGTTTGTAATTGTATTTGTATCAAGTGATATTTGTTTATTTACAAATACGAATGATAATTTTAACATACAAATACAAAACAATACATTTGTATCAAATGATACATTACATATTTATGTATTTTAGAATAAAAAAAAAGACGATTAATGCATTTACTTGTTTGTATACAAATACAAATGATAAATTGTACATAATCACCGCTAAATACAATATACAATCAACTTACAAATACAAATACAAAATAATTCTTTAAAAATAAAAAGACATTGACAAAAATAAAATACAAATACAAATAAAATCTAAATATACAAACATAATAAAATCACAATACAAATATAATTCAATATAATATACAGTCAATTATAAAATACAAATACAAAACAGTTCTTTAAAATACAAGTGTGAATTATATAAAATATAAATGATGGTGCGAACTAACAAATACAAATACAAGTGCGAACTATAAAATACAAATATAAATGCGAACTACAAAATACAAATACAAGCGTGGATTTTAAAATACAAATACAAATACTTGTGTCAATGAATACAAAAATATAAATAAATGCGATAGATAATTGTTTCATTTATGTTATCATCCATGACTTTTGCTCGAGTAATCATATTTTTTAAAAATACAAATAATATAAAATAGAACCAAAAAAATGATAAAAAAAAAATAAGTACAAAAAAAGAAAACAAAAAAAAAAAGAAAAAAGAGAAATACAAGAGAGAAAAAAATATTAAAAAATAGGAAAAATAGAAAAAAGAAGAAGAAAAAAGGAAGAAAACACGAAAAAAGAAAAAATATAAAAAAATGAAAAAGGATAAAAAATGGTAGTATTTTTTGCGAGACTAAATATGTAGTGTATTTATGTTTTTTATGAATACAGACCACTGAGTGAAACTGAATACAACGGCTATGAATCGAATACAACGGTTAAATGGTACTGTATTTATATTTTATATGAATACAAACTATTGATATAATCGAATACAACTAGCGTAAATTAAATACAACGACTATAAATGGTAATTATGTAAACTATGATTGTGGAAGGTGAGTTTTCTAGCAAAGTGTAATTATTTTTGAAAGATCCCCCCAAAAAATCTACTATGCATCAGATTTTTCATTTTTAAGTCCAATTCGGACTTTGACAGGGCGTTCAAGATCCGTTCGGAGTTCGATATAGACAAACGAACTATGCAAACACACTAAATTTGACGTTCAGTATACATTGGAAAAGTCAAATTTTTTGAAAAAAATCATTTTGAAAAAGTTGACCCCCAAAACTTGAAATCGCAATTTTCTAAATTGAGGGTCTAAATGAGATTTAAAAGCCCTATAATCACATCAAATATGTTACCACCCTAAAATCAACATTTCAAATCTGCTGGAGAAGTCAGATTTTCCATCCGAGTTTATTTTCACTGAATGTGGGTCCCACACCCATAAATCTAATTTTTCAACTCTCCGATCAATAGGTCAAAATGAGCTCGGGTGCACCGGAACCCGAACCAAAGATCTACCTACCCTAAAATTAATATTACAAAACTGCTAGCATAGTCCATTCAGTCATTCATCGCATGGATCAAAAGACATCTCTATTAGTCTAAAATAAGGCTCTCGAAGCCATCAAAAATCACAATATCACATAAATAGTACTGAAATGCATTAGAAACCATGTCAATCATGTCCACATCCTATAAATACCACAATACAACTACAGGTAAGGGTAAAATAGTTAAATCACAAAAAATCACAAATTTTACATATTTCATCAAATTTTTAGATCAGTCAGTTTGTCATCGAAAGAAGCAAATTCTTGCTTCAAAATTGATGTTTTCTTAACCATTATAGAGTTAAAAGATGAAGGATAGTTTATTGGGTCTAGTTCAACAACATTAAATAAAGAGCAACTTCTTTTATTGTGATCGAATCTACCACACTTGCTGCAATCAACTGAATTTTGCTTCCTTTTCATCCTAGTCCTTGAGGCTCCCGGCTCATCAACTTCTTTATTTCTTAATCTTTGTTTCTTTCCTTTCTTATTTTTCAAATAAAAGTGGCAGCAATGGTTGCGGATTAGATGATTTAGGCCATAAATCTTGCTCGTTCATAGGCAATATGGTTCTATATGTTTTCCTGCATGTCTCAGCCTTGTAGGAATCGTGCACATAGTCTACAATGTCATATTTTTTCAACCATATAGTACAAATAGATGTTTACAAGGTATTCTAGACAATTTCCCTTTTCTACAACTACATATCTTATTATACAAGTTCACAACCCAAGTATCAATATTAGTAGACCCTGTGATTTCATAATTCCATGAGTCAGCCTTTCTTGGAATATAACCAGAAGCCCCTTTCATGTTTCTATGCAATTTTTTAATATTTGGACAAATTTTACCCAAAGTCTATTGTTCAGCTTCACTCCTACTCGATGCAATCCTTGCCCACTTTTTATCTTTATCCCTATTGAATGTAATACTAGCCATGGATATATGACTTATGATCTCTAAAAGTTTGATAATGGGATTATCTCTAGCATCAAGAATGAGACTATTGAAGATCTCACACATATTGTTTAACAGAATGTCACACTTTAAAAGTGGTGAGAAGTGAGATCTAGACCATTCACTTGGTAACTTACTCAAAAGCCATTCATATGTTTTTTAATCCAGTTCACATATCTCCAACATATGAATATTAAACGCTTTAACAGTTGTTTCTCTAGCCTCTTTCCAAAAAGCCTTTTTTAATGTATGACCAGGGAATTCGACTGCTTTAAAATTATTGTACAAGTGTCGAGCACAAAATCTGTGAGAAACGTCTGGTAACACTTCCTCAAAAGCTTCAAGAAGGCCTTTTTGCTTATATGACATGAATGTCCATAGATATTGCTCTTCTATTTCAATATAAAAAAAACCACTCCCATGTATCCTTGCACTCTTTTTCCACAATGGCATAGGCTATAGGATATTATGTACAAAATAATATATTAAAATATTTACGATAATCACCATTAATATCATGCACACAGTAAATTTTAAATACGAATATCTAATTTACCGAAAAGGTTATATTTAAATTATGCACGTCAGTTATTTCATAATTTCACGAGGAAAAGACTATTAATATTCGTATTTTTTTATATCCATGCTATTTCTAATTTTGCAAAATTTTATTTATCTAAATGTTAAATATCAGTATACATATATAACAACACCATTCTACAACAACCTCAAATTTTTTGGATAAATATAAATTTTTGAATAAACCTTATCACTATAGAAAAGCTTTATGGTATTTGAATGATATTTTGAAGGGAGTTATTTCTCAACAACAATAACTAAAAGCATAAAATTAATAAATAAATGTGTTATATAAAAAATATTGTTATTGCCATCTAAACCAATAACATCAAGCAATTATGCACCATACATAGAATCTTTCAGGCAACAACCATCAACACTTACTATCTTTCTACAACCTACCTTAAAGCCATATTTACATGCTGCAAAACAAATGTATTTTGAAATCCAGCCAGATTGTTAAGGGTCTCATCTGGTGTTAACTTCATGTAAATTGATGCTTCGGTGATTTCACGATCTTATTAATATAATTCCACAACATGCTAAACTGGTCATTCAAATTGCCATCAATTAGAGAAATAGCCTTTTTTTATATTTTCTTGCCTGACATAAAGATACATCTACTCCCAGCTCTCTTCTGACTTCATCTTTTAATTTTTGATGTTTTCCATTCTCTATTTGATTTGATTCTATCAACATATTTCTTTTCAATCCAATGGGAAGTGACATTCTTATTCTTGACATTCCAACAAAAATATGGATGCTAGAAGATGTAAGTTTTTATCTGAAAATTCCTGTCCCTATGAATTTTTGAAGCTAGAATTACCCACTTACAAGAGGGATGATGCTTACATGCTCCCCTTTCTCTTACTGAGTCATCCTTAATCCACTCTACCATCCTTCCTCTTTTTAATCTCATGAGTAGTAACAGCTTCCTTAAACTCTTTTTTGTTTTGAAATATCCGTCCTAATGCTAACTTAGTATTAGCATCATCGGTCTTGGGATTATTCTTTGGAAAGTTAAAAATCTTTATTAGAGATGCCTCACTATCACTATTCAAGCTTTCCATGTCACTAGAAACAACACAATCTGAGTCTCCATCTTCATTTCGCATCTTCTTTTGCAACTCTTTACTAATAAACTCTTGACTATCATCATTTATTCTCGTATCTCCTCCTATATTGATAGAAAAGATTTCAACAGAAGGATCAATATTTTTATTAAATAAAATATCATCTTCATAATCTAAATCTTCAAACTCTTCATAATCTGATTCATCATCAGAATCACTATATATTGCTGGACTTCCAAACATTGAACCTGTCAACATAGTAATTTTTGTTATCTAATAGAGAAGTGTGAAACATCAGCTCTTTTTCCATATTTATGTTTAATTTACAAGAATAATATAAGAAGTAAATTTCATAACTAAAACAAATCAAGAAAACTAAAATGTATTAAGACTTACCGCTAGTAACTAACCCCTGTTACAGATTCAACAATAAGGTGTCAATTTTACAGAGATAGAAGCTTCACCCAAGAATAAATTGTTTAACCATTAGAAAACCTATCTCAAGCTTCCCAAAAGTGCCTTTTTGTTCTGTCAAAAGGGAGATTAGGAGGCAAGAATAAAGATTTTGAGAGAAATGGACAGAAAAGAGAAGTAATGCGGTAAGAGAAAAAATATGTCGTACATAGATGACAATATTGATAGAGGGACATTTTAGATCAATTTAGGAGAACTTAAAGGATGTTTTAGGTTAATTAGGATGTTATAAGGATGTAATGAAAGTTGGGGTGAAACATGAGGAATGATTTTGGTCAAAATTTCAATATTCTACTCAAAATTTGTTAGATTTATCAATAACATATCTGTGTGTTTCTTTTTTAATTTTTTCTTGGTACCATTAAAGGGCAGGTCCTGCAAATTAGTGGATCAATTTTGGGTCACATTGTATCAAAATAGTTGAATCTTGTGTCGATGTTATGGAAAAACTTGAATATCAACATAATTGTCTCTTCAACTATGCATGTTTTTAGGTGTTTGGTGATATTTTTTGTTTAAAAGTTGCTAGTTTTGTGTTGAAAGGATACTAACTGAAGAAATTTTATGTAAAACCTGTAGATGTAGAGGTGAGTGAAGATGTTGATACGAAACTAGGCTGATCGAGGATTACATGGATGGAAATTGCCTCTAACATCACCGAAATAAGACATAATGGAAAAAAAGATGTATATAGGTAAGACCGCTTCATTTGCTTAGTTAGGTCCTATGTTCTTTAGGAGTCTTTTTTTCATGCCACATAATTTGATTTTATGATCAATAGTATAAGTAGAAAAACAAAAATACAAAAAGATGTGAGACAGTTGGGGCTTTGGAATGCAGGTGACAAAAGAGTTTTAAAATGAGGTGTGGGTGACACAAGTCTAAATAATTGAGCGGAGGTGACAATTACTTTATTAAGGATTAAGAAATTAAGAGAAGTTTGAAAATAACCCATAAGTTTTTTAATTTACACTTTGATCCAATGTAAAACCTAATATGACTAGAAATGGAGGGAAAACGACACATTTCTCTCTCTTCTCATTTATTGGAGTTTTATCTCTCTTCGCAAATTTTATTGCTCATTGTTGTTGTTGCTTTATTCATCATCCTCTTCATTATCATCATCTTGTTCTTCATTATTATCTCTTCTTGTTCAGCATCATCATCTTCTTGTTGTTGAACATTGTTGTTGTTACCGCTACTGTTGCTACTTGATCAAATTTTTTTAGGTCAAATTTTAGTCATATATCACTTGGGCATTACTTATTAGGTGATTTTAGTAAGTAAAGTTATAATTTTTAGTTGAATTTCTCATCTGGGTGTATCTGCTACTGATGTTTTTTCTACAATGGATAAAACATGTAACGTGAATTCAATAGATGAGTAATCTGTTGCAACATATATGACTAATCAGTTGCAACAGATTACTCATCTATTGGATTCATATTATAGTGTTGTAACATGAATCCAACATATGGGTCATATGTTGCAATAGATTACCCACTTGTTGCAATAAATGACTCATATATTGGATTCATGTTACAGGTTCTATCCATTGTAGCAGTAGCAGATATACCAAATAAATAATTCAACAAAAATCATAATTATACTTACAAAATCACCTATGCAGTAATGTCTAAATGATATATGAATAAAATTTGACCTAAAAAAATTTCAAAAATCTCAACAGAGGCACAACAAATAAGTGAAACACATGAAAAATTTCATGAAACAGGTAAAGAAGACAAAAATAGTATATCATACATCAAATGCAAAAGGATCAAGAGGACAAACGTTTGAGTTCTCCCAAAAACGTTTAAGTTCCCTAGTATTTTAATTGTTTTCTAATGGATGACCCATCTGTTATAACAGATTTTCTATCTATTTGATAATTTCCAACAGATGAATCATCTCTTGCGACATGTTAGTTATCTATTGATTCAAATTGCAATTATTAGTAATAACTAAATTGATTTACCTAAAATTAAAGACAAGTCTTTAAGACAATGGGGCAAACATTTGAGTTCTAAAAATATTTGAGTTCCCTATTATTTAATTATTTTCTAACAAATGAGCTATTTATTGCAACAAGTTAGTCATATGTTGCAACAAATGCTTATAACAGGATAGTCATTTATTGATTCAAATTAAGCAATTAGTAATAATAATTAAATTGATTTAATTAAAATTGAAGACAAGACATTAGATAAGGGGGAAAATGTTTGGGTTCTCCTAAAAAACGTTTGAGCTTTAGTATTTTAAATTATTTTTCAACACATATTTTGTCTATTTAATAATTTCCAATAGATGAGTCATATGTTGCAACAACTTAGTCGTCTGTTGCAACAGATGTCTATATCTGTTTGATAATTTTCAATAGATGAATTAATTGTTGCAACAAGTGAGTCATCTATTACAACAGATGTCTATACCTGTTTGGTCATTTTCAACAAATGTTTTTATTTGTTTGGTCATTTCTAACAAATTACTCATCTATTATAACATGTTAGTCATCTATTGATTTAAATTAAGTCATTATTAGCAATAACTAAATTGATTACTAAAATAAAATTTGAATTAATAAGTCAATTGCAGTTTTAATTAATCTCATGGTAATTACACGATCAACTAAGTATGTCCGTCCTGAGTAGAGTGATCAATTGACCAATTCTATTTGAAATGATTCAAACTAAGTCATCATTAGAAATAACTATATTGATTTAACTAAAATTAAAGAGGAATGATTAATTGACCAATTTTATTTGAAATAATTCAAATTAAATCATTATTAGAAATAACTATATTAATTTAACTAAAATTAAAGATGAATTAGTAAGTTCAATTACGATTTCAATTAATCTCATAGTAATTACATGATCAATTAAGTGTTTCATCCTTAGTAGAATAATTAATTGACCAATTTTATTTGAAATGATTCAAATTAAGTCATTATTAGTAATAACTATATTAATTTAACTAAAATTAAACATGAATTGATGAGTTCACTTACAATTTCAATTAATCTCCAAGTAATTACCTAATTAACTAAGTGTATTCGTCCCGAGTAGAGTGATCAATCAACCAATTTTATTTGAAATGATTTAAATTAAGTCATTATTAGTAATAACTAAATTGATTTAACTAAACTTAAAGATAAACTTACAATTTCAATCAATCTCATAGTAATTAAATGATCAACTAAGTGTATTTGTCATGAGTAGAGTGATCAATTGACCAATTTTATTTGAAATGAATCAAATTAGACCATTATTCGTAATAACTAAATTGATATAACTAAAATTAAAGATAAATTGATAAGTTCACTTACAATTTTAATTAATGTATTCGCCCGTAATAGAATGATCAATTGATAAATTTTATTTGAAATGATTCAAATTAAGCTTTTATTAGTAATACTTAAATTGATTTAACTAAAATTAAAGACAAGACCTTAGACAAGGAGATAAACATTTGAGTTATCTTAAAAACATCTGAGCTTTAGCATTTTAAATAATTTTCCAACATATATCCTATATGTTTGATAATTTTCAACTGATGAGTCATATATTGCAACAACTTAGTCATCTGTTGTAACAGATGTCTATATTTGTTTGATAATTTTCAATAGATGAGCCATTTATTGCAACAGGTTAGTCATCTGTTGCAACATGTGTCTATATTTTTTTGGTAATTTTCAACTGATTTCTATCTGTTTGGTCATTTCCAACTAATGTCTTTATCTGTTTGGTCTTTTTCAACAGATTACTCATTTTATGCAACATGTTAGTCATCTATTGATTCATATTAAGCAATTATATTCATAATAATTAAATTGATTTAACTAGAATTAAACATGAATTAATAAGTTCAATTAATCTCATGGTAATTACGTGATCAACTAAGAGTGTTCGTCCTGAGTAGAGTGATCAATTGACCAATTTTATTTGAAATGATTCAAACCAAACAATAATTAGAAATAACAATATTTATTTAACTAAAATTAAAGATGAATTAGTAAGTTCACTTACAATTTCAATTAATTTTATTATAATTTCATGATCAACTAAGTGTTTAGTCTTAAGTAGAATGATCAATTGACCAATTTTAGTTGAAATAATTAAAATTAAGCAATTATTAGTATTAATTAATTTGATTTAACTAAAATTAAAGATGAATTGATAATTTTAATTATGATTTCAATTAATCTCATAGTAATTACATGATCATCTAAGTATATTCGTCTTGAGTAAAGTGTTAATTGACCAATTTTATTTTAAATAATTCAACTTAAGACATTATTAGTAATAACTGCATTGATTTAACTAAAATTAAAGATGAATTGATAATTTTAATGACGATTCAATTATTCTCATATTAATTACACAATCATCTTGGTGTTTTCGTCCTGAGTAGAATGATCAATTGACTAATTTTATTTTAAATGATTCAAATTAAGTCATTATTAGTATTAGCTAAATTAATTTAATAATTACAAATTCAATTAATCTCATAGTAATTACATGATCGATTAAGTGTATAACTTATTGTAACAATTTAACTTGTTGCAACAGATGAGTCTTCTATTGAAAATTATCAAATAGATATACATATATGTTGTAATAGATTGGTCATCTGTTGTAACAAATGTCTTTATCTGTTGGTCATTTTTAATAGATGACCAATCCGTTGCAACATATGACTTTATTTATTTGTTATTTCCAACAGATTACTAATCTGTTACAATAGATGAGTAATCTGTTGTAACAGATGTCTTCATCTTTTTGGTTATTTTCAACAGATTACTCATCTTTTGCAACATGTTAGTCATCTATTGATTCATGTTAAGCCATTATATTAGTAATAATTAAATTGATTTAACTACAATTAAACATGAATTAATAAGTTCAATTATAGTTTCAATTAATCTCATGGTAATTACGTGATCAACTAAGTGTGTTCGTCCTTAGTAGAGTGATCAATTGACCAATTTTATTTGAAATGATTCAAACCAAGACATAACTAAAATAACTATATCGATTTAACTAGAATTAAAGATGAATTAGTAAGTTCACTTATAATTTCAATTAATTTTATAGTAGTTACATGATCAACTAAGTGTTTAGTCTTAAGTAGAATGATCAATTGACAAATTTTATTTGAAATAATTAAAATTAAGTAATTATTAGTAATAATTAAATTAATTTAACTAAAATTAAAGATGAATTGATAATTTTAATTATGATTTCAATTAATCTCATAGTAATTACATGATCATCTAAGTATATTCGTCTTGAGTAAAGTATTAATTGACTAATTTTATTTGAAATAATTCAACTTAAGACATTATTAGTAATAACTACATTGATTTAACTAAAATTAAAGATGAATTGATAATTTTAATGACGATTCAATTATTCTCATATTAATTACACAATCATCTTAGTGTTTTCGTCCTGAGTAGAATGATCAATTGACTAATTTTATTTGAAATGATTCAAATTAAGCCATTATTAGTATTAGCTAAATTGATTTAATAATTACAATTTTAATTAATCTTATATTAAATACATGAGTATAACCTATTACAACAGATTTAACCTGTTGCAACAAATGAGTCATCTGTTGAAAATTATCAAACAGATATACACATATATTGCAACAGATTTGTCATCTATTATAACAAATGTCTTTATCTATTGGTAATTTCCAACAGATGACCAATCTGTTGTAATATATGACTTTATCTATTTGTCATTTTCAACAAATTACTAATCTGTTGCAATAGATGACTAATTTGTTGCAACAAATGTCTTTATCTGTTTGGTCTTTTTCAATAGATTACTCATCTTTTGCAACATGTTAGTCATCTATTGATTCATATTAATCCATTATAGTATTAATAATTAAATTGATTTAACTAGAATTAAACAAGAATTAATAAGTTCAAGTACAGTTTCAATTAAATCTCATGGTAATTACGTGATCAGCTAAGAGTGTTCGTCCTGATAAGAGTGATCAATTGACCAATTTTATTTGAAATTATTCAAACCAAGCCATAATTAGAAATAACTATATTAATTTAACTAAAATTAAAGATGAATTAGTAAGTTCATTTACAATTTTAATTAATTTTATAGTGATTACATGATCAACTAAGTATTTAGTCTTAAGTAGAGTGATCAATTGAGTAATTTTAGTTGAAATAATTAAAATTGAGAAATTATTAGCAATAATTAAATTAATTTAGCTAAAATTAAAGATGAATTGATAATTTTAATTACAATTTCAATTAATCTCATTGTAATTACATGATCATCTAAGTATATTCATCTTGAGTAACGTGTTAATTGACAAATTTTATTTGAAATGATTCAAATTAAGACATTATTAGTAATAACCACATTGATTTAACTAAAATTAAAGATGAATTGATAAGTTCAATGATGATATCAATTATTCTAATATTAATTATACGATCATCTTAAGGTTTTCGTTCGGCGTAGGATGATCAATTGACTAATTTTATTTGAAATGATTCAAATTAACCCATTATTAGTAATAGCTAAATTGATTTAATAATTACAATTTCAATTAATCTCATAGTAATTACATGATCATTTAAGTGTATAACCTATTGCAACAGATTTAACCTGTTGCAATAGATGAGTCATCTGTTGAAAATTATCAAATAGATATACACATATGTAGCAATAGATTGATCATCTGTTGTAACAAATGCCTTTATCTGTTGGTCATTTCCAATAGATGACCAATCTATTGCAACATATAACTTTATCTGTTTGTCATTTCCAACAGATTACTAATCTGTTGCAATAGATGACTAATCTATTTCAACAAATGTCTTTATTAGTTTGGTCATTTCCAACAGATTACTCATCTTTTGCAACATATTAGTCATCTATTGATTCATATTACGCCATTATATTAGTAATAACTAAATTGATTTAACTAGAATTAAACATGACTTAATAAATTCAAATGCAGTTTCAATTAATCTCATGGTAATTACATGATCAATTAAGTGTGTTCGTCCTTATTAGAGTGATCAATTGACCAATTTTATTTGAAATGATTCAAACTAAGCCATAATTAGAAACAACTATATTGATTTAACTAAAATTAAAGATGAATTAGTGTAATACCCCAGTCGTTCATTAAGCCTAAATCCGCCTTTTGAGTGAATATGAATGACTTCCAAAGTGATTGATGTTTATACCACGTTGTATTTCTCTAATTTCTACTTTTTTTAATGTATAGCATTGAATAAGCTTTTCATCGATACCAAATTTTCCCAAATCCGACTCTCTGCTGAAGAGTTAGAGCCATTTTATTGAGATAGTGTGCCACCTGGCACTTTAGTGCGTCGCAAAGCCAGCCAAAATGGCAATTGTCATTTTCCAGTGAGCCTCCGCGATATTGACGCATCGAGCCAAGGTTTAATTTTAGGATTGTCAAATTCCAGTGCACCAAGGCGATTCCACCGCGTCGCGGTGCCCTTGCAGTTTCCAAATTGTCCAATTCTAGTGAAGGACCATGATTCTGGCGCGTCACGCCAGGGCCAAAAATCGAGCTCCAGTTCTAGAATTTGCTCAAGGGTATTTTGGTCTTTTTTACCCATCCTTACCCTTTATATATATACAAGTGGGGGAGAAAATCCTCATTTCCTCTTCCATCTTCTCCAAAATTCTAGGGTTTCTCTTCAAAATTCAATACAATTCTTGTCTAAATATCTCAACATCAAGCCATGATTTTCACAAATTAGTTCAAGATTTAAAACTTTTGTGTCAAGAACATTAAGATCTCTAACTCAAGAAGTGGGAAAAAAAGTCTATAGCAAGTTTATTCATCCAGGATAATAATCAAGGTATGTGGGGCTTGAACAAGAATATCCTTTCATTTTTGTGCCCAAAGAATTGACTATTGGAATTTCATGATCCTTGCAAGTGAGTTTACACCCAAATTTCTTTATTTATGATTTATGAGATTGGAGTTGAATAAGTTTGATATTTATGATTATTTTACCATCACATTTCTTAAATTGAGAATTTATGCGAGGAGTTGTACATTGTCATTTTGTATTGATGATTTCTATGCGATTTAAGATAAGTGTTATGAGTTATGCTTTTTTCATGAGAAGTTTGAGTATTGAATATATTTATGGATATTGAGATGGAGAGTCAAGAATGAGTCCTATGACATTTTCTTGAAGCTTCTGATACTTGATACAATTTGATAAGCAAGTGTACTTGATGTTGGGAAAGACTATTTTGAGTTTGAGTCGAGTTAGGAATCCACAAGTTGTTTATGATTTACAGATGAGATATATTTATGATTTGGTCTTTATGATAGACCCTTGAGTTGATTAAGGTGGATTTTCTAACACATTCTGAGCTGAGTCTAGGAGGAGTATTTAGAACCGAGTGGGAAGTGTGGGTTCAGCGCATCCTACTTCCCCAGAACTATATGTCACCTTAAGAATGAGATTTGAGGGCAAAAGAGCCGAGTTTGTGATCACAGAGATGAGTTTGAGGTTATACTCCCTGGCAAGAGTATAACTCTCCCACCAATGTGGGGTTCCTTCCTTAGGAGGGCAAAACATTGGACTCCATACGGCTCACATAGTTTATGTCGGTTATAAGAAACTCCCAAGTCCATAATAGTCTAAGTTTCTTGAGTTACCGAGTCACTCTAAGTCATGAGTTAAAGAGTTTGAGTTGAGTCCAATGATTTATGAGATTTGTGAAGCATGTGTTATTATCAATGATTTATGGAAATTATGTTTCAGGAAATTCAAGCGAAGAGAGTCATTATTGTCAGCATGCATGACTTTATTTTACATTTATTATATTGATTAAAAGTATTCCATACACCCCCACATACTCAGTACAATCCCAAGTACTGATTCCCATACTTTTCTATGTTCTACATTTTCTCATGATGTAGGTTCAGGTGCTCAGTCTCAGCAGCGACAGTGATCTTTGAGTACCTTTATCTACATTCTTACAGTTGTAGAGTCCTCATAGTTTGAGGACCTATGTCCCTGATTTTTGCCTTGATAGTAGATGGTTGTTTCTTTTCAGTTTAGGTGAGTTAGTTGGGGATCTATCCCAATGGCTCCTCAGTCTTTTGTAGTAGAGGCTTTGTCAGACTAGAGTACCTGTATGTACAGAAATTTCAGTATTTTATTTGTACAGGATAGTATTTCTTCGTATCATAGTATGGTCGTGATATGATTATTCTTCCCTATTTTAGAATGATTAGTGTTATAGTAAGTTCTAAAAGTGATGACAGGCTTAGAGGGTTAGTTGAGGCCATGTGTGGCCTTAAGCACCATGTGACATCTTGGGATAGGTTATTAGGGCGTTACAAGCTTGGTATCAGAGCCTAAGGTTTGAAGAGTCCTAGGGAGTCTGACGAGCTGTGTTACGTAGAGTCTTGATCATTGCTGTGTAGCGCGCCACATCTATGAGTAAGAGGCTACAGGACGTTTTAGGAAAAGTTATTTCTTTCTTCAAAAGTCTATCGTGCCTACAATTGTTTCTCTCTGCTATTTATTTATTCTCTATTATGATAGAAAATGCCTCCTCGTAGAGCTCACAGAAATAATGAATGACCTCAACTAGTTGATCCTTTAGGTGAGATGGTGTCCCATGCTGAATTTCGGACAGCTTTTCAAGCGCTATCCCAGGAGGTTACCGCCAATGCTCAGACCTATGTTCAGGCCGTAGTTCCACCTCCGCAAAAAGGTAATTCAGTGGAAGCTCGGGTTTGTGATTTTATGTGGATGAATTTGCCAGAGTTTTATGGTTCAAAGACAGGAGAGGACCCACAAATGTATGTTGATGAGCTGAAAAAGATCACCCAAATTATGCATGTAATGGAGGAAGAAAGTATGGAGCTAGATTTCTATCACTTTAAAGATGTTGCTTATGATTGGGTGGAGATGTGGAGGAAGAGTAGAGGGGAGGATACTGCTCCCATGAATTGGTAGTTGTTCCAGTATCTATTCTTAGACAGATTCTTTTCCCTGGACTTGGAGGAAGCAAAATTAGAAGAATTTATGAACTTGAGATAGGGCCCCATGACAGATAAGGAGTATTGTCATAAGTTCAACCAGTTATCTAAGTATGCTCCCGGTATGATGGCTGATTCTAGAACTAGTATGAGTAAGTTTTTGGTTGGTGTATCTGGTTATATTCTGAAAGAATGTAGATCCGCTATGCTTAATAGGGACATGGAACTTTTAATACTAATGATTCATGCTCAACAGATTAAAGCAGACAAGGTGAAGGAGAGAGATAGAGTAAGGGAAAATAAGAGAGTTAGATCAGAGTAGCAAGGGTATGGTCAGACTAGATTTTCTGGAGGGAATCGCCCTCAGTCCCAGAACCGTTCACTTATGCCAGCGCCTTCATCATCCAGTGCTCAGGAGCGGGGTAATAGGCCTACTATGTCCAGGTCCCAAGACAGTTTGAATAATAGACCTCATCCTCCCCCATGTCCGAAGTACGGTAGGGACTATCCTGGTGAGTGTTTAGTTAATTGGAGGGGTTGTTTTGGTTGCGGTAAGTTGGGGCACAGATTCAGGGATTGCCCATACACTAGACAGGGGAGTCGTGATGTTCGTCCCCAGAGTTAGGCTATTAGTGCTCCAGCCCCTTTAGCTCGTCCTACTCCTTCTCAGGGTGCCTCGTCTAGTACTGTAAGTGGTCAATGCCTGAATCGCTTTTATGCTATACCACTCCGCCAAGGGCAGAGAGATTCACCAGATGTTGTTACTGGTATGCTCCGTGTATTTTATTTTGATGTGTATATGTTGATGGACCCTGGGTCAAGTCTTTCTTATATGACTCCGTTAGTAGCTGAGAATTTTGAAATCAATGCTGAAAAGATTCCTGAGCCTTTTCTAGTTTCTACCTCAGTAGGTGAATCTGTTGTTGCTAAGCAAGTGTATAAGAAGTGTCCTATCATTTTCCTTAACAGAACCATATTTGCAGACTTAATTGAGCTAGATATGGTTGATTTTGACATTATTCTGGGTATGGATTGGGCTCACTCTTGTTATGCGTCTATAGACTGTCGTACCCATATAGTCAAGTTTCAGTTTCCTAACAAGCCAATTTTTGAGTGGTCTGGAAGTTCTGTAGATCCCAAGGGTCAGTTTATATCCTACCTTAAGGCCAGGAAATTGATATCCAAGGGTTGTATCGATCATTTGTTTCGAGTTAAAGTCACTAAGTCCAAGACTCCGACTATTCAGTCTATTAGTATTGTCAATGAGTTTCTTGACGTTTTCCCGGAAGATCTCCCAGGGGTACCTCCTGATAAAGAGATAGAATTTGGGATTGATCTTCTTCCCGATACGCAGCCTATTTCTATTTCTCCATATCGTATGGACCCCGCAGAACTTAAGGAGTTGAAAGAGCAACTCAAAGATCTTCTTGATAAGGGCTTTATAAGGCCCAGTGTGTCTCCTTGGGGAACACCCATTCTATCGTGCAAAATAAGATGGTTCATTGCGTATGTGCATTGATTATGGTCAGCTTAACAAGGTCACAGTCAAGAACAAGTACCCTTTTCTTAGGATTGATGACCTGTTTGATCAGCTGCAAGGTTCCAGTTATTTCTCAAAAATAGATTTGAGATCCGGTTATCACCAACTTAAAGTCAGAGAGTGTGATATTCCAAAGATAGCTTTTCACACCCGTTATGGTCAGTTTGAATTCCTAGTCATATCCTTTGGGCTAACTAATGCCCCAACAGCTTTTATGGACCTTATAAATTGGGTGTTTAGACAGTACCTGAATATATTTGTTATTGTGTTCATAGATAATATCCTTGTATACTCCCAAAATAGAAATGACCATGCAGATCATCTCCGAATTGTCTTGTAGACCCTTAGAGATCATCAGTTATTTTCCAAATTTAGCAAGTGTGAATTTTGGTTAAGGTCAGTTGCCTTTCTGGGTCATATTGTTTCTTCTGAAGGTATTCGAGTTGATCCTCAAAAGGTAGAAGTTGTGAAAAATTGCCCTAGACCTATTTCCCTATCTAACATTAGGAGTTTCTTGGGTCTAGCTGGTTACTATCATCATTTAGTTGAAGGTTTCTCCTCCATTACTGCTCCTTTGACCCGGTTAACCCAAAAGAAAGTTAAATTCTAGTGGTCAGATTCTTGAGAGAAGAGTTTTCAGGAGTTGAAGACTCGACTCACTTCAGCCCCTATGATGACCCTGCCTAATAGTGTAGATGATTTTGTGGTGTATTATGATGCCTCAAGAGTTGGTTTGGGTAGCATATTGATGCAGAAAGGTACGGTTATAGCCTATGCCTCCAGGCAATTGAAACCGCATGAGAAGAATTACCCGACCTATGATCTTGAGATAGCTGCAGTAGTTAGTTAAAGACCAAAAGGTGGAGGTTTTCTCCCAAGGGGGAGATGGTGTATTGTGGTTTCAAAATAGGTTGTGTGTTCCTGATATTGATCATTTGAAACAGAGGATTATGGCTGAGGCGCATGGCGCGGGGTATTCTATTCATCCCGGTGCTACCAAGATGTACCGCGATTAGCAGAAAATTTATTAGTGGAATGGTATGAAGAAGGATATAGCAAAGTTTGTAGAGAAGTATGCAACTTGCCAATAGGTGAAGATAGAGAACTACAGACCCAGTGGTATGATGCAACAATTTAGCATTCCTACTTAGAAGTAGGAAGTGGTGAACATGGATTTCATGATCGATTTACCTCTCTCTCATCATCATCATCATTCTATTTGGGTTATTGTAGACAGGTTGACTAAGTCAACACATTTCCTGCCAGTACATTCATCTTTTACCACTGAGGACTATGCTAAACTGCACATCCGAGAGTTAGTCAGGTTGCATGGAGTTCCGTTGGCTATCATCTCCGATAGAGGTACTCAATTTACTTCTCAATTTTAGAGAGCTTTTTAGAAGGGTCTTGGAACCCAAGTTCATCTTAGCTCCACTTTCATCCGTAGACAGACGATCAGGCTGAGAGGACTATCCAGACTTTGGAGGATATGTTGAGGGCATGTGTTCTTGATTTCAAAGAAAGTTGGGATGAACATTTTCCATCGATTGAATTTGTGTATGACAATAGTTTTCATGCTAGCATTGGAATGGCTCCATTTGAGGCTCTGTATAGAATGAGGTGTAGATCACCTATAGGTTAGTTCAAAGTGGGTGAGGTTGTTGTGATTGGACCTGATGCTGTGTTCTAGGCCATGGAGAAAGTTAAGTTCATTCGAGAAAGGTTGAAGATAGACCAGAGTCGTCAGAAGTCGTATGCAGATGTAAGAAGAAGAGCTCTTGAGTTTGAAGTTGATGATTTGGTGTACTTGAAAATTTCACCCATAAAAGGGGTAAAAAAATTTGGAAAGAAAGAGAAGTTTAGTCCCCGATATATTGTCCCTTATAGAGTTTTGAATTATGTTGGGAAAATAGCTTATGAGATTGAGTTGCCTGCAGAGTTGTTAGCTATCCACCCTGTCTTTCACGATTCTATACTCAAGAAGCACACTGGTGATTCTACTGTGGTTGAACCATCAGAGATCTTAGATGTTCGGGATAGTCTTTCTTATGATAAAGTTCCGGTCGAGATCCTAGATTATCAAGTCCATAAACTAAGGAACAAAAAAGTTCCCTTAGTTAAAGTTTTGTGGCGCAATTAATCAATAGAGGGTGCTACTAGGGAAGCAGAAGCAGTTATGCGAGTTAAGTATCCTCATCTCTTCTCCACGATTTCAAATCAAGCCGAAGGTATCATTCTTCTTTAATTCAATTTCCTTCTAATCCAGCGTATTCAGTTGTATAGATATCCATTCTATGATTTGGGTATTCAATAAAGTACTCAAAATCAAGAGTGAAGTAAGTCGGTTGAGCAAATGGTTCCCATAAAGTATTTCTAGTTTTCTCTTTGATCTTGAGCCTAACTAGCAATATTCGAGGACGAATGTTTCCAAGGGGGAGATATTGTAATACCCCGATTGTTCCTTCAGACTAAATCTGCCTTTTGAGTGAATATGAATGACTTCCAAAGTGATTGATGCTTATACCATGATGAATAAGCTTTCTATTGATACCAAATTCACCCAAATCCAACACTCAGGTGAAGAGTTAGAGCCATTTTAGTGAGACAGTGTGCCACCTGGCACTTTAGCACGTTGCGGAGCCAGCCAAAATGGCAATTGTCATTTTCCAGTGAGCCTCCATGATATTGACGCATCGCACCAAGGCTCAATTTTAGGATGGTGAAATTGTAGTGCACAAACGCAATTCCAGCGCATCGCGGTGCCCTTCTAGGTCACGAACAAGGTGGCAAATGCGACTTCACCGCATCGCGCCACTGAGCAGTTTCCTAATCATTCAATTCCAGCGAAGGAACGCGATCCTGGCGCGTCGCACAGGGCCAAAAATTAGGCTCCAATTTTAGAATTTGGTCAAGGGTATTTTGGTCTTTTCCACCCATCCTTATCCTTTATATATATACATGTGAGGGAGAAAATCCACATTTCCTCTTCCAACTTCTCCAAAATTCTAGGGTTTCTCTCAAAAATTCAATCCAATTCTTGTCTAAATATCTCAATATCAATCCATGGTTTTCACAAATTAGTTCAAGATTTAAAACTTCCGAGTCAAGAACATTAAGATCTCTAACTCAAGAAGTGGGAAAAGAAGTCTATAGCAAGTTTATTCATCCCGGATAATAATCAACGTATGTGGGGTTTGAACAACAATATCCTTTCATTCTTGTGCCCAAAGAATTGAATTTTACTATTGGAATTTTATGATCCTTGCAAGTGGGTTTACACCCAAATTTCTTTATTTATGATTTATGAGATTGGAGTTGAATAATTTTGATATTTATGATTATTTTACCATCACGTTTCTTAAATTGACAATTTATGCCATTAGTTGTATATTGTCATTTTGTATTGATGATTTTTAAGCAATTTAAGACAAGTGTCATGAGTTATGCTTTTTCCATGAGAAGTTTGAGTATTGAATATATTTATCGATATTGAGCTTGAGAGTCAAGAATGAGTCCTATGACATTTTCTCGAAGCTTTTGGTACCTGATACAATTTGATAAGCAAGTGTACTAGATGTTGGGAAAGACTGTTTTGAGTTTGAGTTGAGTTAGGAATCCACAAGTTGTTTATGATTTACAGATGAGATATATTTATAATTTAGTCTTCATGATAAACCCTTGAGTTGATTAAGGTGGATTTCCGAATGCATTCTGAGCAGAGTCTGGGAGAAGTATTTATCACTGAGTGGGAAGTGTGGGTTCAGCGCATCCTACTTCCCTAGAACTATGTGCCACCGTAAATTAATTTAGTTATTATTAATAATTGCTTAATTTGAATCAACAAATGACTAATTGTTATAAATATTTGTTGCAACAAATAGGTCATCTGTTGAAAAACAATTAAATTACTAGGGAACTCAAATATTTTTAAGAGAACTCAAATATTTGTCCCATTGTCTTAGAGAAGTATTTAATTTTAGCTAAATCAATTTAGTTATTACTAATAATTGCTTAATTTGAATCAACAGATGACTAACATATTGCATCAGATGATTCATCTATTGGAAATTATCAAACAGCTAGAAAATCTGTTGAAATAGATGGGTCAACTATTAGAAAGCAATTAAAATACTAGGGACTTAAAAATTTTTAGGAGAACTCAAACGTTTGTCCCCTTGATCCTTTTGCATTTGATATATGATATATTATCTTTGTCTTCTTTACCCGTTTCATGAAATTTTTCATGTGTTTTACTTATACGTTGTGCCTCTGTTGAAATTTTTGGAATTTTTTTAGGTTAAATTTTGTTCATATATCACTTGGACATTACTTCATAGGTGATTTGGTAAGTAAAATTATGATTTTTTTTGAATTTCTTATTTGGTGTATCTGCTACTGCTACAATGGATAGAACCTGTAATACGAATCCAATATATGAGTCATCTGTTGCAACAAGTGAGTAATCTGTTGCTACATATGACTAATCTGTTGTAATAGATGACCCATATGTTGGATTCATGTTACAACACTATAATATGAATCCAACAGATGAGTAATCTGTTGTAACAAATTAGTCATATATATGACAACAGATTACTCATCTGTTGCAACAGATTAGTCATTATATTACAATAGATTTTTCATCTGCTGTAAAAGAATAGTCATATATGTTGCAACACATTACTAATTTGTGCAACAGACTAGTCATATATGTTGTAACAGATTACTAATCTGACCAACAAATTAGTCATATATGTTATAACAAATTACTCATCCGTTAGATTCACGTTACATGTTGTATCCATTGTTGAAAAACAAAAGTAGCAGATACATTAAGATAATAAATCCAACTAAAAAATAACAAATATAAGAAAATAACACACACTAACAAATCAAGTTCCTCGTTTTCATCAGAACTAAAAAGCCCTAATTTTTTACTTGTGAAAATCGAAAAGAAATGATGAAGAACTCGAAGTTGTTATGGCTGAAATGTTGCAACAGATTATTCATCTGTTGCAACAGATTAGTCATATATGTTGCAACAGATTACTAATTTGCACAACACATTAGTCATATATGTTGCAACAGATTACTAATCTGTGCAACAGATTAGTCATATATGTTGCAATAGATTCCTAATCTATGCAACAGATTAGTCATATATGTTGCAACAGATTATTCATCTGTTGGATTCACGTTACATGTTTTATTCATTGTTAAAAAATTAACAGTAGCAGATACATTCAGATAAGAAATTCAACTAAAAAATAACAAAAAAAAAATAACAAACACCAACAAATCAAGCTCCTCGTTTTCATCATAACTAAAAAGCCCTAATTTTTTACCTATGAAAATCGAAAAAAAGCGATGAAGAACTCGAAGTTGTTGTCACCGAAGAATGTTGTCACGTCGACTGAAGGTAGAAAGTCAAAAAGGAATGGGCAACAACTCAAAACTATTTTTCACTAGAGGTTGAAGTTGCACAAGATTGAAGGGAGAAATTTAGAAAGTTGTTACTTGGGAGAAGTTAGAGAGAGAAATTATCAATAGAAAGAGAGAAGAGAGGTTGATTTGCAGAGAGAGAAAAGTTTTGTGGGTGTGCATTGATTTGTATTTTTGAAAAGATTTAAAAGTTTGGAAAATATTAATCAAGTCCACAATTAATTGAATCAAGTTTCTTAATTATATTTGACCCTTTAAATTGGTCAATGTCATCAATCCTTCATTCAAGACTTAAAAGTCACTTTCCTTCAATTTTCTTGAGAGAGTTTGTAGAATTTATATATCTATTTTCCTGCTGATTATATCCTTTACTAACCTATATCTATATTTATCTATAATCTATAATATATTAAAAATGTGAAGACCATAGAAAAGTGATTTAAACTTTTTGCCCATTATTAAAAGACTCTCTTTAGACAAAAATGTCTTTTCACTATTTTCTTCAATTTATTATTTAATTATTTTAATTATATTAACTAGACTCCTTAAATATATGGAAGGAGAATCAATTAATATCTTCCTTTGTACTAATTTAGAAAAATACTCCTCAAATAAGACTCTATTAAGAAAATATTTCTATAAATACTGAAATGCATGTTAAACTAGAAAAGAAACTTGTTTACTTATTGGGAAAATATGATTGATGCTCATCTAACTTGATTTAGTTGTATCTCTAGATTGGTGGATGCTTAATTTTTTAACCCTCAACTCTTCACTATTTTTGTCAACATAATAGAATTCAACGTGTGTGTGTGTATGTATATTCTTTGTTTTCATTCAAGTCATTCTTTAGTGTTAAAATTTTTGCTTAGACAAGAATTATTTTCATCAAAACTGAAGCTTTCTGATTACTGTTGTATTATTTTATTGTAGTTTATAGGTCGTAGATGAATTTACAGGTGTTACAAGAATGTCAGTCGTCTTTGAAGAATTTTTTTAGGTAAAGGTTAGGTTTAATTGTATTATTTTTATATCTCTGTTTTGAGATTTTTTTTGTGTGTAAAGGTAAAGTTTAGTTGTATTATTTTGATATCTCTATTATTGCATCATTTTTGTTATAGTTTACATGTGGTAGATGAGTGTCGAACTACTTCGAGGAATTTTTTGTGTAAAGGTTAGATTTAGTTATATTGTTTGGATGTCTCTATCACCGTATTATTTAGTTGCAGTTTACAGATAGTAGATGAATGTCGATCGACTTTGAGAAATTTTTTTGAATTCTGCAAAAGATGTTGAATTTAATTATTATATTCATCTTTATTATTTAAACAAATACCCTATTAGTGTAGGGTTTGAACTCAATATAGTAAGGTACACACACGAGGCGCGTACACCTAACCTAGTTATAATTGAAACTTATTTATTGATATGTTTGGCATGTTTATGTTATACTAGTTTATCCGCACGTTCCTCGGACATGTAACATTTTTTGAAAAAATCAACTTTTTGGTGGCCTGTACAGGCCTTTTATTATTAATCAAATTCGGCCAAAGGCCTAAATACGTCTCAACATTGTGACAGCATTACATAGTAATGAATTAAGCCCGAAATAAAAACCCGACCATCTATGTCTATGTCTTATTTTACACTCTTTGCGTAGTTTCCAAAAAAAAAATCTCTTAGACTACCAAAATGTTGCTTCCAGGTGGATCCCTCGTTAATCGCCATTTTTGCTGCCCCATTCTTTGGATTCTAAATTGAGTGCCTGATGATACTGTTATTGTGTTGCTCGCACAAGTAGAAGGATTTACCCATCTGGAGGTTGCAAGTCTTTTCAGTGTAAGCTTCATGTCCTTCGTACCTTTGTTTTGACAGATTGAAATGAATTTGATAGAACCCCCATGATTTTGTTTCAGATCTACTTGTATCTGTCGTTGTAGTACTATGGTTGACCTCTGATTCCTTACGTTAGAAATGACACTAGACTCATTAACTGTTGATGCGTGTTTTTATGTGCTAATATAAATTAGCCTAGCTAGCTTAGCATCTTCATATTCCTTGTGCAAAACCATGATGTAAATATTTATGTTGCTACATTTGTTGCTCTTGTCATCTTTGCTCTGTAAATACTTGTGATTCCCTTATGATTCTCCTTGTTTTTATTCTCATAACTAGTATTTGAGCTTTGTCTGTGTTAATTATCCTTCTCCCTGTTGTTGGCACTTCATTGAACCCACTGCAAGTTATTCGTTGTTGATCAGTTGCTTGATTAGCTATGAAATCTGCTAGCTGGTTCCCTTCTCTAAAAATATATTGAATGGTTGCCTCTGGTAGTTGCATGTTTTCCCTTATTTTCTCAATAATTTCAACTATTTCCCAAGATACTTTCCATACATCAGTAATAAACTTGACCATAACCAGGGAATCTGTTTCAATTATACATTCTCTTATGCCTTTGCTATTACTGTGTAACAATACTTTCTGAATTGCTCTTGTTCTGCTCCAAAATTTGTTGTATTATCAATTTGTGCACCTTTAGCATACTCTAAATCCCCCTTGTGATTTCTTAGTACAAAACCATAAGCACTTAAGCCCAAATTTACTCTACTAACTCCATCAGTGTTGTATTTAAGTCTTCCTTCTTCTGGGGGCTTCCAAATCACCAAATAATGATACAACTTATTCTTGTATCTTCCAATGTTATGTATTACATCCCTCCATTCTCTACCAGTTCTTTTGATTCTTGGATACAACATCTGAACCATTTGATTAATTGCCAATAAGACATGTTGAACCATATGAATAAATTCAATTGCCTTGCCATGTCTTATAGCATTTCTTCTTTTCCACAACTCCCATATAATTAATGCAGGCAATGCATTATAAATCCTCTTATCCTGGTACTCCCCTCTTTATACCACTATTCTATGATTATCTGATGTGGCTATAGGCTTTCCACCTTAATACCTGCAAAATAAGCAAAGAACTTCCATACCGTTTGGGCTATGAGAGTAGTTAGAAAAAGATGATTCATATTCTCCTCCTTCCCATCCACACAACACCAACATATTGAAACAATTGGGATTATCATTCTCTTCAAGTTATCATCAGTAGCAACTCTGCCTTTATACACCCTACATAAAAGGAAATTAACCTTAAAAGGATTTTCTTTCCCCCATATGTGATCATACTCTTCCTTCTCTTCCTTCTTATTTCTAATTAGATTCCATACAGACTGTACAGAGAACTTTCCACTTGTTGTACCCATCCACCATGGCTTATCATTTTTCTCTTCACTGATTCTTGGACTAATCGTTTCTATTATATGATCCACCATATCCCATAAAGCAATTCCCTAAGCTTCTCCACATTCCATCTGCCAACAACAATAAAATCCTTCACCTCCAACTCCTCATCACCTAGTTTTTCCTGCTCAATATAATATAAAGCACCTTGTTTAGTCCAGTTGTCAAACCAAAATCTAGAATTACCTCCCTTAATATTCCACCATATTTGATACTCCACCTCATCTCTTACTTTCATTATTTGTTTTCATACATGTGATACACCAGAACCTTGAGCTAATATAGGATGCCACTTTTTGCAATATTTATTCCACGTGAAATTAATCCATAAAGAGTTGGTAGAGGTTCTAAAATTCCACCATAATTTAGAAAACAATGCCTCACTAACATGATGTAAAGATCTAAAACCCAATCCTCCCTCTTTCATTGGATGGCATAAAGTATCCCAGGCTACCCAATGTTTCCCTCTAAGAGCACATGTACTTTTCCGAAAAAATCTTTCCATTATTCTATGAATCTGATCTATAACTCCTTTTGGAGGGTTCATAGCAGACATAAGCTACATGGGCAAAGACTACAAAACATGTTTTATCAAGGTGTGCCTCCCTCCAAAAGTAAGTAACTTATTCTACCACTACATGATCTTGGTCATAAACTTCTTTACTAAGCACTCAAAATGCACCTTTTTCTTTCTTCCATAAAAAATAATACCCCAAATATATGAAAGGAAATTTACCTTGCCCTATGCCAGTCCATCTTCTTATTTTATGAAAATTACTTATAGGAACTTTTTTATGCAAATATAAAAAACTCTTATCCAGATTAATCAACTGACCTAATATAGTCTCATACTCTCTAAGTACTATCATTATTTTTCTCACTAAATTCCTCTGACCTGAGTAGGATAGAATAGTATTATCAGCATAAGATAAATAATTTACTCTTTCACTCCCTTTTCGCATACCATACACTATGTATTCATTATCTTCCCATAAGTTGTTGAGCCTCTTGCCAGTACTTCAATAGCTATAATGAATAATGTTGGAGACGAAGGATCACCTTGTTTCAGACTCCTAAAAGATTTAAAAAATCCATAACTCTTTCTATTAATCAACATAGAGTACCAGTTATTTTAAACTAGTCTCCATATCATGTCAATGATCCTCTCATGAAATCTAAATTTTCTAATCACTTTAGTCAGATACACCTATGAAACTCTATCATATGCATTTTTCATAGCTAGCTTAACAACCACATTTTGAAACTTGTTCCTCCTGTTAATATCTCTTACAATCTCTTGAGCCAGTAACACATTCTCTGTAATACTTCTACCCTTCATGAATCCTCACTGGTTTCTTGATATAATATATGGCAGAACATTAACCAACCTTTCATGAAGTACTCCTGAAATAACCTTATTCACATATATACTAAGGCTTATTGGCCTCAAGTCATTAAACCTGGAAACTTGCTCTTTTTTAGGAAGCAATACCAAGTTTGTATTAGTCATATACTTAGGTAATTCACTTCCATAGTGAAAATACATCACCTCCCTAAACACATCATCCCCAATAATATCCCAACAATGCTTAAAAAACTCACCAGAGAACCCATTAGGGCCACTAGCACTATCTTTACTCAGTCCAAAAACTGCCTCCTTAACCTCCTGCTTAGTAGGCACCTCAATCATTCTATCATTTTTCTCCTGAGTAATGAGTTTGGGAATAACTACAACATAGAATAATCTTCTACATTTCCTCTTCTTTAAATTGCTTCTGGAATACTCTCTCAGCTCCATCCCTATTTTATCATTTATTTCCAGCACCTGTCACTATTCTGCTTCTATTTTTTGAATCTATAATATTCTTCTCATTCCTCTCACATATACATGAAATAACTTGGTATTTCTATCCCCTTCAATAAACCATTTCATACTTTCTTTTTATTGACAATAATCTTGTTCCACCTTTTGCATCTTTATTAAATCAGCTTCAACTTTAATTAGATCAGCCCTATTCTCTTTAGAGGGATTAACCTCCAGTTGCATTTCTTTCATCCTTACCATGTCTTCTTGAGTAGATATCTTCTTAAATATATCCCCAAAATCTTTCCTACTCTACTTCCCCAAAGCTTGCCTCATCCTTTTTATCTTACTATGTAAAATTTAAAATGGACTCACTCCAGTCCCTTCCTACTCCATCTTCTTATTTTCTTCAACCATTCTTTTAAATTCCTTGTGCCTAACCCAAAATTTAAGGAATCTAAAATGTTTGGGAACTGGCTCTTGAGTAGCACAACAAATTAATTGCAATGGAGCATGATCTGATGCTTTTTGAATTAAGTGTTGTACTTCTGAAGCTGCAAATTCATTTATGAACTCATGATTACCAAATATACGATCTATTATTTTAAATATACATGACTCCTCTATCATACCATTCCACCATGTATATGCACTTTCAATAAACATGATTTCACTTAAGGCACACATATTAATGCATTGTGCAAAACCACTATCTCATTTTGAGTAACTGGCAACCCCCAAACTTCTCTGCATCTTTCAATATTACATTGAAATCACCTCCAAATATCCATGGATTATTTATATCCACATCAGCATCACCCAAATCTTCCCATAACTCTAGTCTTTCTATAGCACTGAATCTTGCATACACTGCAGTGACAACCATCTTTTTTTCCATAGGTCCTATACTTAGACCTAATAGTAACTTGTTGATGAGTGTCTAATTTAATCTCTCTCTCCTACTCTGAATTCTAGAACACCCAAATCTTTGCTGCTCTATTTACATAAACATTCTCCATCCCTAATCTTCTGTTGTAACTTTCTACTTCTTGAGGCCCTTGGAATGGTTCCAGAAGGGAAATATAAAAATAATGATTCTTCTTTTCAAGATCAATTAATATCTCAAGAGAATATTGAGTGTTAACTGATTTTATGTTCCAGAATAATATTTTGTGTATCATCATTAACTGTTTATAGGTTTTGCAGAACTACTCCTTGTATGCCTTTATTTTATTTGTGTCTTGTTTCTCCCTCTGTGCTCCTTCTGCATTTCTTTTATGTGTCTTGGTGATAAATCCCCTTGCTTGCTTACTTCATGTATATTATTCTAAAAATCTTCTTTTTTTTCTTCAGATTCTTCTCCATTATCATCTTGTATCACATCCTCTATTTCCCCAACTTTTGATTCTTGTTACTTTTGTTTATCCCCTTTCTTTTATATCATGCTATGATCAGGTGGCCTACTTCTTTCTTGTCTTTGTACCTGAGATGCTTGATGTTTATCTGCTATCGATGATTCCTCCTCAACTATATTCTGTTGATTTTCCATTTCTTTTGTTGGGTCCTTGGAACTTCTATCATTCTGACCAGCTTCTTTCTCCTTTCTCGTGTTGATTGTACTTTCTTTGTCTGCTTCATCCTGAGTAATCTTATTATCAGCATCTTCCTCCTTCTTGCTTTTCACCTCCACTTTGTTGTTTCCATTTTCTTTGTCTCCATTTTCTTCTTTTTGATTCAACTTCTCCGCATTGTCTATTATTCCTTCTTTTTCTTTTCCTGTAGCTCCTTTAATTGAGTTCTCCTCAATATCCAATGCATCAAAATTTTTCCCTGTTTCCACATGTTTATTATGTTGTTTGTCCCTTTGAGTCCATCTTTGAACATAGCCTCTCCTATTTGGAAATCGACCTCTCCTTGCTATTTGGTTCCTTAAATTGTCTATCATTTCCTTTGTTTTCCATCTCTTTTCCTCTTCCCTGCTCTTGTTTCTTCTTGTCTTCAGTTTGTTATGTTGGGTGAATCTCTTTATCTTCCTTTGGATACAATTTCGGATGTAAGAAAATACCCTCATTTTCATTATATCCTTGCAATTTGCAATTTTTACAATATTTAGGGCGATAGTCATATTTGATAGTAATCCATTTTGCTGCTATTTTCGCTGACTTCTTTTTGACTCCAATATTAATTTGTTGAGGAAAATCTCCTAACAAATCAACCTCCACATTCACTCGTGCACAACTTGGTCTTGTTTTATTGGTAGTGGTCATGTCAACTCGCAAAGGTTTTCCAATTGTAAATGCAATTTAAAATATGGTTTCCTTACCAAAAAAGTTTAGAGGAAGTGATGGGAGTGAAATCCATACAATTGTTATTGATGTTTCTTCGTTAGGATCAAATAACGAATCCCACTTCAATGACCTCATTGGATCCAATTTCAATGTCCAATATAAAAAATTGGTTTTGATAAGAGATGCACATAATCCTCAATCCTTGATGCTCTAATCAAAATATACCGATTGCTAAGAACCCCTATATTCACATCACCTTTTAATTCGCATTATTTTGGAATCAACTTCCTCATATCTTGAATGTCATCCATAAGAAAACTTCCCAACCACTGCATATTCCAAATCTTCGTTCACAATCATCTGTGTTATCTCCTCTTCTTCCCATATGACCTGTGGTTCGCCATGCAGATACGTTTAGTCTTAATAGGAAGTGGTATGACTTTAGACATTGTTGGCTTGAGAGTAGCAACATATGTCATACCCTTCCCATGCTGAGACTCAGAATCATTTTGTTGGCCATGAGTAAATCAATGAATAAAAAATTAGGGTTTCAGTGTAGGCTAGGCTAGAGAGAGTTTTATTCAATTGTATCTTGATGGGTCCCACATGTAACATTTGATTATTTAAAATTAAATAATATCATTTATTGCGGAAGTTTTTAATGAAGTGTAAAATTTTAAATCACTTTTCAAAGATTCTTCACATTTTAATATAATAATATAAACATAAACATATTTTTTAGTGTAAGCACATCTATGTTTTATATCATCACTTTTACATTTGTCATGCAATACCTCTTTCCCTTGCTGCCAAAGGATCTCAAGATTTAAATTGTAGTAACTTTAAAAGGAATTATTTAAACCATAATTTTCTCAATCACATTAACAGGAGGAAAAGAAGTATAGCTTACCGTACATATCATATCATTTTGAATATTAAATTACGATTTTAAAATAATTTAATTCAATTTGGCTTTCAAAATTAGTCTTAAAATTGTGTACTTAATACAATAGGTACACACAATAATATATGATTTTTGTATATATTTATTACTAATTGATGTTGTCTAATATTTTCGGCTAAGAAAATACAAAAGCGCTATTGCTTTAATCAATGCCAAATAACTTGAATCTTTTATCAAATATTATAAAAATTAAATGAAGTAGAATTTTGGTTAATTTTACAAGCAATTTAAACCCCAATCATAAAATATGTTAATCATATTGAACTTAAATCAAAATTAAGTTAATAACTAATACAATTATAGCAATTGGCATAAACGAATCATTCCACCGTAAAAAAAATCAATTGAGATAAAGGGTGTACATGACAAGTTTCAGATCACTGGATTTATAAGACTACACACACTCTTCTAATTATTTCTAAACTTCATGCTTAATTAAACTAATACACTTAAATTGAGACAGATCAAGCAACAAAAGTTTATCTGTCATAATAGGTTCATACAAAGATGATATTTGATGTCTCTTCTAAGATCCTTAGGAAGGTTGGTTATAATCTCACATTCTTCAACCCTACACGTTGCTGTAAATCTTTGTCGCTCGTAATTTCTGACCCTTTGCTTAAATTTTGAAGGCAACCTTCTCCTCATCTTCATGCAAGAATACCTTCACCAATGTTATATTATTATACACCATAACATATACAAGATATAATTTATGAATGTAGACAGTTATAATAATTGACAACAACAAATCACCATACCACTATTAATTAAAAGAAAAACAAGATAAAATATTGCATTGAATGAAAAAAAAGTTGAATAAAAAATATTTTAAAAAAACGACAAAGAAAGAAGAAGAAGAAGAAGAAACAACAATAAAGATGTGCAAAAGTCACTTCGATAATTCCTAGTTGACTTCAACTATGATTGCACTAATGATATACTACAATGTAACGGGTACACATACTCTTTTACCATATATATTAATTTTGCTACCATATATTAAGATTATTAATATTTAAAATATATCTTTATCTAACCGTATAATTTAGGACTTGGTAATTATTACCATATATTTTTCTCTTACCATATATTTAGGACACCTTAATTTTAATTAAACTAATGAAAAAAGTATTAGATATCATTGACTTCTAATAAGGAAAAGTTTTATCATAAATATATTTACTTAATTTTTAATTCTTAAATATTATAAAAAATAGTGAAAGACAATTTTGTCTAAAACAGAAACTTATAATGAAGGACAAAAAGTTTAAACAACATTTCTAACGCCCTTCACACTTTTAATATACTAGTTAAGTATATGTGCTTTGCACATATATCTCGTGTTAATAAATAAATAATTTATAATAGAATAAAATTATTTAAAATAGCAATTAACAATTAAAATAAATAAACACCAAATCAAAAAAACAAAAAAGAGAAATACTTATTTTATGAACCACATAAGTGCATATATTAAGTGTTGTGCTGATTAAAACAATCTAACCGATAGTGTATTGCACTTTCGTTGTAAGACATTGTAGCATGAAGTCTTGCACTTCATGATCGAAATATACGTGACTTGTAAGTATTTAATACATAACTTGCAAGTATTTAACTCTTTATATAGTGGTGAGAGATAATTCTAAGTGTTTTTCTGTCACGCCTCAAATCCTATTGGGGCGGACTGGCACTCGTAACCGAGGAGGCCCGGGAGAACCAGCTCATAACCTTATACTTCCCATGCATACCTCCATGACAACCCCAAATTAGGACAGCATCATGTCGCATATAAAAAGAAATAATCACCTGTATAAGCTCGAGCACACATGTATATGTATATACAATACTTGGCCGTTGGAGCCATCACGTCTATTAACAAAACACCACCTTGACTGTACATTAGGTCTACAAAGCCTCTAGACAATACACAGAGTTTAACTAAGATCGGGACACACACCGCCATATAACTAACTTCTATACAATACTAAAAGTGACTGGCTATGACACGGAAATCCCCGAAGAAAACTGGAGCTCACCAAAAGCAGCTGGATATCCTGACTTCTACTTGTATGGTGTATGAGCTGAGGTACCCGTGCCTGTAGCATAAAATGCAGGTTCCCCGTGGGGGACGTTAGTACGAAATATGTACTGAATATGAAAAGTTGTAGATAATCACATATGATATAGGAGCTCAATAGAAATCAGAAACAAGTGAATAAATCATAATAGGAGTGGACCACACTTACTAGAACTTGTGATAACCTGTACATTGTATTTATTCAATCACTTTACCTTCGTTCTTATCATCTTTGTAATCATTACTGTACTGTACTGTGACCATTAGGCTGCCTCCAGTACATATCAATTGGGATCGACCCATGATAGGCTTATGCCCCTGGGATACCACCCATAAACACATAAATAGGGATCGACCCATGATAGGCTTATGCCCTGGCATACCACCCGATAAGAGAGAACTTCCATCACTTAGTTCAATTAATCTTTGAGATTGTTATTTCGGTCGCCACTACATTTTTGATACTTTGAAACAATGATACATTAATAAGAGACATATTAATAGACCATCAATGCAATAACAATGAAGTAAGAACTCATTGGCACATCAATGAAGTGTTTTGGAGTCATCAATGCCATAACAATGAAGTAGGAACTTATTGGTATATCAATGAAACGTTTTGGAGTCGTTAATAGCACATGGATCTTGTTTGAGTAACCGGATACCTTCTGACATTCATTAGTGCAATAAACATGTAAAATTTAGAAAACAAGTAAGTATTGGAATGTCTTCACATCTTGTAGGGTGGAAACAAGTTCATTGGTAACGTAGGACATCATACAAAACCATTATGGTTCACATGTTATTGAATAACTTTGGAAACTTTCTTAATAGAACAATTGTTCATTTTCATGCCAAAGATATGGTATAGAGTATGCTTTACATACCTAACTGTCAACCTTCAATACTAGTCCCAAATGGACTTCCCCTCTTTTTGGATTACTTATCTACAATGAACATATATAGCAATCTAATATTAGCAACCAAACGTCACAATTCAATTATTTGAATTCACCAAACTAGTGGTTAATTAGTAAGCCCTAATTACACCATAAAGGGTGTCACCTTAACCCTTTTATACTCTAATTACATTCACATGCCATGCATATTCATACAATATCCTCCAATATCAAGTTTGGATTCATTTATCCTTCCAACCAATCCATTAAACTAAATTGAGCCATAGACATAAATAATCATCAATTCAATAGTATATCACCATATCCACCTTCCATAACTCAATTGCCATATCCACCTTCCACAATTCGATACAAACAAACCATGCAAAATAGTCCATAACCCTATTTCCATCACCTTTCAATAACATCCAATACATATAATCCTCTATCACACATATACATATGAAAAAGAACAAAGGCAAACAATATTCATACCTTAGAATTCACCTCTTGATTATGCAATCCTGTTTGCACAAATAATAGGTGCCGTTCGAATCTCTCAAGATGACAAACGCAGTTATCGAATTACTTTAGAATTTCTACGGTTGAATCAAAAGTAATTTAAAGGTCAAATTTGGCTAGGGTTTGTTCTTTCTCAATGATTGATGATGAAAATGAGTTTTTGAACTCATATACATGTTTATATACACATATTCCCGTCCATAATATAATAGGAAATGACCAAATGCCTTTAAAATTTAAATAATGTCAAATCTGTCCTTTGGTGGACTGTTTTGATAAGCTAAAGTAGATCGACCATAACTCTTTTCTCTGATATCAGATTTGGGTGAAATTGGTATCATTGGAAGGATAATTCAATGGTCTTTGATTTCATATAAATTAGGCCACCCAGTTCGTCCTATACAAGGAGTTATGGTCGTTTGAAGTTGAGCCTAAAAATCTATTTTGATAGGCTGAAGAAAAACGAGTATAACTCCTTACTTAGATGTTGGATTTGGATGAAATCAATTGAATTGGAAAGAAGACTCAAAGATATTTCTTTTCATAGGTCACAGCTCTCCCAGTTCATTATATTAAGGGAGTTATGATGGTTTGAAGTTGACCCAAAAATTCGGCTGGCCTCAGTAGTTGGTGTGCAGGAAATTTTCCTACACATTTACTATTCCCAAATATCCCGGCCACCGTTTTATAGTTTCGAACGTGCTCGATTATATACGAAACCTATCCATTTTTGGAAATCTTTATATCGTTGGAAATTTTATTCAATAACCTTCGCATGAAACCATCGACGGGCAAATTTCGGTATAAATAAAATAAAAAATTAATTTCATATAAATAAGACCAATACACGTACTTGAATACGCCAATACACGTACTTGAATACGGGGTGTTACATCCTTCCCCCTTTAGTACATTCGTCCTCGAGTGTTAGCGTAGTTATTCAACCGAAACAAGTTTAAGTCCATCATTAGTATTCACATCATCACATAAATACTATGCATATATAAAAAATACTTACTTGTTAATGTTCTAACTCTGTTTCTTGAACTTCCTCTTCATCTTTGAACAAGTGAGGGTACTTAGATTTCATTTCTTCCTCAGCTTCCCATGTAATCCCTTCCCTTTGACGATTTCTCTAACGTACTTTCACAGATGCTATCTCTTTATTTCTCATCTTCTTAACTTGGCGATCTAGAATAGCAATAGGCACTTCCTCATAGGTAAGATATTCTGCAACTTGCACATCCTCAGTAGAAGTGATATGTGATGGATCTCCAATTCACTTTCGAAGCATTGACACATAAAATACCGGATGAACTGATGAGAGCTCTTGGGGTAGCTCTAATTCATATGCAACTTGTCCAAACCTTCGAGTGATCTTATATGGGCCTATACAACGTGGACTCAACTTCCCTTTCTTGCCAAATCTCATTACCCCTTTCATTGATGATACCTTCAAAAATACCCAATCACCTATAGAAAACTCTAGCCCTCTCCTTCTACTATCCGCATATGACTTGTGTCAACTTTGGGTTGTTTTTAGTCGTTGCTGAATTACTTTAACCTTCTCTATGGCTTGATAAACAAGATCCAGTCCGAACAAAAGAGTTTCACCCACTTCGAACCATCCTATTAGTGATCTACACTTCATTCCATATAAAGCTTCATATGGTGCCATTTTGATACTTGAATGATAGGTATTATTGTAGGCAAACTCAATAAGAGGTAAATGATCATCCCAGTTGCCCTTAAAATCTATTAAACAAGCTCGTAGCATATCTTCAAGTGTTTGGATGGTACATTCTGCTTATCCATCTGTTTGAGGGTGAAAAGTTGTACTCAACTTCACTTGTGTTCCCAAACACCTCTAAAAAGACTTCCAAAAGTTTGCGGTAAATTGGGTTCCCCGATCTGATATAATAGAGATTGGCACTCCATGTAATCGGACCATCTCTTTAATGTACAGCTTTGCATACTCTTCAACTGTGTAAGTGGTCCTAACTGGTAGGAAATGTGCAGATTTGGTAAGCCTATCAACAATCACCCATATAGAATCAAACTTCTGGGATGTACGAGGCAAACCAATATCGAAATCCATATTGATCATGTCCCACTTCCAGCTTGGAAGATCAATGCATTGCATATAACCTCTGGGTTTTTGGTGCTCAATTTTAACTTTTTGATAATTTGGACATTTAGCTACAAATTCTGCAATGCTTTTCTTCATGTCATTCCACCAATACATATCTTTCAAATCTTAATGCATTTTGGTTGATCCTAGATGAATGGAATACCTTGAACAATGTGCCTCTATCATAATCTTCTTTCTTAGCCCGTCTACATCCGGCACACACAATCGGTTTTGGCACTAAAGTACTCCTTCTCGCTTAAGCTCAAATGCGTTGGTCGCACCACTCTGAACGTTCTCCTTAAGCTGTAATAAAATAGGACCTGCATATTGCTTTTCTTTCACTTCAGCTACTAATGAAGATTCCGCAGCATTATGTATAATAAGCTCTTTATCTGGAGTTTCAAGAAGGCGAACTCCCAAACTAGCTAACTAGTGAAGATCTTTAATCATCCCTTGCCTTTCTATAGGCACCATCATAGCCTTACGACTTAACGCATCAGCTACCACATTTGCTTTCCCTGGATGGTACAAGAGATCAACATCGTAGTCCTTTAATAGTTCAAGCCATCTTCGCTGCTTTAAATTTAGATCCTTCTGATTAAAAATATATTGCAAGCTCTTATGGTCAGTATATATATCAACATGAACCCCATATAAGTAGTGGCGCCATATCTTTAAAGCAAAAATAACTGCGGCCAGCTCAAGATCGTGTGTAGGATAATTTTTCTCATGTGGCCGTAATTGTCTAGAAGCATATGCTATTACCTTATCCTGCTGCATCAATACACATCCTAAACCAATTCTGAAAGCATCACAATACATTGTATGCCCTTCGGTGAACGGGTGTAGAAATCAACTTGTTCTTTAAATCTTGAAAACTCTTCTCACAGGCATCATTCCATTGGAATTTGGATACTTTATGGGTTAGCTTGGTTAAGGGTGTGGAAATGGAAGAAAAGCCTTCAACAAACCTTCTATAATAACCAGCCAAACTGAGAAAACTACGAATCTCCGTAGGCGTTGTGGGCCTTGGCCAGTTCTTCACAGCTTCTATCTTTTGAGCATCAACCTTTATCCTTTCACTAGATACAATATGACCCAAAAATGCCACCGACTTTAACCAAAACTCACATTTAAAGAACTTTTCAAGAAGCTTACAATCACGAAGAGTCTGTAATGCCTGTCGTAAGTGATTGGCATGGTCCTCTTCTGATCTAGAATAAACTAGAATATCATCTATAAAAACTATCACAAATACATCCAAGAATGGCTTAAATACCCTATTCATCAAATCCATAAAAGCTGCGGGTGCATTTTTTAGCCCAAATGACATAACTAGAAACTCATAATGACCATACCGTGTTCGGAAAGCTGTCTTGGGTATATCCTTCTCTTTGAGCCTCACTTGGTAGTAACCTGACCTCAAATCAATCTTAGAAAAGCACTTGGCGCCCTGTAACTGATCAAATAAATCATCAATTCTTGGGAGAGGATATTTAGTCTTAATAGTCACCTTATTCAATTACCGATAATCAATACACATCCTTAGCAAATCGTTCTTTTTGTGCACAAATAACACTGGTGCTCCCTAGGGGGACATACTAGGCCTTATGAATCCCTTCTCTAGCAAATCTTTCAATTGCTCTTTCAATTCTCCTAATTCTGCTGGGGACATTCTATAAGGAGGAATGGAGATTGGTTGGGTGCCTGGTATTACATCAATACCAAACTCTACGTCTCATTCAGGAGGTAAAGAATGCAGCAAAAATTTACCTCTTTAATCATGTTCAAACAAAGATCATATTCAAAAAGGTTGCTTATGATTTTGCATTAGTCAATCAAATGCATTGCTATGTAGCTCATAATTTTCGATCCCCTGCTTGAATTCTTGAGGCAATGTTCTTCTTCTCATCCACTAAATTACATTACTCATTTTTCGTTAAACTACCTATTTCTTTAATGTAATTGCATGCAAGAATACCTACGCAAACATAATATCATCATACACCATAACATATAAAAGACCCATACAATTATAGCAATTGGCAAAAACAAATCACTCAATCATTATTTATTAATTAAAAGAAAGACAAGAAAAAAATCACATTGAATATAGAAAAATAACATAAATCAAATCAAAACCAAATAATAAAAAAACAAACAAAGAAGTAAAAGGAATGAACGTTAGTGAAGATTAAATAAAGGTGGAATGAACATGAATAGGGGTACAATAAGGATTTACAAAAAGTTACTCGAATAGAATTGTAGTTTAAGTAAATAATTATATAAGATAGTATTTTAATTGATTTAGAAGTGTACTAAATATAGAAGTTCTTACTTATTATAAATAAATCATAATATAAAATAGTAGTAATTTAATTGATTTAGAAGTGTAACACAAATTCCAAATTTTTAAGAACAAAGATTTAAGCAATAATAAATTTTCATCCAACATTAGTTGGGATTAGTTCAATACACTTATAGACACTAACATACAAAATGGTGTAGGTGTTATTTTTTTTTACAATACACGCATTGACATTGACACATAAAATTTATATAAGGTAAATTTGATTACATGTAAAGCCTAATAGTAGGAATTTCTACTAAAATCAAATTAGAAAAAATTTAATTGTGAGATTTTTTAATTAATAATAATTTTAAATATTAAAAATAGTATGACAGTTTTGTCTATTGCGGGAACTTTTAATGAAGGGCAAAAAAAATCAAATCATATTTCAAAGGGTTTTCACATTTTTAATATTATATATATACATATATATATATATTATAGATAGATTATAGATTATAGATTATAGAGTAATCATAAACATTAACTTCATGATATCAATTTACGTTCAATCATTATTTGACATATTTTGGCAATACAATAATTCTTTATATGAGTTTAAATTCTAAAATGATATAGACATTATTATATTGATAACAAAATGTATTTTAAAATTAAAATTCCTAAAATATATGGTAAGAATTCATTTCAATTTATTGAATTTGATATATTATTGGTTTGCTTTATTGAATTTCAATTCATTTCAATTTGATATATTATTGGTTTCAATAATATTGGTTTCAATAATTATTGATATATTATTGGTTTCAATATTGAATTTGATATATTATTGGTTTCAATAATTATTGGTTTGATATAAAATTTCAATTCGTTTCAATTTGATATATTATTGGTTTGCTTTATTGAATTTCAATTTCTAAATATGCCAAATCAATAATCAATTTAATAAGAAATTTTTATCTATTTTCAATTTACTAATTTTTGATCCTTAATGATTTGATTTTGTTTTAACTAATAAGAAAATGCACATAAAATAAATATATGACTTCTCCAACAATTTGGCGTGATAGGTCAATAATGCAATTTTATATAATAATTATAAAATAAAGTAGGTTTTGTAGAAATTAAGTGAAGGGCTGAAGGCAATATGCACTAATAACTAATAAGTAAAATATATAAGGATTATCGGTTTACCCAATAACTCAATATTAAAAATTAAAATCGAACCAACAAATTGATAATTTTTTAATAAAATTATTAAAGAATCGTTAAACCAAAAATTCAATAGCAATAAATCAATTACATTTTTTTTCGATTTGATTTATTGGTCGATTCGATTTTTGCACACCCCTACAATATTTTTTCTTTAAATATTCAAAATAAAATGATTTAGGAGTCCTTACCTTTTTGATTAATTCATTGATGGTGAAAATTTTTTCTATTTCTATAAGTTGAGGACTAATAAATAATAGAATAATATATTCACAATATTGTCGTTAAAAATTTTGTTTGTTGGATTATTCTCTCAATAGGCTTTATTTTTCTAATATTAATTTTTCAGTATTTAGGTAATTTCGCCAAACCATATTATATATTATGCGTCTTTTTGTTGCGTTTTATCATCTGATTTGTCGCCGTCAATATTTGTCATTGTTTGCTTTCGCGTGATACCATTTTATTTTGATTTTAACATTTTTAGCAACTAGAATTAGCTCTTAATTTCAAGTGTACTAGAATAATCAAAGCCTAAATTTCTGTTACAACAAAAAATAACTTATTTGAGATATAATAATTATTTATCATTTAAATGGATGTAGCATTTATTTTAACGTCAGTTGTCATGTTTTAATATTTTTCTTCTTTGTGTATATAATTTTATTCATGTATCCTAAACTAGTTATGATAAAAAATATTGTTAAACATTCCAAGTAGGTGTTTGGCCATAAAACTAAACTTTTTTGGAGTTGGAGTTGGAGTTGGAGTTGGAGTTGTATTAGGCTTGAAAATCAATTGGAGTTCTTTTTGACATCTTGGAAGAGAAGTTGAAGTGAAAAAAGAAGAAACATCTCACTAAAAGTAGTGACTTAAAGCCAAACTTTAATAAAAATGCCTAAATATATACACATACATATAAAAATAATGTCATAATAATTTGGAGTTATCTTTTTTATTCTTGTACAATTTTAAAAGACACTTTAATAAAAATGTCTAAATATATACACATACATATAAAAATAATGTCATAATAATTTGGAGTTATCTTTTTTGTTCTTGTACAATTTTAAAAGACACATAATCTTTAACTTCACATATTAATATTATTTTAATAAAGTAACGATTAATTCTAGCTAATAAGATAATAGTCATTTGTTTACTATACATTAGAAGCACGCGCTCCAGAGTATCAGTAGCCTTTCAGTTTCAACAGTCAGAGTCAGCAGTGAGTCCTCATCATTCGAGGTTGTTATTATTTGATTATTTCATTCTTTCAGTACTTAGTTTATTTTAGCAGATGGGGTTAGTTGGGGGATTGTCCTATCAACTCTTTATTCAGACAGTTTAGTTTTTGAGGTTTTCAGACTACAGCATGTTCAGACAATTATTTTAGTTGTTTTGGTATTGTTATACCATATTTTTAGTTATTTATCAGTATTGAACCTTATGGCCTTTCAGTTCATGTTTTGGCATTTATGATATTACCATTATTATTTAGGGATCAGTTACATATATCAGTCATGGGTTAGTTTGTGTTCCTTCGAGATTATGAGCATCGTATAGTGTTCCGGGTACCAGATTCAGGGCATTACAAGTTCCAGTTCCCATTCGTCCCTTTCTAGTAGCTCAACGAGATTTGCCTGTATCGTGTCAAAATTCCTAATTGAACAGACACTGCATCGAGGTGGGTACAAAATGCTACTCGTCCTTTATAGTGACACTACGTGATTACGTCACATCATTCCAGATCCCAAAATAGCATTCATCCTTTTTCCAGTGAGCCACCGCAATAGCAGGGCGTCGTGGTGGTGTGCCAAATCAGAATTTTATCAGTTCCGAGTTAAATTTTACAAAGGGCAATCTAGTCATTTTCCCAAGCCACAAATGATGTAAATCATAGAATCTAGCCTTTTCTAAGCATATTATGCATGCTTTTCACATAATTTCTCTCCAAGAAACCCTAGAACATCACATTTAAATCCTCAAGAACTCCAAATTTCACCATTCTTTTTCCAAGATAACCCAAAATTCAAGATTTTCAATTCACGATATTCAAGAAATCATCTTCAAAAGTACAAATAGGAATTAAAGTTCAAGATTCTTTATCAATTTTATCAATTAAGGTATGTGGAGTTTTCAACAAGGATAATTATTTTATCCTTGTGCCCAAAACTAGTTTTTAATTAAAAAGTTACATGATTTTGTATGATTACCCATGAATTTCAATTTAGGGTTCGTACCTAAATATTGTTTCTATTTGAAGATTATGAGATTTTAAGTGATTTAAATGATGAATTGCATGGCTATTTTCATATTCTCAAGCATATGATATAAATTTTCAGATTTAGAATTGAATTTCAATGCATTCACTATTAAGTATGAACTTTATTATGATTTGACATGAATTTGATGCATGGGTGTAACGCCCTGAGTCTATACCTTGGACGTCACACGGTGCTTACGATCTCAAAGGATCATAAGCTAACCCATGACTAGTACAAATACTAAAATAATAGTTGAATGTACTGATAATAACATCTGAAAACTGAATATCTAACTGTGCTACTCTAAAAGCCTCTAACTATCAGAATATGGAGTTAATGGGATAAGTCCCCAACTAACTCTGACTACTAAACTAACTAAAATACTAAATCAGATAAACTCTTCCCTCAAAATATGAGGACTCACCACTGTATCTACTGCTGATAGCCTGAGTTGCTAAGTACGATTAGGACCCTGAGCGTCCCAACCTATGATATGAGACATCAGTACATAAAGAAAGAGTATGCGTCAATATGTGGAATGTACTGGTATGCTAAGTGAGGTAAGGTTGATATTCATGGTTTCATATGTATGAGATGATAGCTGACTAAATGAACATCATGAAGTAACTGGGTGAGAGTACATGCAAAACTGTAACTACTGAATATGCAATACTGTGCATATAAGTGTACATCATGTATCTGAGGTTATACTGAAACTGAGTACTGAATTCTGATGGCTGAGTAACTGATAACTAATAGCCATAGTTCTGTAGAACTGTTTGAGTTCTCTACTGAATGCTAAGACTGAAACTATAGTGGAAGGAGTTATCATCTAACCGATATACCCCGATGATAGACTGAGTTGGGGTCCAACCTGTGACCCTAGTTGGAAGGGTGTTAGCACCTTGCCACGGGATGCTAACTATGCTTGGTCAACCCTAATTTGGTAGGAAGACTCATGAAATATATATATGATTATGTCAACCCTAACCTGGCAGGAGGACAACTTACCCTACGCTGGCTACATAGTTCTGTAATGCAGGGACTGCTAATAGGGGTCAAACCCTCTGTTGGAAAAAATGCTCTCATCCCTAGGTTCGCTCGGTGCTTAATCCTTCTCCTAACTAAATCGACACTAAACTGATCACTAGATTGTACTAGGCTTGACTGAACTGACACTGATCATATTGACTGACTGAACTAGATGAGTTCACTGAGTTCTGTTAACTGACTGAGTACTGCTGTTCTTGACCTTTACTAGGACTATTCTATAACTATTGGAACTAATTAAAGAGCTAGATTTTGGGTAATAAATAACCCCAGGACTTGAAAGCATAATAGCTAATCACTTAGTCACAATTCATTCATTAAGGCATTTTATCAAACACTTAGAGAGCATGACTATTTCACATAATAATAAACACATATAAACATCATCGATACAACATTCAACTTGCAAATCTCAAGGGTTTTAACATGGGAATTCACTTAACTCAACATACATGCTAATTGGTTTACATGAAACATGTGGTAAATCCTAAACTGAAACCCATACAACAATACATTCATGAACACAAACTAATTCAAGCATGTAAATCATGAATATGAAAACTTGTATTTTAAAAAAGGGTTCTTGAACTCCAAGAGTGAAAGGAACCCATGGATGAACACCTAACATACCTAGGTAATTGAATTCTTAAAGTTTCTTGCTAGTGTTTCTTGAGATTTGTTCTTGATTCTTGAGGGATAGGGCTTTCTTTTTTAGAGAGAATGTTCTTGATTTGGGGAAAATTTGAATAAACAATGAATAAATTAGCTTTTAGGGATTAATTAACGCATTTTAGACTGATTAGGGCTGCTAAAAAAAGACTAAATTACCCCTTCGTCACTGAAAATCTTGATTTTGTCCATCACCGCGATGTGGTGCCATCGCAGTGAGCCACTGGAATTTAGATTGAGAGTACATTCCACGGATAAGTACGAAAATGCACTTTGACGTGATGTGGTAGAATCGTGTCTGGCCACTAGAAAGTGACAATCCTCATTTTGTCTAACGGCGTGACACGATGCCATCACATTGTGATACTGGAAAATGACAATTGGGAAATGGGACTTCACCACGATGTGGTGCCATTGTGGTGATTCACTGGAAACTGACGAGTTTCATTTGGCCTGTCACCGCGATGCGATGCTGCTCGTATTGGGCTACTACTTTCACTAAATATGTCATAACTTCTCGCCCGAGTATCGAATTTGGGAAAAATTGGTATCATTGGAAAACTAATTCAATTTCCTATAGTTTGGTGGGTCTTGAGTTGGAAAATTCTGAGTAGAACAAAATTTATGCTCATTTGAAGTTGACTAAAGCAATATTTTTATCGAAAACTCCATCGGTATGGGATATATTGATTCATCAAATAGCTGGTAGTTATTTGGGACCTTAATATACATCAAACTAACTCATAAAACTATCAAGGAACCATAATGTACTATGCTTGAGCTTGAAACATGACTCTAGTATTGGTTTGGTTTTTTGGGGTATTACAATGGGTTATTAAACCCTAGTTTGAATGATGATATTTCAAGAATGACTATGCTTTAAGTATCCCATGACTAGTTATTTTTAGATTTTAATAAAGATTTGATCTTTTTGATCTCAGCATAGACATAGAATCCACTTTACCATAACATTTGCAGTTCATATTAACAGATATACAGTTGGTTTTCATTATAAACCATTTATACTAGTTTAAAGTGGATTCCTCTCAGAATGAGCATTCAGATTAAAAGGAGTAGTATTTAGCATCAAGTTGGGTATGTTTACATGCTCCAAAACTATGAGCCAATGTCGGTATAGATTATCAGCTTATTCCCATTTCTAAATGGATTACAGTTACAGATGTGATCACTTAGATTAGGTTATACTTCTTGGCAAGAGTATGACACATCTCCCCAATGTGAGGTTTTCCCATAAGGGAACAAAATGTTGGACACTATGATAGCTCACATAGTGTATGTCGGTTAGAAGAACCTCCCTAATAGTAAAGACTTGAAGAATAGTTTTTAAAAGTATTTTCCTACAACCTAATAGCAAAGACTTACAGAACAACTTTTAGAAACTAAGTGTAAAGGCTCATAGTTTTATTTATATAGTGCTTTACATAAGACATTAGCCATGAGATTTCAGATTTTAGTTTACAGATACAAGAGTGAGTCCTTTCTATACTTAGACAGCATGATTTAAAGACAGAATACCAATATAGTTTTTAGAAACTAAATGTTATGAGTCACTAGATTTATGCAGCATATTTTGCTATCATGATTATGGTTTTCAATTTTCAGATATTTTAGCTTATGTGAGTCAACTAAATTTAGCATGCATTATTTTTCAAATTATGATGATGTTGAGATATTGTTTTACTTGTGCATTCACCCCCATATACTCAGTACATTCCAGAAGTACTGATCCACATATACGTTAATGTGCTGCATTGTCTCATAATGTAGGTTTAGGTACTCAGTTTTAGCAGCGTGAGTGATTTTGAGCATATCCATATACATCTCGACAGTTGGTGGGTCCTCATAATTCGGGGACCCAATCATTCAAATTTTCTAGTTTATTATAATAGTTGATTTAGTATTTTCAGTCATTTTGAGTCAATTGGGGGCTTGTCCCAGTGGATTTCTAGTTATTAGTAGTAGAGGCTTGTCAGACTACTAGATATGATTCAGATTTCCAGTATTAATGAATCAGACTCTTGATTTTAGTATTTTTTAGATATTATATTCAGGAAGCTTTAGATTAGCTCAAACTGAATTTTGCATTTTAGCTTGGATATGTTTATATTTCTCTATAATGAGCTTCAGATTTAGTAGAAGGCTTACAGAGTTAGCTTGAGGCTACTCGTAGTCTCGAGCACTGTGTCATATTTCGGGACCTATTTTTGGGGCGTTACAAACTTGGTATCAAAGCCTAAGGTTTTAAGAGTCCTAGGAAGTCAGAAAAGCCGCGTTACGTAGAGTCTTGATCATGGATGTGAACACGCACCATATTTATGAGCAAGAGGCTATGGGACATTTTTAGGAAATCATCAATTTTTTTCATGATCTATCATTCTTACAGTATCTCTATCTGCTTTTAACTTTTGCCCTTATGTGACAGTTGAATATGCCTCCTCATCGAGCTAATGCACGCAAAAATAATAGCTAGCTACCCCAGCCCGCTGACCCTCTGAATGAGAATGTATCCCATGCTGAATTTTGGGCTGCCTTTCAGGTGTTGGCCCAGGCTATGACTGCCAATGTTTAGGGAAACCATCAGGCGGCAGTCCCATTTTAGTAGATTAGGAAATTAGCAGCAGCCAAAATTTGGGACTTCATGAGAATGAATCCACCTGAGTTCCTTGGGTCAAAAGTAGGTGAGGACCCACATCTTTACTTAGATGAGGTGAGGAACATCACCCGACTAAGGAAGAGAGTGTAGAGTGGGCATCCTATAGGCTGAAGGATGTAGCTTATGATTGGTTGGTTATGTGGAAGAATGGTAGAGGTGAGAATGTAGCTTCTATGAGTTGGCAGGTATTTTAGGATATATTTTTAGACAGGTTCTTTCTGTATGAAATGAGGGAAGCTAAGGTAGAGTAGTTTTTGAACCTAATATAGGGCTTGATGATAGTGAAAGAGTACTGCCTTAAGTTCAATTAGTTGTCGAAGTATGCCCCTGATACAATGGCTGACCTTAGGGCGAGTGTAAGTAAGTTTGTTACAGGAGTATCTAGTTTGGTAGTCAAGAAGTGTAGGACTTCTATGCTTATTGAAGACATGGATCTTGCTAGGTTGATGATTCATGCCCAGCAGATTAAGGCAAAAAAGTTAAAGGGAAAAGAGAGGGGAAATAAGAAGGCTAGAACTGGGAATTTTGAGTATGGCCAGACAAAGTTAAGAGGGGGAAATCGTTCAAAATTTTAGAATTGTTCATCTATGCCAACGCCATCTTCATCCAGTGCTCACGCCCCCAGAGCTAGACAGGAATAGTGGGGTAAGACTTCTATGTCCAGATGTCAGAATAGTGCGAGTGGGAAACCTAGTTATCCTTCATGTGATAAGTGTGGTAAGAATAATCTTGGTGAGTACTTGTTGGGATAGAAAGGTTGGTATGGTTGTGGTAAGCTGGGTCAGAAAATCAAAGAGTGTCCGCATGCTAAGAAGGGAAATAGGGATGTTCGTCCCAGATTCAGGCTACTAGCGCACCAGCTTTTCTAGGTCGCCTAGTCCCTCCTCAGGGTACATCATCCAGTACCGGTGGTGGTCAGTTCCAGAATCAATTTTATGCTTTACCATCCCATCAAAAGCAGGAGAATTCACCAAATGTTGTTATGGGTATGCTTCGTGTCTTTTATCTTGATGTTTATGTGTTGTTAGACCCTGGGTCAAACTTCTCTTATGTGACCCCATTAGTTGCAGTGAATTTTGAAGTAGGTCCTAAAAAGCTTTCTAAACCCTTCTTAGTTTCTACCCTAGTGGGTGAATCAGTTGTTGCCAAAAAGATCTATAGAAAGTGTCCTATCACTGTCCTTCATAAAATCATGTTAGCATATTTAATAGAGTTAGATATGGTTGACTTTGACCTTATTCTTGGTATGGATTGGCTCCATTGCAGTTATGCATCCATAGATTGTCGCACCTAAGTAGTGAAGTGTAACACCACAAAAATCTATCCCCAGACATCACACGGTGCTTAGGACCACAAATGATCCCAATCTAACCCTTCTATTGGCATAACTCATAAGCAACTGAACAATATATATAACATGACTAAATTTACTGTGCGAAAACATAAAATGATGAAATCTATGAAATTACAATACTAATAAAGCTTTATAATCTGATAAATTTGAAGGATGAAAATTGAATTTACATGACTGACTCTAACTGACATATGTGAAGCCTCTATTATTTTGACTATAGATAGCTAGGACGCGACCCAAACTATCACTAATCAATACATATGATTAAGAAAGTAAAGAACATAAATAAATCTAACTAAAGTCCTCGAAGTAGGAGGACTCATCATCTTACTGGCTAGAATCTACAACTGTCTGAATCTGAATGAGCATACTAAAACTTATACCTACATTATGAGACAATGTAGCACATAGACATATATATAGATCAGTACTTTGAGGATGTACTGAGTATATGGGGATGAATGCATAGGTAAAACATAATATCATCACAATTTATAAAGTCATGCATGCTAAATGTAAGTGACTCACACAAATTGGAACATCTGAAAACTGAAATCTGAAATAATAAGAAGCAAGTCATGCTTTATAAATCTAGTGAGCCATAACATTTAGTTCTAAAAGTTGTGCTAGTATTCTATATATAAATCATACTGTCTAAGTGTAAAAGGACTCACTCTTAAATCTAAAAACTGAAGATTGTGGCTAATATCTTTCTGTAAAGCATAATCTAAGTAAACTTTGTGAGCCTTTACACTTAGTTTTCTAAAAGCTTTTCTTTACTATTAGGACTTAGAGACTTTGGGATCTTTGGAAATACTTTTTTTTTTAACTTTGGGACTTAGGAACTTGAACTTGGGAGTTTCTTCTAACCGATATAAACCATGTGAGCTGACATGGAGTTCAACGTCTTGCCCACATTGGGGGGAGTTGTTCTACCCTTGCCATCAGAATAAAACCTTAACTTAAGTGATCACTATCTTAGCCCACTATGGGGAATCATAAACCTACGGTGGAATGTAGTTCTGAGGCATGAGACCTTAGAATCATACCCAACTCGGTGCTAAATACTACTCTCATACTTAGGCTCAGAACTTTAGGAAATCTACCTTAAAACAGCACAAGGGTTTATAATGAAAACCAATTATGCTTCTCTTTTCTTTAAATCACGAAGTGTATTACTAGTGTGGATTCCTATCTTAGCTTAGGATAAAAACATCAACTTTCTTTAAATCTTGGGAAGCAATTTGCTTGAGGAAGACTTAAGGTCATAGCCTTCTTGAAAAACTCAAACTCATTCTTGATGTGGATATAAAAATCAAACAACTTTCAAGAACATGATATTAAAATTTCAATACTTGATTTTTGGGCTCAAAAATTCATGCTTTAAACTCATGACAATTCACAACAACACTTTATGCTCAACATCATTCTTGATATATTTCAACAATATCAATTCATAAAAAGAAAAGTGCAATTCAAGATATAAATTCGTAATTCAAAGCATAAATAGGTGGGATAAACATGCAAATTCAAGGTTTAAACCACTTATAATCCCATAACCTTAAAACAAGATGATTTGGGTGTAAACCCCAACATGCTAATCATGAAATATTTAATAAAATTCAAGTCTTTGGGGACAAGAACGAAAGAATTGTTCTTGTTCAAACCCCACATACCTTAGATGATGAACTAGATGCACAAGCTTGCTTTTTGAGACTTTATTTGCACTCTTGAATGAAGATTTTTGAAGCTCTTGGTATAGGGATCTTAAATCTTGTGTCAATTTGGAAAAGGATGGTGGAATCTTGAGTTTCTTGGAGATGCATGTTGAGTTTCATGGGAATTTCATTAAACATGTAATAAAAATACACTTGGACATGGGAATGCCTTAAACATGAGGAAAACAACATGATTTCATGGCTAAATTCATAACTCGAGGGTCAATCCTAAAATCAATGGATCATGACATGGGGATTGCTACACTTGAAGCATGATATGACTCATTATACTTGAAAGCACTTGTAACCATAATTTGAAATTGAATTAAGAAGAGATTCATGGATTTATTTCATCAAGAACATGCATAAACTCTTAAATTAAACCAAAAGAGTATTTTGGGTTCCATGGGTGAAAGGTATCCGTGGATGAACATCCCACATACCTCACTAGATGAATTCTTGATGATTCCTTGAGAATGTCTTGGACTTGAAGCTTGATTTCTTTGATTTCTTGTGAAAGAGTTAGGGTTTATTCTTGGGGAAAAAGAGGATTTTTCTTGAGAGGATTTGTGAGTAAAAGGGCAAATAATGCTCCTTGGGGACCCCAATTTCGTGTTATTGACGAATTGGGTGAAGGGAATTGACCTAAATACCCTTAGAAGTTAAGAAATAAAATTGGGCAGAATAGATGGGGCCAACATGAGCCTTGGAGTAGCAGACTACCATGGGTAGCGTCCGGCTTATATCGGGGGACTAACCCAGGCGGCGCCGTCTTACCTAGGTGGTCTAAAGGGGTCTTGAAAATAACTAAGTCCTCAATAATTAGTGAAATTTTCAAGTCTTGGACCCCTTTGAACTTGTAACTAAGAGTTGAATTAAGTTAGGATCTTACGGGGTATTACAATTACTCTCAATAAATGCATGTAATAGTGTGAACGATTTGACCACTTTTTAGCCTATCCTAACCTACCCTACCTTGATTTGGATGAAGTTTCACTTCATTATAGAGAATCCATATCTCTTTATTCAACTCAGCACGATACAAGCACGGATTGGATATTAACGACGGTCATAAACGCAACCCAAACAAAACCAAGTTGTTCGTCTAACTGTAGATATCATATTATAACAGTGTTAATATAATTGATTCGAGTTGGGTTACCTTTTTTCCTTTTTCCAAATTGATTTTTAATCCTATTTTAAATTGTATTGCATGATGACAATTTACATGAGTGACCTAGAAACACTACTTGCTAAATTTAATTTTAGTGGACAAACACCATCTTGATAATTTTTTCAGTGATGTCAAATAATTTAGAAATAATTCATGGACAAACACAATTCACGATGTACGTTCATTCAATAATCTCATATCACGGGTGAATTTAATAAAGTTTGATATAATATTGACAAATTGAGAATCATCGCAATTCATGACATACATTCATAGAACAATCCTATGTCACGAGTGAATTTAATAAAGTTTGATATAATGTTCAAAGAATGAGAATCGTCGCAATTCATGACATAAATTCATTGAACAACCCCATGCCACGAGCAATTTTTATAATGTTTGATATAATGTTGGCAAGCTAAGAGTCAAGGCAATTCATGGTGTCCATTTAGTCAACAATCCCTTGTCACGAGCGAATTTAATAATGTTTGATATAAAGTTGACAAGTTGAGAGTCAACGCAATTTATGACGTATGTTCATTCAACAATTCCTTGTCACGAGCGAATTTAATAAAGTTTGATATAATGTGCACAGATTGAGAATCGTCGCAATTCATGACGTCTGCTCATTCAACAATCCCTTGTCATGAGCGAATTTAATAATGTTTGATATAATGTTGGCAAGTTGAGAGTCAATGCAATTCATGAGGTCCGTTCATTCAACAATTTCTTATGACAAGCTAATTTAATAATGTTTGATATAAAGTTGACAAGTTGAGAGTCAACACAATTCATGACGTACATTCATTTAACAATCCATTGTCATGAGCAAATTTACTAATGTTTGATATAATAATAACAAATTGAGAGTCTTAGCAATTCATGACGTACATTCATTGAACAATCCCATGCATGAGTAAATTTAATAAAGTTTGATATAATGTTCAAAGAATGAGAATCATCACAATTTATGACGTACATTCATTGAACAACCCCATGCCACAAGCGATTTTAATAATGTATGATATAATGTTGGCAAGTTGAGAGTAACGTAATTCATGGCCTACGTTCATTCAACAATCCCTTGTCATCGGCGAATTTAATAATGTTTGATATAATATTGACAAATTGAGAGCCGTAGCAATTCATGATGTACATTTATTGAACAATCCCTTGTCACGAGTGAATTTAATAAAGTATAACATTCAAAGAACGATAATCATCGCAGTTCATGACATACATTCATTGAACAACCCTATGCCACGAGCGATTTTAATAATGTTTGATATAATGTTGACAAATTAACAATCGTCAAAATTCATGAAGTACATTCATCGAACACCCCCATGCAATGAGTGATTTTAATAATGTTTGATATAATGTTGACAAATTAAAAATCATCAAAATTCATGAATTACATTCATCGAACACCCCTATGAAACGAGTGATTTTAATAATGTTTGATATAATGTTCACAAACTGAGGATCGTCGTAATTCATGACGTATACTCATTCAACAACCCCATGTCACGAGCAATTTTAATAAAATTTGATATCATGTTGTAAAGTAAAGAGTCAACGCAACTCATGATGTCCGTTCATTCAACAATCCCTTATCACAAGCGAATTTAATAATATTTGATATAATATTGGTAAGTTGAGAGTCAATGCAATTCATAGCGTCCATTCATTCAACAATCTCTTGTCATAAGAGAATTTAATGATATTTGATATAAGGTTGACAAGTTGAGAGTCAACACAATTCATGAAGTACGTTCATTCATCAATCCCTAGTCACGAGCGAATTTAATAATGTTTGATATAATATTGACAAAATAACAATCATCGCAATTCATGAAGTGCATTCATCGAACACCCCCATGCCACGAGCGATTTAATAATGTTTGATATAATGTTCACAAATTGAGGATCTTCGTAATTCATGATGTACACTCATTCAACAACCCCATGTCACGGGCGATTTTAATAAAATTTGGTATAATATTTACAAATTGAGAATAGTCGCAATTCATGACGTACATTGATTCAAAAATCTCATATCACAAGTGAATTTAATAATGTTTGATATAAGATTGATAAATTGAGAGTTAACGCAATTCATAACGTACATTCACTCAACAATCCCATGTCATACGCTAATTTAATAAAGTTTGATATTATGTTCACAAATTAAAAATCGACGTAATTAATGACGTATGTTCATTCAAATAATCCCCTCAAACGAGTGAATTCACTAAATTTGATTTGATATAACATTGATAAATTGAGAATCAAGAAATTTCATAACGTACATTCATTCTAAAATTTCATGTCACAAATTTGGTCAAACGTACAAGTTCGGTGATTGTTAGATCATTATATGGCATGCACTGCGTTGAAAGCTCTAGTAGCAAATATGGTCAAACATTATGTTCATATGCCTTAGGTTGCGTGTTCAATTCTCTCTGACGCATGCTTACCTTTTAATTATTTTTTATGAGAAATAAATGTTGACCATTTCACGTACAACTAAATAAGGTCACCTCTATGAATACAAACCGTCAGAATCTAGGTCATCTGGCCCATTCCTCTCCTCTTTAAAAGACATCACAGTGCAAGCTTCACCTAGACTATATACACCCAACTGCTACATTTCTTTATATCTCTCTAAGGAAATATGTCGGTATTCATCCTCGTTCAAACGCAGATAGGCCCCCTTTATCAATTCAAAGTTAATCTGCGCCACAGCTACATAATACGTGACTTACTGGTAGAGTTATTTATTATTTTTAAAAATATTTCTTTGTATGTGCCTTCGTTTAATGCAATCATCGCTTTTTTCGGATTGTAGTGGTTGCTACTTAGCCAACTTATAGGAGCTGTATTCTCACCTCTACCATTCCTCCACATAACCACCCAATCATACGCCAGATCCTTCAGCCTATAGGATGTCAATTCTACACTTTCCTTCTCAGTAACATGCATAATTGAGGTGATCTTTCTCACCTCATCAAGGTAGAGTTGTGGGTCCTCATCCACTTTTGACCCAAAGAATTCAGGTGGATTCATCCTCATGAAGTCACAAATTCTGGCTGCAACTAACTCACCATTCTGCTAAAGTGGGACTGATAACGCTCAACTTAACCTCAATTTAGTGTAAGGCGGTCATCGTCAATATATTTACCCAACTTTAGAGTCGGGTTCGAATCCATAGGGAACAATGTGAGTGGTGATTAAACTAGTTTGAAATTATAGCTACAAGTTGAATTCAAACAATCGATATAAAAAGATAAAATGGGGGTTTAAGGTTCACAGAGAGTTAATTGTCACTTTCACTATTTTAGTGTTTGAAATCAGTCTAAATGGGAAACCAGAGCTATGTTCACCAAGGGTTTCGGGAATTGACAAATACTAGGTAATGCTAGAGATTCTCGGAATGAGTAGAACAACAAATTATCCCTGACGATTATACTATCTAACTTATCTCTCAACCTCACCAGACAATTTATTATCTAATTCTCTCGAACTTAGATAACTTATCTATTTCCAATAGGATGTTATCTCAGGTAGATTAATTCAGTCACGGCATTAATCATTAAATAGAATGTTGGTAGCTTTCGAGTCCCTGTTGATAATTCATGTCCTCTAGTCTATTTCTCCATTAGAAGCAAATAAAACCTAAGGCATAATCTAATGTTTGCAATCACTAGATTTTAGTTAAAACAACAGAATTTCAAGATGTTTTACTACTCTTTGAATCCGTTAAACACCTAGTATCATATCAAACCCTAATCCATGGATCCCATAACTACAGCTAATGAAATTAGCCGCTCATGATTTGATGAATGAAATAAAAAGTTGACTTCATGATTATAATGATAAACTTTCGAATGGATAGAAAATAACAAGTAGTTCCTCTGGTTTAATAACAAGGTAGAAACCCCAAAAATAGTTGATACAAAAACACAGGAATATTTTATGAAAGAGAGCAAAAATATGTCTCTCTTCTTAGAGTTGATGTCTGATAGATGAATTATTCAAAAACCCTAAAAGATGCCATTTATACTAAATCCTAATTAAGAAAATAAAATAACAAAATTAATAAAATTGTTCGGAATAGGTGACGCCCAGGCTGACGCCGCGTCAAGAAGTTGACTCCCTATCACGGATGGCGTCAGAAATGCTCAGTTGCCTTCAAAATCTATCTTAGGTTGACTATGTAGATGACGCCGCGTCACCTATCTAACGACGTATCACCAACGTCGTCAGATTTTTTCTTCAAACTTAATTCTCTGGTTAAGGCTGGCGCCCTTCATGATGCCTTATCACCAACATCGTCAGAACTTCTTCTGTGGCTTCAAGTTTATGGTTAAGGTTGACGCCAAGCTGATAAGATATCACAAGGCTGACGACGTATCACAAAGGTCATCAGCCATGATTTCTTCTCTTTTGCTCAAATTTTTAACTCTTTTGCTCCATTGTCGTTTGTTTTTTTCCTCCACCCTTTTACTGCAATATCATGAGCAAACACATCAAAACAACAAGAGTTGCTTCAGAATTCACAATTATTTTTAGCTAAAAAGCATTAAATGTGTTAGATTTTGCTCACACATCAACACCCTCAACTTAAAACAATTGCTTGTCCTCAAGCAACAAACTAACAAACAGAATACAAAGAACATTCAGCAGTCAACAACCATTTTAGCTCAAAACTCAGTTACCACCTCCAAAGTCAACCAATTTAAATTATTGTGTATATTATTGAAAAGAAATAATGTAACACAAAGGATTCTAGCCATGGCATCAATTAAGTACCAACAGTCATGCATGTATCAATATAACACTACCCAAACAAGTAAGTAACCTAGCAAGATACTAGTGTGCCCTCACAATAAAGAAATTCCCCTTTTTCTCTCATCTCAGAAGTCAAAATTTAAACATGGGGATTTGCACAAAAACACTCACTCTCATAACGAAGTTCCAGCCAATGTATGCCAAATACCATATGTTTTCCCTTATCTTCATTACCAAGGTATCCATATAGGTGAGTTAGGATCACTATAGGTTTTTCTCAGCTTGTAACGTAGGCTGAGGGCTGGTATGATATTAAATGGCATTTAGAGTGACTAACCTCCTTGGCACTACCTTAACTTATGGGGTCCACTTATTAACCTCTTTTTCTCTCTTTTTCTTTTCTTTTCTGTTCCTCTTTTCCTCATTTATTGATCACCCATTATTCAGGATGGATGTGACTTTTCTTTTTCATTCTTTTTCTTTTATTCTACCTCTCTTCATACCTAATTTACATCATACACCCCTATAATAGCCACCCTCAACTTAGGATGTTTGCCTAAGTCAAGGTGCACAGTGTCCAAGGAGGACCAGGGCAAAAACAGGTTCATTATGATCTAAACGGGAAGGTGATAGGTGTCATAGAAAGAAATGATCAATTCTGGATCAAAATAGGGATCAAGTGATAGCATACATAATAGGGAAGGTTATTTAGGCTGAAAGTGGCTAAAAGTCAAAACAACCTATGATCCTTTCCTAACCCCTATCTTTCAACTAAGGTAAGATAAACTGGGCAAGTTCTAGATTCGGCAGTACAAAGGGAACTAAGTAAGATCTCTCACACACATATGGAACACAAGTGTATTACCAGTTACTACTCATCTAGTTCGTGCAATTGTCAGCAATGATTATGAAGCAACTAAAACTTAATGCCATAACAAAATGTACAGTGGTTACACATGAATGCAATTAACACAACTACCACATAGACAATTGGAGAGGTAGTTACCATTCCAAGAAAAATTAACAAAAAATATGTCAACTACCGTAGATACTTATTTTTCTCCCAGTTAACCACAACACATCGCAAAGAAAAAATAATACGCCTAAATATGTTGGCTCTACTAGGAACAATACTTTGGGGAAAACAGGCACGGCAACAAAAATCCATGGAGGACATCAACACCCACAACTAGCCCCACCCTCAACTTAAAATCATACAATGTCTCCAATGCATCAAACCAAAACAAGAGAGTTAGAAACATACCTGTGGCACCATGGATGTAAAGATCTGATGTCAATCACTTAAGATGAATACAAACAACAAAATACCTTGGGTTGCCTCCCAAGCAGCGCGTAGTTTAACGTCGCGGCACGACCCAACTCAGCTTTTTCCTTTACCTTGAGGATATGAATTTCACCCCCAACTTAGAGTCCATCTTCTTGCCTCACTCATAGGGAGGTGGTACAAAGATTAAGAAGCCGAGTAATGAATGATGCATGGTAAACAACTCGACCTTAATGTGAGGTGTGCTTTTATGTTGTTTATCAAGTGTAAAATAAAGAATATGGGATTCTTGTTCCTCATCTTCACAGTCTTTCACTAGTTTCGATGATTCCACAGACAAGATATCATCTAAACATAATGTGGAAAAATACTTCGAGTATGGCCCAACAAATCCTACATCAAAATTTACACTATCCTCTACACACTCACTTTTATTCATCTTCTCAACATTTTCACTTTGAATTGGGCTAGAGTCTTCATAAGAGATTGGCTTGTTTTCTTATTTTTTTCTCTAGCACCATTTCCTCAATCTTGGCATCATCCCTCATGGTTGCTTCAATTGGTTGCGAAATCTCTAAGGTCTGGTCAACATCAAGCACAACATCGATATAGGGTTCTTACTCCTCATATTCACACTCATCCATTCTGTTAAATGATTTCACAGACAAGATATCATCTAACCACAATGTAAAAAAGTGTTTTGGATGATTGACCTCGATATCCATCTCTTCTATCCTTTCTCTTCCCTCATTAAATTCCCTAATGTCTTAACGTATGTCACATATGGTATCATTAGTTATGTCTGTACGATCCAACATTAGTTGAAGCATAGCTTCAATGTTACTCTTTCCAATGCTTCATTCTTCTTTTTCTTGACCATAAGACCTGTCATACTCACAAGAAAAACTAGAACCTAGGTTGGCACAATAGGGGGAAGGGGAATTTGGGCAATCACTCCAATGTCCATCTTGACCACCACATAAATAACAATTATACTCCTAGTAGGATGGAGATGTGCACACATCTCTCTCCGGGGAGCATATCTACAATCTTTCCAAAAGTGGGGTCTACCACAATATGGACATGGATTATCTAGATAAGATTTCCAACCATCAAACTTACATTCATTCCATGATGCCATAGTAAGAAATAAACAAAAATAAAGAAAATCTACATAACACAAGAAACAAAGGAAATCACAAACAAATATTTACAAGTTTGAATTCAAGAAAGTAAGCTAAAATTCAAAACTAACTCAATATGCCAAATTGTTCCCCGGCAGCGGCGCCATTTTTGATAACACTCAACTTACACCTCAATTTAGTATAAGGCGGTCGTCGTCAATATATTTACCCAACTTTAGAGTCGGGGATGAATCCACAAGGAACAATGTGAGTGGCGATTAAACTAGTTTGAAATTATAGCTACAGATTAAATTCAAACAATCGATATAAAAAGATTAAATGAGGGTTTAAGGTTCACACAGAGTTAATTGTAACTTTCAATATTTTAGTGTTTGAAATTAGTCTAAATGGGAAACCAAAGCTATGTTCACCAAGGGTTTCGAGAATTGAAAGATACTAGGTAATGCTAGAGATTCTCGAAATGAGTAGAACAGAAGAATATCCCTGACGATTATACTATATGACTTATCTCTCGACCTCACCAGACAATTTATTATCTAATTCTCTCGAACTTAGATAACTTATCTATTTCCAATAGGATGTTATCTCAAGTATATTAATCCAGTTACAGCATTAATCATTAAACAGAAGGTTGATAGCTTTCGAGTCCCTGTTGATAATTCATGTCCTCTAGTCTATTTCTCCGTTAGAAGCAAATAAAACCTAAGGCATAATCTAATGTTTACAACCACTAGATTTTAGTTAAAACAACAGAATTTCAAGATATTTTACTACTCTTTGAATCCGTTAAACACCTAGTATCATATCAAACCCTAATCAAATTAGCCGCTCATGATTTGATGGACGAAATAACAAGTTGAATTCATGATTATAATGATAAAATTATGAATGGATAGAAAACAACAAGTAGTTCCTCCGATTTAATCACAAGGTAGAAACCCCAAAAATAGTTGAAACGAAAACACAAGAATATTTTATGAAAGAGAGCAAAAATATATGTCTCTCTTCTTAGAGTTGATGTCCGATAGATGAATTATTCAAAAACCCTAAAAGATGCTATTTATACTAAAGCCTAATTAAGGAAATAAAATAACAAAATTAATAAAATTGTTTAGAATAAGTGACGCCCAAGCTGATGCCGCATCAAGAAGTTGACGCCCTAGTACAGATGGCATCAGAAATGCTTCAATTTCCTTTAAAATTTGTCTTAGTCTGATGATTTAGCTTATGCTGTGTCACCTATCTGACGGCGTATCACCAACACCATCAGATTTCTTCTTCAAACTCAATTCTCTGGTTTAGGCTGACGCCTTATCACCAACTTGATGCCTTATCACCAACGTTGTCAGAACTTCTTCTCAAGCTTCAAGTTTTTTGTAAAGGTTGACGCCAATGCTGATAAGCTATCACAAGGCTAACGACGTATCACGGAGGTCGTCAGCCATGATTTCTTCTCTTTTGCTCATATTTTCAACTCTTTTGCTCCAATGTCATTTGTTTTTATTCCTCTACCCCTTTACTGCAATATTATGAGCAAACACATAAAAACAACAAGAGTTGCTTCAGAATTCATAATTATTTTGAGCTAAAAAGCATTAAATATGTTAGTTTTTCCTCACACATCAGGGACTATAGCCTGATGGTTGCCCTAATTATTGGTAGTCATGGCTTGGGACAACGCCTGAAAAGCAGCTCAAAATTTAACATGGGACACATTCTCATTCAAAGTATCAGCAGGCTGGGGTGGCTGGTTATTATTTTTACATACATTATCTCAGTGAGGAGGCATATTCTGTCATGTAAGAGCACGAGTTAAAAGAAGATAGAGACAACTATAAGCACTATAGATCATGAAAGAAAAGGATGATTCCCTAAGTCGTTCCATAGCCTCTTGCTCATAAATGTGGCACGCTTTACACCCATGATCAAGACTCTACGTAACGCAGCTTGGATGACTCCCTAGAACTCTTTAAACATTAGGCTCTGATACCAAGTTTGTAATACCCCGAAAACGTATCCCGATATGTCACACGGTGCTCAAGACTACGAATATTCTAAAGCTAACCCTGTAGGCCTTCTACTAATTCTGAAACTCATAATAAAGCAATCTAGGTATGAGAAAATACTAAAATACTGACTATTGTCTGAACTGAATTGGATTAATATCTAAAAATATTTAACTTAAGAGTCTAGAAAACCAACACTTGAAATCTGAAATGTAACTAGTAGTCGAACAAGCCTCTACTTCTACTAACTAGAGAGTCACTGGGACAGACCCCCGACTGACTCGAAATGAACTGAAAATAATAATTCAAATACTACATAAAGCTAGAAATCTTAATAAATGGGTCCTCAAACTATGAGGACTCACCAACTGTTAGGATATAGATAGAGATGCTTGCAGTCAATCACGCTGATGGAACTGAGCACCTAAACTTACATTATTAAACAATGTATCACATAAACGTATATGTGGATCAGACCATATGGAATGAACTGAGCATATGGGGGTGAATTCATAAGTAAAACAATAATGCAATATTCAAACAAACTTTCAAAATTTGTATGCTAAGTGTAAATGACTCACATTGGTTTGAATGATTGAAAGCTAAAAATCAGAAATTAGGAGAAATAAGCATACTATATAAATCTTCTGATCCATAACACTTGGTTTTAAAAGTTGTACTTTTACTCTTTTTGATAATGAACTGAGTAGGACTGAAGTTAAGTCTGATTTCAAATTATGCAGGCTAAGTGTAAAAGGTTTCACCTCTGTATCTGTAAATTGAAAGCTGAAATCTCATAGATAATGACTTATGTAAAACAATATCTAAATAAAATCATAAGCCTTTACACTTAGTTTCTAAAAGCTATTTTGTTATTCTGTTTTAGGACTTAGGGAGTTTCTTCTAAAAACTTTTCTGTTATTCTTTCCTGTTAGGGAGGCTCTTCTAACCGACATACAATATGTAAGCTATTATAGTATCCAACGTCTAGTTCCCCTAAGGGGAAAACCTCCTATTGGAAAGAGGCACCATACACTTGCCAAGGAGTATAACCTAAGCGAAGTGATCACAATATGTTTCTTCATCCATGTAAAGAGGAATAATCTGAATCTATGCCTATGTTGGCTTGTAGTTATAGGGAATGTGAACTGAGATACATACCTAAATTGGTGTTAAATACTAATCCCTTACTTATATGCTCATTCTGTAGAAAATCTACCTTAAAAATAGCATAAGGGATTATAATGACAACTAGTGATGCATCTGTCTGGTTTAAATTACAATTAAAACTAAATGTGTGGATTCCATATCTTAGTTGAGGATCAAAAGATCAAATCTTGCTTAAAATCTGAATACATGCTTATCAAAGAATGCTTAAACATCATCTTTCTTGAAATATCAAGGCTTAAACTTAGGGCTTATAACCCATGATTGAAAATCATGTCAAATCACAACAAACTTCATTCCCAACAATAATAATCTTGAAATACTTTAACAATTCTAGTCAAGATAATAAAATTCAATTCTCAATATGTGAAATCAAGTCTCATGCATAAACATGTGAAAGTAAATATGCAATACAACACTTAAATCACTTGTAACTTCATAAACTTCAAATAATGATCTTTGGATATAAACCCTAGGCTAAAATACATGTAAATTCAACTTTAAAAGCTAGTTTTGGGCACAAATATGAAAGAAGTATCCTTGTTCATAACCCCACATACCTTAATAGGTTTGATTTGATGTAGAAAAATTAACTTCGAAATCCTTGGAGATGATCTTGAAAGCTTTTCTTGAGATTCTTGGATTAGGGAACTTAATTCTTGGACTTTCTTGAAAAGATACTTATGAAGTCTTAAAGTTCTTGAATGGAGATTAGGGTTTGTTCTTGAGGGAGGTTGGGAGAGAAATTATGGAAAAAGGAGCAAATAATGCTCCTTAGGGCTTTAATTACCTATGATGGACAAGTTAGGATGGAGGAAAAGACCATTTTCCCTTTAAAACGTGGAAACAGAAACTGAAAATTAGGGGAGGACGATGGAGCGCGCGTCAATGGCTAATCGTGTGACCTCACTGCCTCTCTCAAGAAAATGGCTATAACTTTTTGTTCGGGAATTTGATTAAGGTAAAATGAGTATCGTTGGAAAGATGACTCAATTATCTACAATTTGATGGGTATTGATATACAATATTCTATGTATATCAAAAGGTATACACGTTCAAAGTAGACCCTTGTAGAATTGAATACTAAACTTTGAATGAATCAAAGGCTCTAAGTTCAACTTTGATCTAAGTGAATTCTATGAATATATTTCACCTCGACATCACTTCATAAACAAGGATAATAATCATGACACATATATTAATATAAAAATCATGAGACTAAAGTTTATACACGTAGGAACAATGGTTAGAATTCTAGCGCGAAAATACAAAGTGTCACATATCCCTACTCCACTACTTATGTATAATAAAAACTCCACAATACATAACAAAATCTCAAATAAAAACCTATTCTCTTTCCCCCACCCCCAAAGAAAATGACAAGGTTCATTCCAGTACGTGGCATATTACATTGCACAGATCATACGTGACATGTGACGCAGTGATAATTTATAATTTTTTCTTCAAAGACGGTTCTATGTTTCTTTGTTAGTTTCATTTAACTTTTTTTCTCTTTCAAATTTGAGTAATTCGTCCATATTTTTCCCCTTTTTTAGTCAATACCGAAAGATACGTCAGTACTTCCCCATTGGCCTGACACCAGTAACCATTCATCATTATGGTACTATAAAGTTGTATAAGGATAAATTCGCCTGCTTTAGGGTTCAGAACAGGCGAGGGATATATGATGGGAGGAAAAATTTCATTCGTGATGCGGGTTTTTGGATAAGAGACGTTTTGGACATCATGATTGGCTACAGTGTTTTAAGATATGTCTTCTTATTTGTTCAACATATAATCGATGTGGGAAGTAGTTTCCAGGTAGTACAGGTTTCAAAAAGAATTAATGTGACGAGATTCATAGTTTTAGTACTTAGATTATTGATTGGTTTGAATGTTTATTTTTTTTAATCCATATCTTTACTCTTTAGTTTATTTTCAATTCCATTAATCACTTTTTATTTTCCTTAGTGTAACTGCATTAGCAAAATTATCATTATCATTTCTTTCTTTTTCTATGTATTTTTTCACTTAATTAGCAGAAAGGGAAAATGATGATGACTGAAAACTGTAAAAGAAGTCATCTAGATTTACCAAATCTTTTTCCTAGATTCTGGGACAATAAAGGTGATAAAACTCTTCAAATGCTCTTGGCAGATTTGGTTGATTTTTGATAGGATTTGGCGAAGACTATAAAAACATTTGACAATGACTTCATGCAATCTAGACATTATGACTGCCTTTAACACTGTTAACGTCTTTTGCTAGAACCTATGTGACGTTCCAAATATCAAAGTTTAGGTATTGTAAGTGGATAGGCTTGTTGGTTGTGGAAAGGGTGTAACAATTTATTTCTCATTTAATTCTCCAAAAAAAATCCTAGCCTATTTAAACATCTTCTTTTCTATGCAATATTGTTCATCTTTTACCATAGATACTTTGCTTGACAACTTTACAAATGCCTCCTTTAAATACAAAATAATATGTCTTCCTCAAATAATGGAAATAGTTGTGTGGTCCAAAGAAGAAGACATTATCGCAGTATTTGGGAGATTGAACTGCTGAAGGATGAGGTGAGGTACCTTAATCAGTGTATGAAACAACTTAAGAGAGATCTAAAGGAGTTGAGGCATCATTTCCACACCTATATAAGAGAGGTTATGTAACACCCCAACTTAGGAAGGAGTCCCACATCGGCAAAATACAGGAGAGATAATGGGTATATAAGTAAGAAATCCTTACTCCCTAGTGATGCGTTTTAAAGCCGTGTGGGCCTGGGCCTAGAGCGGACAATATCAATAGTGGGTTGGGGAGTTACTATAGGGGTCTCTCGGGCCTTGATGGTTCGGGGTTCTCGTCGCGGCCAGGGCCTCAGCTCAGGTCATGATAAGTTAACAATGAGAAGATTGAAAAAAGTGGTAAGATTGTTGAGGGTGTTGATCTTGCTGCTTAGGTTGTTGTTTCTTTTTGTTTTTTTTTCAGTCTTTTTAATTTAAGCTTATTTTCTTCATTGTGTGGATTTTTCCATGTTTGTTCTTTGGTTTTCAGCTAATCAATGGATGTTTTCTTATTATTACACTTGCTTTAACTTTACGCAAACAATGGAACACACAAATTAATTAAAGGACTGGCGATTCATACAAATTATCAAAAAAAAATTGTACAAGTCCTAGGCTATACGTTGAATACATTTAACATTGATTAGAATTAATTGAATAAATTTATGGAAAAAACACACTTTTCTGAATCACATTCAACTTCAATTCTTATTTACACTATTTGGGTATATGAAAAATTATCCAGTTCCATCAATTTCTAAGTACAAGTTTGGTATGAACATAGAAAAATTTTATTGAAGCCTATTACTTTTCATCTAACTCATTAAAAATGTCTTTTCTTCACTTGGATAATGAACTGCAACTACAACACAAAGTCACTTCAAATGAAGCACCTAAACAAAATAAAATGATCATCATGTTTGACGTTTCAATTGACTCTTTTAATGTCCATATCTTTAACTCTTCAACTCCTATGGCTTAACAAATACATTGATGAATTGATTTCCACCTAATCGTCTTGGTAAATTGAACAAGGGTATAAAAGTAAGCTTTTAATCAAATTATACATGAACATGGGAGGAGAAAATCCAAAATGGAGCAAGTAAAAAAGAATGGAGGGAGCATTATTCAATATCATATAAAAAATTAACTATTTACATAATATAACTGCTAATTCAAATGCAAAGATACGTGTTAAATCAAGCTAAAATTATCCATGCTAGCATTCACTAAAATATTGCAGAGATGTCACTGTGCATGAACAATTTAAGTGTTTACATTGTGTTAAATTTAGTTAAACCACAAACGTTTACAAACTTTGTAATACGTTTATGCATGTCCATGTTGCCATTCACTAAGTGAAAATAATGAATAAGAGGATTCAACAAACTTTGATGGGTGGAACAATGTCACTACACATTAGACAATAATATCAGCGCAACAATTCCAAAAGTTAACACTAAAAATATTAGACTATTATTTGTACCAAATTGTTATTGTTAAAAGAGAAAATACATCAAAAACCCCTCGAACTTGTTGCTAAAACTTACTTTAGACCCTAAACTAATCGGGCAATTATTTACCCCCCTTAACAACTTTCAAGTGAATTATTTACCACCCTAAAAAAATTATACCACTCTCACTACGGAGAGTGAAGTACACACGCCCCACCTCATTGCCAAATCAGAGCCACATCAGTGCCACATCATTTCCATGTAAGAAATTATAAAAAAAATTTAAAAGTAATCCAACAAGCATATGATTTTATATATTTTTTTAAAAAAGCAAAAAATATATGTGTATTATTTTTTATGTATATATAAAATATATATTATTTTTTTAAAATATATATATATATATATAAATTATTTATATATTATTTTTAATATATATATATATATATAAGAGCCCCACCCCCCTTCCTCCTTCTTCCCCCATTCCTCCTTCTCCTTTAATTTCTTTTTCACCATTAACACCATTATCACCATTAAAACCATTAACACCATTAACATCATTATCTCACCATTAACACCAATAACTTGATTCGAATTTAACAAGAAACTGAAAGAAAATTCACCCACATAGATGAGATATACAATCGTATAAGATAGAAAATTCACCGAAATTCAATTTATTCGATAAGAGTGGAACGATTTTAATCATAAATTTTTTAATGAGAGTGAGACACCCATAGTAGTCACAGAAATTTGCCAGCAAAATTCCACCATTGAAAACTGAAAGAGATCAACCAAGTTAAACCGAAACCCAACAAGTATCACTCAAAAAAGAGCAAAAATCAAATCTTTACACGATAAACATTGAGCTAAATAAATCTGTCCATGCAAAAATTGAGCACACGCAAACGAGATGAAATCGCAAGAGATCTACTCAACCATAATAAAACAAAAAAAAAAGAAGAACAAGTTCGTAATCAGATCAAATAAAAGTAGCATAAGATTACAAAATCAAGAATTTCGAAACGAAGAACATAGAGCTAGATAAATCAACCAGTCTGGTGCTCAAATCAAAAATTAGTCAGGTGCATAAGCTAGCTCGAATGGCAGTGAGAGAATGAGCTACCATGGTTGGGAAATTTGATAAAGAAACAGTGTTGGGGAGTGGGAGTGGGGTTGGGGAACGAAGGGGGTGGGGGGTTACAAAGAAAATGACAATTAGGGGAGGGGTTACGGCTGGGAAAGAAGGGAAGGATGGGTTTTTTTTTTTTATTTTCTTTATATATAAATAATAATAATAATAATAATAATAATAATAATAATAATAAAAAAAAAAAAAAGTGGGCCCTTTTAAAAAAAATTCACTCGCTTTTCTTTTTATTTTTGCCACGTCAGCCATAGAGGGTGAAATTAATTCATTTGAAAGATTTTAAGGAGGTATATAATTGCCCGATTAGTTTAGGGTCTAAAGAAAGTTTTGGCTACAAGTTTAGGGGTGTTTTGATGTATTATATCTTGTGAAAAATGAATGAAAAATAATGAACTGCACATGAATGAATTAAATTAATAAAGCCGATGGAGTGTTATTTATGGCATAATCCTAATTGTACATTTACACTTCTACAAATTTTTTCTAAGTTGATTTTTTTTCACATTAAACAAAACTTCACCACAATCTAATTTGTATTTCAAGCCCAAAAAATGGCTCATGAAAACTTTTCATATGCACATCGAATTGGGACAAACATGAGGACAATTGTAGCAATTTTTTTAGTAGAAATGGCCCCAAACTTGTGATGTCAAAATTTGGTATCAAAAGAAATGGGCCCAAAGAAAATTGTTCTCACATTCTTCATCAACGGATGTCAAAACAAAATAAAATGCGGAAGATGAAAAGACTAAGGGAAGGAGAAAGTGGAGGGAAATAAAAAAGTTGAAAAGAGTTATGTCAGTCTATTATTAGGTGTGTGTGCAGCAATAGTTTTATCAAAACCGAGTGATTTTCAATTAGGAAGGGTTATTAGGTGTGTGTGGGGCAATAGTTATATCAAAACCGAGGATTTTCAATTAGGGAGGGTTAATTTGGGTATCAAAGAAATGTAAAAAGACAATATCACCCTTCCTTATCACTTTAATTACCAAAATACTGGCCAAAAAGTGATTTTCAAGTGCTTCGAGTCGCATATATTTTTCATTAATGAAAATACTTGGAAGTTTCCTGTCTTTTCGTTTTCATTTGGGATTCGATATTGATACTGAGATTCAATTAAATTTAGTTTCTCATAAAAAAGACTTACATTGATGTATAGGTCCTTCATTTTGGAATTAGAATGCAACATTGCTACTAAAAATAATAAAATAATACTACTTATCATTCTATCACTTCTCTAATTCATCTAATAGATCCTTTCTTTCTACTTCACAAAGGACATTATTATGTGCTTGAAAAAGGACAATTTTGGCTGTACAATATTTATTAATTAATTTATAGGTCCTTCATTATATTGTTTCTATACTTTATAAGGACATTAATATGTGAAAGCAAAATGCTTCTATATTCTTATACTTAAAAATTAAAAAGGATAATTTTATCTACAACAATTATCTCAATTTGTATGACACAAGTATAATTTAAATAATTAATTGTTAAAATAATTTAAATTTTTAATTATTGTGAATTATAATATTTTTTCTTTTATTCCAATTTAAGTGACACAGATATAATTTCAAAAGTTAGCCAAATATTGTATATATTTTACAATTTCTAATTTGTTAATTATCTAACTTATAATGTTCATAACATAATTTTTTAATGAGATATGAATACTCTCTCGATCTCATTTTATGTGGTAAAGATAAAATTTCGATAGTCAATCAAATTCTATATATATATATATGTGTGTGTGTGTGTGTGTGTAAGTTCTTAATTTATTGTCATTTACAATACTTTTAATCTAATTTTCAAATAATATATGTTACTTCATGTTTTTCTCTGTCCCAGCCTAATTCATGTGGCACTAATATAATTTCGATAGTCAATTAAATATTTTATGTTGACATATTATTTTTTGTCTATTTTGTCTTTTTATGAAATATTATTAATTTCTTAATGCTTAGATGACCATAATAATTAATTATGGGTGATATAATAAAATCACGGTTGAAGCAGCGAAACAAACATGTCTTAAATGACTTACAATAACTAATTAGAAATAATATAACAAAATTACTATAAAAAATACTTGTTGAAAAAGCTTAAATGAACCTCCTCTAATACATCAAGTTAATTTAAAACATCAAAAATTAATATATCATTTTATGTCTATTTTATCTTTTTTATTAAATAATATTAATAATTTAATACTTAGATGACGTATAGTAATTAATTACGAATGTGATAGTAAAATTACGATTGAAGCAGCTGAAGCAAGTAGCACAAGAAGGTACGTCGAACTCGTGCCTATGATATCAAAAATTAATTTATTATTTTATATCTATTTTACCTTTTTTTTGTAAATATTATTAATTTTTTAATACTTAGATGATGTATAGTAATTAATTAGGAGTGATATAGTAAAATTATGATTAAAGCAACTGAAGCAGGCAGCACAAGCAAGCACGTCGACCTCATGCCTACTTATTTTCCTTTATTATTAGTACTAGTGGTGATATGCCCGTGCTTATGTTAAGATTAAACTTTTTAAATTATTATGAAAGTAGTGAAATAAATCATCAAAAAAGTATTGATATATTTATATATAATATGAGTATATTTAGAAATTTAATCGCAATTTATATTCTTCCGATAATTTTACTACCACAGTTTAGATCTTTCATTAAGTGTTAAGGAAATATATTTATAATTTATGCATGAAGTGCATAAAAAATTAAATAGTTTTTAAATAATTTAAGTTTTTAATTATTCTGATTTACAATACTTTTTCTTCTATTCCAATTTAAGTGACACTGATATAATTTCGATGGTCGAGCAAATATCACGATTGAAGTAGCGAAGCGACCATGTCTTAAATGACTCATAATAACTAATTAGAAGTGATATAGCAAAATTTATATAAAAAAAAAATACTTGTGAAAATAATTTAAGTAGACCTCATATAAGATGTCAAGTTAATTTAAAACATCAAGAGTTAATTTATCATTTTATGTCTATTTTATATTATTTATTAAATATGATTAATTTTTTAATACTTAGATGACTTTTAATAATTAATTAGAGGTGATAAAGTAAAATTACGATTGAAGCAGCTGCAACAGACATGTCATAAATATCTATTTTAGGGATGATATAATAAAATCACGTTAATTTAAAACATCAAGAGTTAACCTATAGTTTTTTTTCTATTTTACCTTTTTTATGAAATATTATAAATTTTTTAATGCTTAGATGATCTATAATAATTAATTTGGGGTGATATAATAAAATCATGATTGAAACATGTCACGACCAAAATGGCCATGAGTGGCACCCACACTAATCTTTCCATGGGAGAACCATCTAAATCAAACCATTACCCAATCACTTAGTCAATATTAAAATGATATTTTCATTAATCTATCTTAACAATAATAATATGGAGTTAATCATCAGTAATGCGAAAATCAAACAATTTACTTACTAAAATTCCCAAGACACAAAAGTCATCGTACAAGAACTAAAACATAGATCATGTCTAAAGAGATATCCAAAAATAAAGTAAATAAAGAATGTTTCATTGCTCGAAAGATGGACAACAACAATTAGGATGACCCATGGCAGCCTAGAGATGGAGTGTTCACCCTTGGATCAAGATCTGCTATCAAATTCTAGAGGTGAAATCATGTATGAGCCTCTAGAACAATTTCTGCACTCAACAAAAGAAGAGTACAGGGTAGTATCAGTACAAACCACTATGTACTGGTAGGTATCATAGGCCAACTCAAATTAATAACATGTACACAACATAAATCAAATAACAAGTAGACAGGCATAATCATATAACCAATTCTCAATGAATCAACAACACAGTAATAGTAGGTCAACAGTGTTCACAAACAAGCCACATAACTATCAAGAGTATCAATCATACTGTAAACATCTACCAACTTAACATAAGTATGTGCACACATGCTATGGGACTTATTTTTGTCCAAATAGTCATGACCTGCAGAGAACAATCTATGTTCATGTACTGTACCGGCGTGGTACCCGATCCAACATAAATATAAACGTACCGGCGGGGTATCCGATCCAACATAAATATAAATGTACCGGCATGAAACCCGATCCAACATAAATATAAACGTACCAGCGTGGTACCCGATCCAACATAAATATAAACGTACCGGCGTGGTACCCGATCCAACATAAATATAAACTTACCAACATGGTACCCGATCTAACATAAATATAAACGTACCGGTGTGGTACCCGATCCAACATAAATATAAATGTACCAGCGTGGTACCCAATCCAACATAAATATAAACATACCGGCGTGGTACCCGATCCAACATAAATATAAACGTACCAGCGTGGTACCCGATCCAACATAAATATAAACAAGTATTATCAATATCAATTTACACAACCTCACAGTATACAACACAATGTACCAAGTCTACAAGTACACTTAAAGTCATATGACAATTCCATCAAATCATTTTTCAATAAAAATTTATACACGAATCAACAATCCAAACATCAACAATTTCAAGCATGTCTAAATACCAATCACAAGTATCCAATTTAGGATCATACACACAATTAAGTTAGTCTAAACTTCAATTAAACCGTAACCTACCTCAACCAAAGAATCTGAATGCCACTAGTCCACAAGTGCCTTGTCCTTTTTCAAAATTTTAAAACGTTCATAATCTGTTCAAATATATAATCCTTATAAGAATACGAATCTAATAAAAACCCTACTATTATGATTATTTTAAATTTAATTAGGGTTCACTTCAAAACTGAAGTGAACTATCGAAATAGTGGCTGCCCAAATCAAGAATTACATAACTGTTTCTTGGCCTAACTTAATCCTCACATTATAATATTTTATTTTCCAAGACAATTTCTTAATGAGAACAAAAACCAAATTCCTTAACTTATTTCAATTTTTAGTATAAACAAGATTCTCCATAATGCTTTCGTGAGTCATGATTTTCATCGCTTTAGTGGAAATAAAACTATTTGCCTCTCTTATTTGTCATCATTACCCCATTATTGATTTTTCTTTCAATTAACATCAAAACTTGCACCCAAAACATTTAAAAAGATTGATTACTAAGGCACTGTTTACCTTATCCTAAAAAACACCAAACATGCACAGTATTACTATCTATATATATCTTTGACACATGCATATTGCTTACATAATTAGACCTTACTCGAAGTTTGTGTCCTCGGACGCTGCAACGGTTTCCGCCTCCCCTTTTCTCAACTTTCTGACTCCATTGTTATTATAAATGATAAACCCTAACTACTTATTTAGTTTTTGAATGACCACATAAGTAAATAAATTATAGTTTTGACCCGTTAAATTACTAATTAAATTAATTATTTAAAATACCCAAAACTTTTAATAAACCCCCAAAATTTATTTGAAACCCCATGGAAATAAATTCAATATATATGTAAATTGACTAGAAAGTACATTCTGGGCCGATTGAAAATATTACGACACTAATTCGAGGCCGTCTCGAGTAAAGGTTGACTATTATCGGGTTTAACTTTTTCAAACTCAATAACCCCGTTAATAACTTAAATTACCTCTGAATACTCAAAGAATATCGATACTACTCACCACCGTAAGTCATAAATCATGTATACAAACTATGAAGAGCGCTAAAATAAGGAAGATGAGAAAACTTCACAAACGACAAGGAGGGTCGTTACATCAGATACCAATTAAACAACCGTTCGTCCCCGAACGGGCAAAGAAAAGACAAGAAAGGAAAACAAGGAATACCTAAATCAACAAAAAGTTTTAGATACTTGCTACACATTTATGCTTTGGTCTCCCAAGTGGCCTCCTATTCTTCTAATGGACCTTCACAGACGTAATCTCCTTAGTCCTCAATTTACGGACAACCAAATGCCCACCCCGAGCAATTGCTTACCCCCACTACCCCAAACTCAGGAGGTTCAATCAGCATACAACAATACAAGGCATATTCTTTACCCATATATATGTAATCGTCCTACCAGCTGATAAATATAGGTGCATGCTAGTGATAGGCAATGCGCATGCAGGAATTAATGCAAAGTACACAATTAATATCACAACTCATTATAATTATCCTCATCAGGACAATCATTATCTTTATCAACCTCCGTCTTTGTCGGATATCAACACATCATCAATAGTATTCTCTGGCCTTGCCAGGTATCAACATATCATAAATATGTCCTCCGACCTTGACGGGTAACAACATCATCACAACAGTATCCTCCGGCCTTGATGGATATTAATATCATCACAATAGTCGAATAATATACACTAAAATACTCATAAATATAGTCATATCTCCATAGAATATCTATCTAGTCAATACTTTTCAACTACTCATTATTAGCTAACCAACACTTATTATAATAGGATCACTAGTTCGTTAGCCATCACATAACCTCTAGTTATTAGCCTAAACATTATCCTTTACATAATCCTTATCCACGGGATATCAACTAACCACTATTTATTTAATAGACAACAATTGACATCTAGTTAAGGTTCATTACTAGACCAAAACCGCCATTTATCCACCACCATTCATTATTATCAACTAATCATCCTATATCTGTTAATCATTACTAGACAACACATTACTACTTATCACTTAATCATCTTTTATTAACTAACACCATTCGTTATCTAACCATAGTTTACTAACTAATCCTTGCTTAACAATTCATTAGTTAACCATTTATCAACTATTCAAAGTTATTAACTAGTCATCTCTTATTACCAATATCTCTTATTATCTAGCCTCATTAACACACAACTCCTCGTTTATCGTCTAATCAACATCACAAACTTAGTCATCAATACCAACTGATCTCCACCTATGCACGATCCGACCTCACCATAAGTCACGCATTAACAATCGCTAGCTACCTTGTTTCAACTAAACAAGATTCATTAACTAATACATTAGATTCCTAGCCATCACTAATATCCAATCAATAAAGTCGTAAGCAACATACTGCATCTTCCTCCGTCCTATACTGGAGAGATGTGTATACGTACATATATGTATTCATAAACTGTAATCATATCCGAGGTATCTCACATATTAGAGGCATACTATAGATAGATATGTAATCATCTATAGAATGTCTTATATTGATAGATCATACATCATGACTACGAGGAATATCACCTCTCTAAGAGGAAATAGCATCTCTCTTGGTCAATCATCAAGTCTAAAAGGAAATAGCATCTCCATAGACCACATAATGTATCTAGGAGGAATATCATGTCTAAATGCCCAATATCGTTTCCACAGGAAGTATCATAACTATAACTCAAAACCCAAAATCTGGAAACATCAATCCAAGTTACCAAGTTACAAAGTAGCCTTATCCTAAGGTTTACTAGACTCATCTATGTCTAACATCCGGAACTAAGTCCACAAGACTTAGTAATAGAAATAGAAATATTATTAACTTTCTAATACATAAATTACTTATAATAATTAATTAAGGATGATATATAGTAAAATCACGAGTGAAGTTGCTGAAGTAGGCATGTCGTCCACAAGTTGCCTGCTTCAGCAACTTCATAGTAATAGATATATTAGTAATAGATAATAGAAATAAATAATTAAATATTATTATTTTCTAATATATAAATAACTTATAATAATTAATTAAGGATGGTATAGTAAAATCACGATTGAACCTGCTGAAGCAGGCATGTCATCCATAAACTGCTTGTTTCAGCAGCTTCATTGTCACTTATATATTAGTAATAGATAATTAATTCAGGATGATATAGTAAAATAAAAATTGAAGCAGTTGTAACAAACATGTCGTAAATATCTATTTTATTTTTTTAGTTAAATATTATTAATTTCTTAAAACGTAAATGACTTATAATAATTAATTAGGGATAATATGGTAAAATCACAATTGAACCAGCTGAAGCAGGAATGTCGTCCATAAGTTGCTTGCTTCATCAGCTTGATTGTGGCTTATATATTAGTAATAGATTAGTAGTATACCTTTTTTAAAAAATATTTTTAATTTTTTAATACTTAGATGACATATAGTAATTAATTAGGAGTGAGAAATAGCTAAAGTAGATAGCACAAGCAGGCACGTCGACCTCGTGCTTGCTTATCGCCCTTTATTATTAGTTTTACTAGATGTCGAAGGCCCATGCCAGCATGGGCCCAATATATGTTATTTTTTAGTCTCAATTTATGTGACACAAATAAAATTTAGATAATCAATTATATTTTTAATATACTTTAGTTATTTTAAGTTGTTAACTGTCATAATTAAAAAAATGTTTATTTAATTTTCAAATAATACATATTACTCTCCTTGTTCAAACTTTTATGACATTGATAGTCAATTATATTATTAAAGTAATTTAATTTTTTTATTGAGATTTATAATACCTCTTCTCTATTAAGTGGCGCTGATATAATTTTTAGGGTCAACCAAATATTTTATATATTTAAAAAATTTAAGTTGTTAATTATTGTAATGTACAGTACTTTTTTTTAGTTTTTTTAAAAAATATATAACAGATTAATTTTTTTAAAGATATTTTAAGCCATTAACTATTGTAAATATAGTACTTTTTATGTATTATCAAATAATATGTCACTCTCTTTGTCCAAATTTTTGTGGCATTGATAGTCAATTATACTTTTAGTTATTCCAATTTAAGTGACCTAGTCTAATTTCGAAAGTCAACCAAATATTTTAGATCTCTTAAATTTTGTAAGTTGTTAATTATTATGATCTGAAATATTTTTTAATATATAACAAATTAATTTTTTTAGATATTTTAAGTTGTGAAATATTATAAGTTATAATACTTTTTATATACTTTTCAAATTATATATGTTACTCTCCTTGTCTAAACTTTTGTAACATTGATAGTCAATTATATTTTAAAAGTAATTTAAATTTTTAATTATTGTGATTTATAATACTCTTTCTTCTATTTCTATTTAAAAGATACTGATATAATTTCGAGAGTCAGTCAAATATTTTATATCTTTTACATTATTTAAGTTATTAATTATTATGATTTATAGGAATTTTTTTTGTATTTTTTTAAAATATATACAAGATAAACAAAATAAGACAAACATAATTAAATTGATGAAAAAAATGAAAGCAAGGGAAATGACCAATAAAGTTGTGCCAAAACGGGCAGATAGACCTTTAAATTTTTAAAGTTATTAATTATTGTGATATATAGTAATTTTTTGAAATATATAACAGAGTTAATTTTTGTATATATTTTAAACTATTAACTATTGTAATTTATAATATTTTTAATGTAATTTCCAAATTATATATGTTACTTTCCTTGTTCAAAATTTTGTGTCATTTATAGTCAATTATATTCTTTAAATAATTTAATTTTTAATTATTGTGATTTATAATATTTTTTATTCTATTTCTATTTAAATGACACAATGTTTAGATGACTGTAATAATTAATTAAGGGTAATATACTAATATCATGATTGAATCAACGAAGCAGACATGTGGAAAAAAATTAAGTGAATCACATATAAGACATCAAGTTAATTTAATTATAATTATTATTAATCTTTTAATACCTAAATGACTTTATAATATTTTTTAATACTTAGATGACTTATAATAATTAATTAGGGGTGATATAGTAATATTATAGTTGAAGCAGCTAAAGTAGACATATCATAAATGTCTATTTTACTTTTTTATTAAATATTATTAATTTTTATAATTTATAAATGACATATAATAATTAATTAGAAGCGATGTAGTAAAATCACGAAGCAAGCAGCAGAAGTACTCGGCAAGGAGGACGATGGAAAGCTCCTCTCAACTGCCTCTTATACATAAGCAGAATATAAATATAATTAATATAAATTTTCTAATGCGTAAATGACTTATAATGAATAATTAGAGATGATATAGTAAAATCACAATTGAAGCAGCTGAAGCAGGCAGCACAAACAGTCCGTCCACCTACTCCCTGCTTATTCGCTCTTATTATTAGTACTAGTGGCTATAGGCCCGTGCTCAGCACAGGCCCAACATGCTAAGATTAAATTTTTTAAATTGTAATGAAAGCAATAAAATAAATCATCATAATTAACTATTGATATATTTATATATAATATGAGTGTATTTAGAAGTTTAATCGCAGTTTATATTCTTACGGTAATTTTACTACCTGCAGTTTAGATCTTTCATTAAGTGTTAGGGAAATATATATATATATATATATATATATATATATATATATATGCAAAATTTAAATAGTTTTAAATAGTTTAAGTTTTTAATTATTCTAATTAAAAATATTTTTTCTTCTATTCCAATTTAAATGACACTGATATAATTTTGAGAGTCAAACAAACATCATAATTAAAGTAGCAAAACGTATATATCTTAAATGACTCATAATAACAAATTAGAAGTGATATACTAGAATTGTTAGCAAAAATACTGGTGAAAATAATCTAAGCGGACCGTATATAAGATGTCAAGTTAATTTAAAACATCAAGAATTAATTTATTATTTTATATTTATTTTATTATTTTTTTAAATATTATTAATTTTGTAATACTTAGATAACTTATAATAATTAATTAGAACTGATATAGTAAAATTATGATTGAAGTAGCTGAAACAGATATGTCTATTTACTATTTTTAATTAAATATTATTAATTTTCTAATACGTAAATGATATATAATAATTAATTTGGGGTGATATAGCAAAATCACGGAGCAAGAAGTGATCGGCAAGCATGTCGACCACCAAAATGAAAAAGTAGTTTAAATCAGCAAGCATGTCAACCACCGAAATGAAAAAGTAGTTTGAAAAATTAAAATTTAATGTCCTTGTTTACGTATTTTTTTCTTTATTTAGTTGTACCTAATAAAAATTGATATTTTTATCATTCAGATTTTAGCTTGTAACTACGTGTTTAATTTATGTTTGAATCTAATCCTTTAGATCTCAGTAGGAGCACTATTTTCATACTTTCTTTTTGATGCAGATATTTTTTTGGTTAATAACCCAGATATTACTATTGCAAAATACTTCATCCAACCATTTTTAATTTATGATTTTTTTATCTATTTTATCCTTGTTATTAAATATTATTTATAATCTAATACTTAAATTACTTATAATAACTATTTAGAAGTGATATAATAAAATTACTATAAAAAGTACTTGCGAGAAAAATTTAAGTGAACCCCATATAAGTCGACAAGTTAATTTAAACATCACGAGTTAACTTATAATTTTGTGTCTATTTTACCTTTTTTCATTAAATATTATCAATATATTAATGCTTAGATGATCTATAATAATTAATTAGGGGTGATATAATAAAATTACGATTAAAGCAGTTGAAGCAGACATGTCATAAATATCAATTATACTTTTTTTAATTAAATATTATTAATTTTATAATATATAAATAATTTATAATAATTAATTAGGAATGATATAGTAAAATCATGATTGGAGCAGCTAGAGCAGATATGTCATAACTATCTAGTTTATTTTTTAATTAAATATTCTTAATTTTCTAACACATAAATAACATATAATAATTAATTAGGGATGATATATTAAAATCACAGTTAAAGCATCATGTCTATTGTATTTTTTAATTAAATTTTATTAATTTTTTAATATGTAAATGACTTATGATAATTAATTAGAGATGATATAGTAAAATCCCTATTAAAGCAGTTGAAGCAGCTGAAGCAGGCATGTCATAAATATTTATTTATTTTAATTAAATATTATTAATTTTCTAATACATAAATGACTTATAATAATTAAAGATGATATAGTAAAATCACGGTTGAAGCAATTGGCGAAATATGTCATAAATATCTATTTTAATTTTTTAATTAAATATTATTAATTTTTTAATACGTAAACAACTTATAATAATTAATTAGGGATGATGTAGTTAAATCAAGATTGAAGCAGCTGAAACAGGCATGTCGTCCACAAGTTGCCTACTTCAGCAACTTCATTGTGGCTATAGTAAAATCACGATTGAAGCAGCTGAAGCAGGTATGTCATAAATATCTATTTTATTTTTTAATTAAATTTTATTAATTTATTAATACATAAATGACTTGTAATAATTATAGGGATGATATAGTAAAATATCGATTGAAGCAGCTAAAATAAACACGTCAGAAATATCTATTTTATTTTATTAATTAAATATTATTAATTTTTAATACGTAAATGACTTATAATAATTAATTCGGGGTAATATGGTAAAATCACGATTGAAGGAGCAGAAGCAGGCTTGTCGTCCACAAGCTGCCTGCTTCAGCAGCTTGATTGTGGCTTATATACTATTAATAGATTATATATATAGTAAAAATTTAGTGGTCCTTCATTCTTGAGAAAATTGAAGGAAAGGTGTCATGTAAGTTTTGAATGAAGGATTAATGATATTGACCAACTTAAAAGGTCAAACATAATTAATAAACTTGATTACGTTAATTGTGAACTTGATTAATATTTTTAAAATATTCTAATCTTTTCAAAAATACAAATCAACCCACATACCTCTCCTCTCCAAATGAATTGTTTCTCCCCCTTCTCTCTTGATAGTTTCTCTCAACTCTCTCCCAACCAACAGTTCTGCAAAATTTCTCCCTTCAACCCCTGGCGACTTCAACCTCAGGCAATAAATAGTTGGCCGAGTTACTTTTGGACTTTCAATCGTCAATCGACGTAACAACAGTGTTCTCCGGCGACAATAACTTTGAGTTCTTCATGTCCCATTTCTTCTTTCATAGGTAAAAAATTACGTCTTTTTAGTTATGAAGGAAAAAGAAGAACTTGAGACAACTTTTCTTCTAGTATTGGTTAATAATTTCAGTATTTATTGCTTAAATTTAAAATATGAATCAGAAAAAACCTAATTTCTGGCATTTCTTCTCTACTCTCTTCAGAGTGAAATATAAGTTTTTGTTGTTATTGTTGTTATTATTGTTCTTTTTGTCGAACTGTTGATTCAATTTTTTGGTGTCTGTTGAGTTTTTTGAAGTTTAATTTTTGTTGTTTGTGTTTGTACAAACTCAAAACAACAAAGTTAGTGATTTTTGGTCATTGTTGATGTTCTTAGTGTGTATGTGTTGTGTTGGTGTTGCTAGGTTAATTTATTATTTTTCTTGATAAAAATGGTGCATTTAGCATTAAACGATGATATTTTTGTTGTTCTATTAAACAAAATCTTGGTATTATTTTTTCTGCAACAGATGAACCATCTAATGCAACATATGAACATCTGATGCAACAAATGAACATCTGATGCAACAGATGAACAATCTAACTGATCATTCATCTGTTGTGACAGATGACTCTTCTGTTGGAAGAAATCTAAATAATATTGGCAGTTGATAACAGTTCCAATAGATAACACATTTTGTAATAAATGAGTGATCTATTTTTATTGTTTCCAAGAGATTAGTTATCCGTTGCAATAGGTTAGTTATATGTTGCAACAGATAACCTACCTGGTGTAATAGATGTTTGAGCTATTGAAACTGTTATTTTACTATTATACATGTTAGATTTACTGTTATTCCTTTTTAACGATGCATTAATCAATTATAATCTATTTTATATTCTTGTTAATTTTAAATATTATGGATCCTAAAAGAAAATAAATCGAATCAAGTCCAAGTAAAGGAACAAGTGAAGTAGCTAGGCTACATCCACCACTCTATGAGCTTTCTTTACAAGCGTTATCTCAATTAGGAGCAAAATATAATGAACATAGATAGGAGGAATGTTTCAAAAGAGATGAACCAAAACCTAATATCCCTTCCACCGAAGTGTTATTCAAAACCTTCATCATTGATAGTTATCTTGTGAGAACACAGTGCGATGGTGATACAGATTAAACTGGTGATTTCGTGGTTAAGTAAGCTATTGGAAAATCTTTCGACGCCTTCAAAAAAATACTTTGAGAACAAAAATTGGATGCTTATTTTAGGGACAACTGGTTTGGGCAATATCTTGATTTGCCAGAGGACAACAATGTTCATTTCCAAGTAAAAATGGTATATGATATTCTCAAGCGTAGGTTTATGTATGAAAAAAAAAAGATAAAATGGATGGGGTGTGGATAAATTATTGTGGCATGGCTGTTTGATTTGGTTGGAAGGAGTTTGCGATAGTTACTGGATTAAAATATTATCCTCCCTCTCCTTCTCAAGTTCTACCTATTCTAACCCAAACAAGTATCCCGTACACCCAAAAAAGGCAAAGGCAAGTCGAGTGATCATGATGACCTGGTTTTCCTTGTTGGTCCAAGCGTTAAAAACATAAATTTGATAGAAGTGTTGAAAGGTAAAAGACTTTCAAAGAAGCACAAGCAATCATTGTGTTTGGTTTGGTTTGTACATAATATTCTTTAGGCAAAAGACGTTAACAACAACATACCACTTAATTTAATAAAGTTCTCCGAGGATCTTGAGGCATTTAACAACTATCCTTGGGGCTATGAAAGCTTCAAAATGACTATCAAATATTTGTTGGCTCTGTTAATGCCAAAGACAGTCAACTTATATGGCTTTCCATGGGATTTCATGGTAAATATTTCTTTTATTATGATATGATTCATTTTTTTATTCAATAATACTTTTGATTTATTGGCTTTATTTTATAAGTTTACGCATTTGAAGTCATTCATTATTTGAGACAACAAGTGAACTACCGGAAGAAGTTTTCTGTCCAAGAATCCTGAGATGGTTATCGCCCAAAACTGATAAAAATGCAAAATTTATTGATCTCTTCAACCCCCACCCACCCCCCCGAAGGAAGAATTAAGTCTATTTCTAATTATGTTTTTGTTTTAATTAATGCTTTTTTTTAAATGATTTCATCATCATTCTAATATATGTAATGATTTATGTTAGATTGTGCATTTGTCACTTACTCCAACCAATCGAGAGTTGAAGATGCCATTTTTATTACTTTACGATTTGTGCAAACTTTATCGGACTCTAAGGTCATTGATAGAATAAAAAATAAATTATTTGGAGCAACAACCATCACAAGAAAAATAATTTTTGAGGGTGGGCTTGTTGTTGTTGATGATGGTAGTGGTAATGGTAGTGGTAGTGGTAGTGATGCTGTTGTTGGGGATAATGATGCTCCTCTTACAGTTTTTTAAACAACAAACCATTATGATTATGATACTAGTTATACAGATGTTTCCCCTTCTAGCAAATATTTTGCATGCAAATGTCAAGACTGCAAGGCGAAACACGATTGAGTGATTAATGCTATTAATGCATTAACTGCTTATGTAAAGGAATTGACATCTAAGAGAGGTGTCATTCTATCAAATAGGATTTCATATCCATACGCTCCACTAGAGATTAAGGTGGCTAAGAGGGGAAGGAAATAAATTTCTAAGGCATCATCAAGCATCGAAAAAAATAAAATTGCAACTCCTCTATCTTTGACTTGAACCTTTGATCAATATACAAGGGCCACAGGAGAGAAGCATGAGCTGAAGAAGGTGAATGTATATCATTTGTTCCAATAAACAAACAGACACATATTTGTTTTGATAGATGATACATCTGCTGAAAATTATCAAATAGAAATATACATCTATTACAACAATTGTATAACCTGTTGCATCAGATGCATTATTTGTTACAACAGTTGTCTTACCTATTGCATTAGATGAGTCATCTATTGTAATATATGTCCGTCTGTTTTAGCAAATCAAATCAGTCTTTGAATTATTTTAATTTATACCAATAGATGAGTCATATATTGTAACAGATAGGTTATCTGTTGAAAATTATCATACAGCTCTTTCTCCTATTTGAATTTATCCCAACAGGCGATCTATCTGTTAGAATAGATAGATAATATATTGTATCTTTATGATTAGGATTAACAATTCTGGCTTTCCAGGTGGATGTCACAGTAGAAGCTACTACTGAACAGTATAATATCACAGTTAATAATCCATCAACTGTTTTCAAAGAAGAAGAAAAAGTGGAGCCTGTCAGTTTGGGAGAACAAAAGAATTACACATTTGAAGGGTTCAACATCTCGGATAAGGCTCCAAAAAAACTAACAAATTTGATCAACGACTATTCAGAATGGATTGTAGATGGGCTATTAAAGCATCATGCCGATAGGTACATAAATCATCTTTAAAGATATTGATTTATATAATTCTTGTTGAAAAAACATGACATTAAAACATATAAATCATGTAGAAAATAAAATGACGAACATTATAAAGTGAATGAATCGGGTCTTGATTTTGATATGTTCGACTTTGTTGTTACACATCCCCGAATAAAGGAATGGTTCTATTTGATGTTACAGCCTCAAACTTGCTTGAATGATGAGGTTTAAATGCCATACATATTACTATTAATTAATATTTTATTTAATTACATCTATGTATTAGTTTTATTGTCACGTAATCTAAAATATTTGATAATATGTGCAGTACATCGATGTTATTTTTTACTAACTCCAAAAGAAGGCCAAGTTACAAACACAAGAACAATACAGATACACGACAAACAGGTATTTGTACAAAGTTTACATAAATAATGCCTACAATAGATATTGTCAACAAAAGTCGGAAGTTTTCTGAAATGAGGAATGCTTAATTAAAATCATCAAAGGTTTTAGCATTCCAGCTGGCTTACTTTGGCATTTGGTCAACGAAGTGTACATCCCAATCAATTATGGTGATGAATTCTATTGGGTGTTGGCTTTCGTCGTTCTAAAAGAGAAGCGCATCCAAGTTTATGACTCGATGTCGAGAAGGAGACATTCTGGGCCGTCGTTTGAGATACAAAAGTTGACCAAAATATTGCCTACTTATCTTGATATAAGTGGATTTTTGGACCAAAAGGTTCGTACTGATTGGTCGATGATTGAAGCATATTGGGATAAAATAGGTAATTTATTTAATGTAGAATATATTGAAGGAATTTCTCAGCAACCCATTGGTAGTCTGTAAGTATCATGATTTAGTTTTATTTCATAAATTTTACAACGCTTACATTAATTGCAAGATATGAATTATCTAATTTTTTCAAACGCAGGGATTGCGGTCTTTTTGTTGCCACTTACGTCAAGTATTTGAGCGATGAACTACAAGGACCAAATGATGGACTTGGTGCTAGATTACTCCGTAAAAGATATGCTACTATTTTATGGAAATACGGAGAAGCAAAATCTTAGAAACAGTACATAGGTGACATTAAAGATCCACGACTACCAAAGACGAATTCCATAGCACCGGATGAAGAACAACTTGTTCATATTGAGTAGATCTTTATAGCTTGAGTCTGTCAAAGTAATAACCTCTCCTTATGAATTATTGGCACCAGAGGTTAAATTGTTGATTTATTTGTTAAGTAGATCATCTGTACCTAAAATAATTTATTTTTTTTACATTTTATTTATTTGTTGAGTTATTTCATATAATTTATGAAGGATTTGATTTATTTTATGTTGTCTATGAATTTAATTGATAATGTATGTTTATACCTTGCATGATGGATATAACAATCGCTCTTTAACGTTTCTTTTGTATAACGTCTGATGACTGACCAACGTCACTGAACCTAACGGCTAATGCTGACACTAGCAACGGCGTAGAGAACATTGGTAATAGGTAAGGGTGTCCACTATCCCTCATTTTCCCTCTCTCCCCAACTCTCTCCAACCCCGTCTTTATCTTTCTCTCTCCCCCTTCCCCTCTGTCCTGCCCCCCTAGACACTGCTATCATCGGAGGGTTTAGGGTTCCCGCCAGCTCGACTCCACTTCGGCGATGGGTAAGGGTGCAGCACTGGGCAGACAAGCCAGGTTGGTACGAAGATAAGCCAACGTCCAGCTTCCAGCAGGTCCTAGAGGACACTCCGACGACTTTTCGGTGACGCACTAGCGGGCTTGTTTCCAGGCGAATCATCTTCGGCAACCAATTTCATCAACAACATTGACGGAACCAGCATCACACATGAATATCCCAGAGACATCTAAACTTTGAGTTCTTAGTTACTTCTTATAATGTAGTTTCTTTATATTATTGTGTATTATTGTATTATATGGTATTATTTTATTTCTTAGGACTATAGTTATGATGGATTGTTTTCACTTATTGGTGGAAATTGTTGTGTAGTTCTAGCTGCTAGACCGGATAGGGTGTTTTGTCCGTGATTGCTATTTTTCTACTGTTCTGTTATTTGTTTGCTTGTTTATTTAGGGCCTTATTTTGCTCTGTGAGTAGTGGCGGTGGGGGTTAATGGTGGAATAGGATCTTGTCCACAGGGGATGGGGTAGGGGGTCATTTTGGGAGGGGGAGAAGAGAGAAGGGTTGGGGTGGGTATAGTGTATAGGAAAGGCGTTAGGGTTGGATCGGTGAGGGTGGTAGAGGTAAGCGAGAGATGAGAGAGGGTAGGTTGAGGGTAGGGTCCTGGAACATAGGTACCCTACAGGGTAAGTCTATTAAGCTGGTGAAGATTCTTAAAAAGGGAAGGATTAACATTGTGTGTGTTCAGGAGACTAAGTGGGTAGGGTTTAAGGCTAGGGGTGTGGATGGGTACAAGTTATGGTACTCAGGGAGTGAGAGGCATAGGAATGGAGTGGGAATCTTAGTGGATGAGGATCTTAGAGGGAAGGTGGTGGTAGTTAGGAGGGTCAATGATAAGCTAATGTCGATTAAGTTGGTCATTAGGGGGTTTACATGGCATGTGTGTAGTGTTTATGCGCCGCATGCGGGCTTGGACGAAGATGTGAAAGAAAATTTTTGGTAGGCTCTAGACAAGGATGTGAGAAGTATGCCTAACTCGGAGAAGATTGTTTGAGCGGGGGACTTTAATAGGTACATCGGGGTTTTACCGGAAGGCTATGATGATGTACATGGGGGTTTTGGTTTCGGGGATAAAAATGGTAAGGGAGCTGTCCTGTTGGATTTTATGAGGGCTTTTGGGTTGGTGGTAATAAACTTGATCTTTCCAAAGAAAGAGGATCACCTGATTACCTTCCGAAGCACAATAGCCAAGACTCAAATTGATTTTATGCTACTTAGGAAGGGGGATAGAGTATTTTGTAAGGACTGTAAAGTCATTTCGAGTGAGTATCTTTCGACCCAGCATAGGCTTTTGGTGATGGACTTGATAATCAAGAAGAGCAAGAAGATAAGGAACAGGAAGGGTCGACATAGAATTAAGTAGAGATGGTTGACACTAGTTAGCTGCTGTAGATAGGAGAGAAGGTGGCGGGAATAGGGATGTGGGAGTGCAGGGGAGACGTGGATATTATGTGGGATAGGTATGCCAGCTGTATCACGGATACTTCAAGAGAAGTTTTGGGTGTTTCGAGGGGTCGGGCAGACCGGCATAAGGGAGACTGATGGTGGAATGAAGAAGTTAAGAAAAAAGTGGAGATTAAGAAAGGGGCGTATGTTAAGTTGATTGAGAGTAAAGAAAAAGATGAGAAGCGGGTGAATAGGGAGGTTACAAAGTGGCAAGGAAGGAGGCTAAGTTAGCAATTATGGCTACCAAGATAGCAGCGTTTGAGAGTCTGTATGCGGGGCTTGAGGATAAAGGCGAGGAAAAGAGATTGTATAGGCTGGCTAAATTTAGGGAGTGGAAGGTTTGTGACCTCGATCAAGTAAAGTGCATTAAGGGGGAGGATGGTAGAGTTTCGGAGGAGGATGTCCACATTAAGAAGAGATGGCAGGAGTATAATCGTGGACTGTTGAACGAGGAGGGGGACAGAAGCATTGAGTTAGGGGAGCTTGAGCACTCGGACGAAAACCAAAATCTTAGCTACTGCAGATGTTTTAGGGTTGAGGAGGTCAGAGAGGATATTCATAGAATGCGGAGGGGTAGGGTGACAGGGCGGGACGAAATTCTGGTGGATTTTTGGAAGTTTACTGGTGGAGCAGGTTTAAGGTGGTTGACTGATATATTTGAACGACATTTTCAAGTCTATAAAAATGCCTGGGACTTAGAGATGGAGTACAATGATTCCGTTAATTTGGTCTGAATTGATCTTAATTATTTTTTGAAAAGAGATAATTTTTAACCGTTTCATCATAATAAATTGTATTAAGTTCAACTGGAACACTGGTGAATTTAGGTATTAGATTAATAATAAGTTAATATGAATTATTTCAACTCAAATTAATCGATTGACAACTCAGGTCGGGAGGAAAGCAATACAAACATCACGCAATTGCAAAGACTCAATTGAATTTGTAGTTGACCCTATGAACTCATCCCTAGTTCTAGCTAAATCAATTTACGTATTAGCTCAATAATAAGTTAATATGAACTGTTTCAACTCAGATTGATAGATTGATGACTCAATTTGGGAGGAACGCAACACCAACATCATCCAATTGCAAAAACTCAATTGAAATTATAGTTGACTCTATGAACTCATCCCTAGTTCTAGCAAAATCAATTTAGGTATTACATCAATAATAAGTTAATATGAATAGTTTCAACACAAATTGACAGATTGACGTCTTAGGTATTAGCTCAATAATGAGTTAATGTGAATCATTTCAACTCATATTGATTAATTGATGACTCAGGTCGGGAGGAATGCAATACCAACACCATGCAATTGCAAAGACTCAATAGAAATTGTCGTTGACCCTATGAACTATTTCCTAGTTATAGATAAATAAATTTAGGTATTATATTAATAATAAGTTAATATGAATTATTTCAACTTGGATTGACTGATTGACGACTCAGGTCGAGAGGAACGCAATACCAACATCATGCAATTGCAAAGATTCAATTGAAATTATAGTTGACCCTATGAACTCATCCATAGTTATAGATAAATCAATTTAGATAATAGGTTAGTAATAAGTTAATATGAATCATTTCTACTCAGATGGATCAATTGACGACTCAGGTCGGGAGGAACGCAATACCAACATAATGCAATTACAAAGACTCAATTGAAATTATAGTTGACCCTAATAACTCATACCTAGTTCTAGATAAATCAATTTAGTTATTATCTTAATAATAAGTTAATATGAATTATTTCAACTAGGATTAATCGGTTGACAACTCAGGTCGGGAGGAACGCAATACCAACATCATGCAATTGCAAAGACTCAATTAAAATTATAGTTGACCCTTTGAACTCATCCCTATTTATCGCTAAATTAATTTAGGTATTAGCTTAATAATAAGTTAATCTGAATCATTTTAACTCAGATTGATTAGTGGATGACTCAAGTCGGGAGAAATGCAATACCAATATCATACAATTACAGACACTCAATTAAAATTATAGTTGACCCTATGAACTCATCCTTAGTTCTAGCTATATCAATTAGGTTATTAGCTTAATAATAAGTTAATATGAATCATTTCAACTCAGATTGATCAATTGACGACTCTAGTTGGCACAAATGTAATACCAACATCATGCAATTGCAAAGACTCCATTGAAATTATAGTTGACCCTATGAACTCATCCCTAGTTATAGCTACATAAATTTAGTTAATAGGTCAATAATAATTTGATATGAATCATTTCTACTCAGATGGATCGATTGACGACTCAGGTCGGGAGGAACGCAATACCAACATAATGCAATTGCAAGGACTCAATTAAAATTATAGTTGACCCTAAGAACTTATCCATAGTTATAGCTAAATCAATTTAGGTATTAGCTTAATAATAAGTTAATATGAATCGTTTCAACTCAAATTGATCGGTTGACAACTCAGGTCTGGAGGAACGCAATACCTACATCATGTAATTGTAAAGACTCAATTAAAATTATAGTTGACCCTATGAATTCATCCCTATTTATCACTAAATTAATTTAGGTATTAGATTAATAATAAGTTAATATGAATCATTTTAACTCAGATTGATCGGTTGATGACTCAGGTCGGGGGGAACGGAATACCAACACCATGCAATTACAAAAACTTAATTGAAATTATAGTTGACCCTATGAACTCATCCTTAGTTCTAGCTATATCAATTTGGTTATTAGCTTAATAATAAGTTAATATGAATCGTTTCAACTCAGATTGATCGATTGACGACTCTGGTCGGGACAAATGCAATACTAACATCATGCAATTGTAAAGACTCAATTGAAATTATAGTTGACCTTACGAACTCATTCATAGTTCTAGATAATTCAATTGCAAAGAAATCTGTTGCAACAGATTACTTATCTGTTGTAAATTATCAAATAGACATTTATATCTATTGTGATAGATGACTGAGTTGTTGGAATTTTCAAACAGATATTGATATCTATTGCAACAGATTACCTATCTATTGTAAATTATCAAATAGATATTTGCATCTATTACGACAGATGATTTATTTGTTGGAAATTTTCAGATAGATATTGATATCTATTGTAACAGATGACATATCTGTTTGAAAATCTTTTTTCTATTTTAAAGTAATTTTCTTTTGAAATAAAGAAGATAAAATACTAAGGCGGTAAAATATATTTCTTGGATAACTCAAAAATCTCCTCCTTGAGTTGTCATATCTTGTTTTTTCAATGTCACCCGTCTCCTCGTGCCCCTTAAAGTTATTAATGGATATTTAAATCCATCTCTAGAATTATCTCTCCTTTAGTCATAAATTAATTCATCTCTCTTCTTTTTCTTTATCTCTTCTTTAGGGTTATCACAACCGTCTTCTATTTGTCTCTCGTTTCTCTCTTTTCTCTCCTCTTTCTCATGAGGATCCTTTTGGATCTCAATCAATTGATATCTTTTTTCGACTAAAATTGCTATTTTGATCTCCTTGCTTTTGACATTATAGGTATGGTTCACTATTGCTCTTTCATTCTGGTCTTCTTCTTTGCAAGTTATTTATATCTATTTTTTATTTAATTACCCATTACCCATATATTATTTATTAAGAAAATTGAAGAAAAAGTAACTTTTAAGTCTTGAATGAACGAACCATTATTTTAATTAATATGCAAAAAAAGTCATCTGTTGGGAGAACTTTAGAAGCCTTGTTGACGATATCATTTTCTATATGTATTTTGTTTATTTCTTTGTTGTTGATGTTGTTATTGATGTTGTTGATGGGGTTGGTATTGTTAGAACGTGTGGTGTTGGTGTCGTTGATGGTGTTGGAACAAATGGTGTGGTTTTTTAGTTGTGTCTTTGTTGTTGATGTTACAACAGATGCAGTAACTATTGGAACAAATCAAACGAATAGCAAGACTGATTTGATTTATTCCAACAGATAACCCATATGTTGCAATATGTCGTCCTTCTGTTGTAACAGATGTGTAGCCTGTTACAACAGATTGTCTATCTTTTGAACAAATGGAGAATCTATTACAACAGATGTGGAGTCTATTGGAACAAATGTGGAATCTGCTGCAACAGATGGCTAACATGTTACAACAGATGGGCAATCTGTTATAGCAAACATGTTGTAGCATATGGTTCAGCTGTTGAATATATGTTGAAATGTGTTGTATTCATACAATTTTTTGTTACCTTTTTTAAAAATTATGCAGACATCAATTGTAATGTTCTATTTGTTCTTCTCTTATTTGACATCAATTGTTTTTCTCTTGTTTATAGATGTAAGAAAGTAAAAGTTGATCAACTTTTGCCCGACCAACACAAAAGGCTACAGTAAAGATGGGTTTAAAGGAATAAGCTACTTGCATATGGAACCACTTCATATATGAGAAGTATGCATTACTGATCATAATATCGTGAAAACACACATAAAATACACTGATTTTATGAATGTTGTTTTTCACCGATAAGGTATTGATCATCCAAATCTGTAATTTTATAGTTAAGTTTGATAGGTCCAAACTTATAAGGTCGAGGGACCTTGAAGATGGTTCTGATACCCTATTACAATTTAACAACGGTTGTTGCTCATGTTTATGTGTCAAGTTTTGTGAAGGGATTAAGTTTTGGTGGCATTGTAAAAAGATTCAATAGTGATTGGACTGATTTTAAGGGTTCAATGGACTTTTGAAAGGCCTCCGAAGCTTCACACTGTCGCAACTAAGAACAAAAATTAATAAAGTTATTGTCCTAGCCTAAATTTATATGGTTGGGTTGCTCAGGGCGATGATTATATGCCAAAAGGTGCGGCGGGAGAATACTTGCGAGGGAACGGGGGAGTTGATAAAAATTATATTATCTCATACCTTATTAAAGAAGAAACACAGGGTACCGAGGAATATGTAGCAAATTTGGATGATGAAATTAACTTAAAACATTAGAAATCTAAATCATGTGCAAATATAAAAGTGTATCAAAAAATAAAAATCCGCCAGTCATCTCTCTCAAAGAAAAATAGTGTAGCTGGACACTTTCCTAGGGAGCTGCAACTAGTTAGCGTGGTTGGAATGATCTCCTACATAGAGAATAATATAACACCAAAAAAGTAACTTTACGGGAACTGAGGGTTGAAATGATGTATAGTAAGTCAAGAAAACTTGTTCCAAGAACAGTTGAAGTTAAAATAAGGAATCGAGCCAAGGCAGAAATTTTTAAATTTTAAATTGCATCCCATGTCTTCTTGTTTGTGGTTCCAATTAGGTCCACTGCTATTGACTTGATCGGAACCACAAATAATATTGAAAGTCAGATTGAGTATAATTACTTCCTTAGCAATATGGATGTAATTGATTGTGTTTTCTTGCCTTAGCATGATTTCAATATATCTTGAAGAAAATCAGATGCTTGTTGTAGTATGTGAATCTCGTGCAGTTTTCAGAGTTCTTAAAAATCATCAAATGGATGGAAATGTAAATTGCACCAGTGCTTTTGACATATTATCACCTAAGCATGGAATTTACATGCTTACCTTCTAATATGTCAAAAGCACTGGTGAAATTTACATTTCCATACATTTGATAATTTTCAAGAGCTCTGGCAACTCATACTACAAAATGTTAGCTCTCTTCTCCAAGATATGTTGAAATCATGCTAAAGCAAGAAAACACAATCAATTACATCTGTATTGCTAAGGAAGTAATCATACTCAATCTGCCTTTCACTCTTGTTTGTGGTTCCGATCAGGTCAATAGCAATGGACCTAATCAAAACCACAAACAAGAAGGCATGGGATGCAATTTAAAATTTAAAAATTTCTGCCTTGGCTCGATTCCTTATTTTAACTTCAACTGTTCTTGGAACAAGTTTTCTTGACTTACTATACATCATTTCAACCTTCGGTGCTCGCAAATCTGCTTTCTTGGTGTTTTGTTATTTTCTCTGTAGGTGATCATTCTGACCACGCTAACTAGTTGTAGTACCCTAGAAAAGTGGCCAGCTACACTATTTTTCTTTGAGAGAGATGATAGACAGATTTTCATTTTTCGATACACTTTCATATTTGCACTTGATTAAAATTTCTCATGTTTTAAGTCAATTTCATCAGCCAGATTCTCTAGAAGTTCCTTGCTTGCTACCCTATGTTTCCTCTTCAATTAGGTATCAAATGATATAGTCTTTCATCAACTCCCCTTTCCCTCGCAAGTATTCTCCTGCGGCTCCTTCTGGCGTATAATCATCTTAACGAATAACCCATCCATTTAAATTTGGGTCAGGGTAATTTCTATTGGTTTTCCATTCTTTCTTGCTGCAGTGGGCGGCTTCGAAGGCCTTTTTAGAGTCTAATGCACCCTTAAAGTTAGTCCAATCGGTAATGGATCTCTAAAAGGACACCAAAAATTGACCCCTTCTCAAAACATGAGCAACAACCGTCATTAATTCATAATAGGGTATCGACACCATCTTCATGGCCCCTCGGCCATGTCAATTCGAATCTATCAACTTAACTATACAATGAAGGATCTTGTTTGAATGATCAATGCCTAATCGGTTAAAAACTACATTCACAAAATCATTGTACTTTATGTGAATGAGTTATCCTGATGACTTTATCAGTAATACATAACTCCTATATATGAAAGTGGATCCATGCATCTGCATGCACCTTATTCTTTCTAGTCCATCTATGGCTTAATTTGAATAAATAAATAACCAACCTATTGCAATAGATAACACATCTATTAAAATTATCAAACAATTATAGACATCTATTACAATAGATGACAATCTGTTGCAATATATGACTTATCTGTTGGAAATAATTATACAGATATATACATTTGTTGCAACAAATTTTCAATATGTTGGAAATAATAAAACAGATATATACATATGTTGTAACAGATTGTCAATATATTGTAAATTATCAAACAAATAGAATATATTTTGCAACAGATTACCCATCTGTTAGATTTATTTTAAAGAAATTTTTTTTTCTTTTCGAAATACAATAAAGATAAAATATTGTATTTAGATCTATTTTTTTAATTTACATATTCGAAAAGTCACCTGTTTTATTTAATTAAGGGATGTAATTATACATAACTCCACTTTTAGATATGGCTGATTTGAATTTGAACAAGGTGATTTTGCACGACTCCTTGCGGAAACTTGAAAGGCAGATTCATGAACTCCGATAAGAGCAAGGCTGAGGATGGCCCTACTGCTGCAGGATGACGATTGGCCGGTTGACAACAACAACAACAACAACAACAACAACAACAACAACAACAACAATAATAATAATAGTAATAATAATAATTAGGTTATATTTTTTCTTTTAGCATATGTATTTTCTTTTATTATATCTGATCTACCTAAGGGAGGAACCTAATGTATGCTTTATTTTTTATTGTATATTCGTATATAATGGATTCAAAAATCTATGTTTGGTCTACTTTGAATTTTTAATTCTTATTTAATAATTAATTTTCATTTTGTCTATTCCTTATTCTCAACATATCGATGGTTGAAGGTAGAGATTGAGCGTTTGTGGCAACAGATGGACCATATATTGTAACAGATGGTTAATCTGTTGCGACAGATGGATCATATATTACAACAGACGGTTATTAATAAAAAAAGGGTTATTGTTATTAAGAGGGTGAAAAGTCATGACTTTTTGATTATTTAATATGAAAAATGGTTCGTAAATAAATAATAAGAAAATAAATGATAAACATAATTTATAACCATAAAACGGTTATTTAATTTTAATAACTGATGTTAATATAAAATAGGCAACAAGTTGTGACTTTTCATTATTTTTGTTATTAAATTAATTTTTTTAATTTATTTATTATATAATAAAAAAGTCACCACTTTGGATTAATTAAGGTATATGATGATAAACACAACTTATAACCGTAAAAAATAGTTATTTAATTTGAATAATTGATGTTAATATTAAATAGGCGACAAGTAGTGACTTTTCACCATTTTTGTTTTTAATATTTTTTTAATTTATATAATAAAAAGGTCACCAATTTGGATTAATGAAAGTATATGATGATTATTAAAAAAGACGGACCCCCAACCGATGGTCCATCTGTTGCATCAACTGTAGGCATCTGACACAATAGATAACCAATCTGTTGCAACATAGAGATTATATGTTACACAGATGGTTCATATGTTGCAACAGATGGTATATCTATTGTCATAGATGTGTTATCTGATGCAATAGATATACAATTTATTGCCACAACTCAATAAAAATGGTTATTATTATTAAAAAAATGATTATTGAAAAGGTGAGAAGTCTTTAATTATTTAATTGAGAAAAAAATTATTTAAATTAAGAACTAATTAATAATAATAAGCTAAAAAGTCATGACTTATCACAATATTCAAAAAGTCAGCATCTTGATTTAATTAAGTCATAACTTTTCCCAGTAGTAAAAAAGTCACCAGTTTGAATGTAATTAATAAAGTAAAGGTGAACAGTCGCGCCTTTTTGCTTAAGTCATTCAAATTCAATCCTCTATAAATAGGTCTCTCCTTACTCATTTATTTTACTACACTCTATTTATTTCTTGCATTTTGTCTTTCATGTAACATCTTCAACCAATTTCTCTTCAAAGATCAGATACCTTTTCCCTGACTCGGGTAAGATTTTTTCTTTCTTTTGTATAAATCTACCCAATTGGTCTTATACATTCAGACTCTTTTATTACTTGTATTTTTACGTTTTTTATCAATTCATGTGTGTTCTAGATATGATTGATCCTGTGTGAGACATTGCTAGTTTGCGCGACACCGTACGGGAACTTCAGAGGCAGGTTAATGACCTGTAGTGAGAGTTGGGCGCCGTGAGAGTAAGGATGCTCTGAGAGATTCATAGGCTGAGGAGGGCCCTGCTGCTATTGGTTGACTATTGACCGGCTGGTAATAATAACAATGATGATGCTGATAATGATAATGATAATAATTAGGTTATATTTTTTCTTTTAATGTATGTATTTCTATTTTTATTTATATCCGATCTACCTACCTAATGTATTTTATTTTTGTTTAATGAAAAATTTATATTTCTGTCTATTTCTTCTTCTCAACAAACCTGTCAACGATTGAACATAAGGAATAATTTTGAATCCAGTAGCAATAGCAAGAGTTTTGAGTTGTTTCAACATATGGACTATCTGTTGAAACATATTGGTGTTTTATTGGGTTTGTGGCAGGAGCTGTTTTGTGTTGTTCCAAACTGATTACTCCTCTGTTGCAACAGATTACTCATCTGTTACAATAGATAACCCGTCTGTTGCAACAGATAGCTAGTCTGCTTCAACAGATAACTCATCTGATGCAACAAATAACTAGTTTGTTGCAACAGATAACTAGTATATTGCAATAGATGACCCATCTGTTCGATTCATGTTACGAGCACTATAGAACCATAAATATGAATCCAGCATATGATTCTTCCATTGCAACAGATGACTCATCTATCACAACAGATGAGTGATATGTTTAAACAGATGGCTCTTATGTTGGATTCATGAATGGGTTCTATCCATTGTTAAAAAAACAGTTGTAGCAGTTTACCCAAATGACAAATTCAACTAAAAATCATAATTTTACTTACCAAAGTCACCTATGAAGTAATACCAAAGTCACCTATGAAGTAATGCCAAAGTGATGTACGAAACAAAATCTAACTTAAAAAATTGATCAAGTAGTAGCAGTAGCGGTAAAAACAACAACAATGATCGACAAGAAGAAGATGAAAATGTTAATGAAGCAGAATATGATGAATAAAGCAGCAACAACAATGAACAACAAAAATCATGAAGATAGAGAAAACAACAACAGATGAGAAGAGGGAGAAACACGCCTTTTTTCCCTCCGTACACTGTTATATTAGTTTAACATTTGGATCAAAGTGTAAATTTTTAAACTTGTGGGCTATTTTCAAACTTTTTCAACTTTCTTAATTCATAATAAAGTAATTATCACATCCACTTAATAATTAAAACTTGAGTCACCTAAACCTCATTTTCAAACTCTTTTGTCACTTTTAATTACATTGCCCTTCATTCTTTCTACTTTATAAGGACATTGATATGTGAAAGCAAAATTATTCTTTATTCATATACTTGAAATTAGAAAGGGTAATTTTGTCTGAAAAGATACAAAAAGAAAAAAAAAAAAAAGCTGCTGCTTCATGAAATGTGAACATAATTAATTTGAAAGAATATTTGGAAGCTGCATGCCTTGTTCCATTTGGTCATGAAAGTTTAATTAAAAGACCCGTAATAAAAGTTTCTCTTTGATTGCTTGTCAAAATTATGAAGTTTTTTCAACGAATGTCACGTGTACAAAACCACAATAATTTGTATATTACGGATTATACTCCCTCCATTTCAGAATAAGTGAATTGTTAGATATTTATTAGTGTTTCAAAATAAGTGAATAATTGAATTTTTTTACAAATTTACCCTTATGATTTGACAATCAATTAACTTTGAAAAGGTATTATAAGGTCAATTTTTTCTTCTTTTAGGGTAAAAATGAAAAGTTGTGTTAAATTTATGTCTTTAATGCTTTTTCCTTAATATGTGTATCAAAATTCAACAATTCATTTATTATGAAACGGATGGAGTAAATGATACTATATTATTTGAGAAGAAGAAACATGGAGTGATCGATAAATTTGTTGTCATTAGTTGAGCAGATCATAGATTTAAATCGTGAAAACTGTCTCTAACAAAAACGAAAAGTAAGATTGCATATAATAAATTCTTGTGATTCGGCCCTTCTTCGAATCTCACGCATATCAAAAGTTTTAATGCATCGAAATACCTTTCTACTATATTATCATTTGAATGTTTCTATCTTGCTATAAACTAATCTTGCTCTAAACTAATACTACCTTCATTCGCTTTTATTTGTCACTAATTTTTTAATTGTATTTCTTTTTTTACTTGTCTTTTTTGACATATCAAGAAAACTTCTTTTTGTTAGGATTTTTGCCCTGATTTTCTTACTATATTTAAGTTTTATTTTTCTTAGAAGGAAAATAAAAGTTACCATAATTACTTTTACTTTTCCTGAAAGAAAAATATAATTCTTTTCTATATTTGGCTAACCTCTTTCTTGGAGAAAAGGTTTTGGACATCTATAAATAGAAGACCCCTCTTCTCATACCATAACACAAGAGCATCCACAATGTAGTCTTTTAAGAGTTTCGTTTAGGGGGAGGGGAGATTTTCTCTTAAGTTTTATATGTAGGTCAATTGATCAAATAATATAATAATATTAAGCTTTTTAGTATTGTTTATGTATCTTCTGAATTGTCACCACAATGGTTTGCAACTAATAGCTTCCGCATGACGCCCTCTCAATTTCGAACCCAACATTTTTTTCCTATTTTACCCTTAACATTAATTGTTTTTTCTTAAAATTAATTTCAAAACACAATATAAACATCATTTAATAGGTATACTACAGTAAAATAGCTATGTTATTAATTGTTTTTCTTAATGAATGTGTCACGTCAAAATGTGAGTAGTAAGGATATTTTTTATTAACTATGGGTTTAACTGAATTTAAAATTTTAAAAGCTGATTAATATCCACGGGCATTAATAACTAGAGGTGTACATGATTGAGTTGATTCGAGCTTTTAAATATCAAAGAAAATTACTTATGTAGGACTTTTAATTTTATAAACTAAACTAAATCAGTAAAATTCGGGTTTTACAACTTCAGATTTTTGACTTTTTCATTTTTTTTTGAATTTGGAGTTTTCTAGTAAAAGTCTTTATAACAACATATAATTAACTTGTGTTTCAAATATTTTTTTAATTCTAGCAAGATACAACTATCTTAATGTTCCTTAAAAAAATAACACCAACTATTGAATAAAAAAAATTTAGGTTATGTATTTATGTAAAACTAAAAAATAGATATCCAACATTATTGTCATTCATAGTGTTTAATTGAATATTTTTGTTAGCATTAATTAGTATTGATTGAGCTTTATCCTAGTGTTTAATTGAATATTTTTGTTAGCATTAATTAGTATTGATTGAGCTTTGTTTGAGTTACTAATATCTCTGACCCATAAAACTTATTAGACCATTCAAAATTCTAAGTTTAAACTTGAAATAATATGTTGAAAGAAAAAACTTTCGAAAAGTTAAAGAAATATTATAAATTACATCATTATAAATATTTTTAAAAATTGCACAAATAAATATCGGGTTAGTTCGGTTCGATTTGACTTTTCTTAGTTAAAATCAAACTAAATCAATTATAGTCGTATTTTTTTCCAACATCAAACTAAATCAAACCAAATCATTAATCAGTTTTTTTTTTATTTGACTCAATTTACGAATTGATGCAATTTGCGGTTCAATTTTATTCGCCCCTATCAATAACCATCTTTTAATATAACCATCTAACCACTTGATAAATAATTTGTGAAATATATATTTAAATTTTGTATTTATTATTAATAAAAATAAGTTATAAAATTTCTGATAATGATAAAATAAACAATCTTAATTAAGTATTCATTGTTTATATCTAAATACATATATTGATGTATATTAATTATGCAGTAATGGTAGACAAATTTTTATGATAGCTATGGTGATTTGTGGTTAGCGATAAAAGGATCTCATTAGTTTGGACTTAAAAAATCTTAATCTTAATCATCTTGAATTTAGTTATTAATTATTTTTTCTTTACTTTTAATCTTAATCCCTAAGTGTTTGTATTTTTATTAGTTTATGTTACAACCATTTAGTGGGTTTGCACAGATTAAAAAAAAGACATCTATAACAAAATAGTAATGTCATTAAATGTCTACTTAAGGATTTCTACAACAATGATAGTTTATGAATTTCATTGCTACTATTTACATTGCCAACCATCAGCATTATCAATCACTGCAGTCCATTGTCACAATGTCATTAACACTAACCAACCATCTGCATTGTCAATCACTGCAGTTCATTGTCACAATGCCATTAACACTATTTACCGTTATCATCACCAATCACATCATTACGATAATAACCACCAATCACTATAGATAATCACTAAAATCAATCATCATTATCTATCGTCAATCACTACATCATTTAGCACCACTATTAACTATCACAATAATCTCATCTCCACGATCAGTTGTCACCATCATCATTACTAGCTACTACTCATAATATTAGCAGAGGGTCCCTTCTCTACCTGCTTTAGCTCATTAATTTCACCAGCCTGTTAAGTTTCACACTCAACCCAACTCTTCTCTTCTGTCCATCTGATCGAAGTACAAGTTATAAATATATCATGCATAGCATTGAGCATGGAGCCGGCCAATATCATCTTCGTTCCACCTTATCTCATGTGATTCCTTATGTGGTTGTACACTTTGATTTCAATTCCGAAAATATTTCTGATCCCTTCTTAGTCTCTACCCCAATGGATGGGTCCATTGTTCCTGAGAGAGCTTATAGGGTTTAATTGTGTTGTGTCTATCTTTCATCGGGCCACTTAACAATCCACAATCACCATCGCTAGCCTTTATCATCAACAACTGCAATAGAGTTTTTTAAAATAAATTAAGTGTTTCATTTATTAATTTTTAAATAAAAACAAAAATTACATATTCAAATATTGAAAATGACAAGTAAGGTTAGAAGATCGTATTAGTGTCTTGCCAAAATCCCAATCATAACAGAAGGCGAAAGTCTGAGTTAATGGATTTTAGAAAAAAAATTGAAAAAAAAATAAATCTTAGTAGCGGTTTAGTAAAACTAAAATTTTCTGGAGTTGGAGTTGTTGGAGTTGGAGTTGTGTTTGGCCACCTTTTTTTAAAAAAACAATTTTGACTTTTGAAAAAACTTTTTTAAATATGATTTTATGCCCTAACTTTTACAAACTATCAAAATCACTCAACTAAAATTTACCTACTAATGAAAAAAGAACACAATTAGCCAACATTATAAAAATAATTACATATACATGATCATAATTAATGAATTTCAATTATGACATATATAATATTTACATTAATAGCCGTTTTCTCATATTTGAAAATTTTAAATATGGATGTTATATTAACAGATCACCGCTTCCTGTTTTTTAGGTAACAAATATTATCTTTCAAACAAATTTATTTTTTTAGGAATTTATTTAATTTATTTCCTTCATTTTCCGTTCCTAAAAAATAGGAAATGATGAGTTGTTATTAAATTTTAGGGTGCCACTAATTTATTTCTTTAATTTTCTTATACATGAAAGTTTTTACTGTGTGTGAATAAATTATTTCTATATAAAACATGCTTTGCATATTTATGGTATATTATATCATATACCATAAATATATAAATATGCTTAGTATGTTTCTTTATTCTTTGTATTTTTATATATGTGTGTATATGATATATACATGGTATAAACTTCATATATAACATGTTGTATATTTATATTATAAATATGCTTAGTATGTTTCTTAATACTTTGTATATTTATATATGTGTATATGGTATATACATGGTATAAACTTTATATGTAACATACTTTGTATATTTCTATTATAAATATAATACTTTATATATTTATGGGTATGAATATAAATAGCAGTAAAATAATGTCTTAAATAAGGGATAAAAATAATGATGAGAGAGAAAAGAGATATATATTAATTAGGATAGCATTAAGTTTGAAATTATAATTATCTTATTCTTTAAAACTGCTATATGCATAATATTGAAAAAGTAATGTTATAAGGAGAGTTTTACGTAGATTGGGGTTATATGTAATAATAATAAAAGTTGGAGTTGGAGTTGGAAAATTGTAAAAACAACAAAAACCTGTTTTCTCTTTTCAAAAAAAAAATTTCGGAATTATTTTTCGAATTTTCATGGCAAAACACCATAATTTTCAACTCCAGAAAAAATTTTCGAAAAAAGGGGGAAAAAAATTTCATGGCCAAACGGGCCCTTAATTTGGAGAGTAGACACTAAATTTCTTTTTCATTTATTTTTTAGGGTTAAGATTTGAAAAAGGAAACTGTGGGTCAGGGTTGCGGAGTTATAGGCCTCTTTAACATTTTTAAAAGTTGGGGATAAAATACAACTTTATAAAAAATACAATATGGTCTCTTTTTATATTTATTAATTTTTCAAATATTTATTAAAATTGTTTAATAAATTCAACAACTTTTCTCTCTCTTCAAATCCTCTTCTTCTCCCGATTTTTCTTTGCATTTTTCGAAAAAAAAAATTCTCGATTCTTTCTTCCCAAGTCAAAATTTTTCGGTTTCTCTTGTTCAGGTAAGTTTAATCTTCTTCCCCAATCAGTTTTAGATCCATTTTAGTGTATTTATTTTTGTTTTGTGTTGGGTTCTTTAATTTTGACGAAAATTGCACTGTTCGTCATTGAATTAGTCGAAATTTGAGTATTTTTAGTTAACATTGTCGATTCCACATGTTTAATTGTATTTTCCTTTGGATAATGACAAGAAAATTTTTTAATTTTTGTATTTATATTGCGTATTGATTTTGAATTTTTTATACTTAATTGGACCCATTTTAATGGTGTTCTTGTTCTTGTGAATTCCCCTGCCAATATCTAGAGAAGTTGGAACTTGATTTGCATATTTGATCTGTGGCATTTTTTCATCTTTTTTAATAGATTAGTGTTCGATAGATCGACCACTACAACTTTGTTTTTGCTGCATTTTTCCATTTTTATTAATAGACCAGTGGTCGATGTCGACCACTACAAATTTGTTTTTAGTTGTAAATCATAAATAGTAAGAGTTCACAGAGCAGCTAAAAGGCCTGCTTCCACTGCTTCTAGCAATAAGAAGTGAAAAGTCAAAGAAGTTTTCAAAATTTTAAAGAGAAAAAAAGTTGTAGTCGATGAATCTGAGTCGAAAACTAAATCAAAAATTCATGCTGATATTTTTTATTATGACGAAAGTAGTGCACATGAGACTGACGATGTTGAGGATTGTGAAGGGAAAAGCAAAGAAAAAAGTAAAAGTTATAGCGGCGAAGATGAGGATAGGAGAGATAGTAGAGACGGGGAGGAGGAGGATGCCCTATGCTTGCCAATTTGTGTGAGAGATATCTCTGTTGAGTCGTACATCCTAATAACTTGGATGGATGAGCTAGGTTCTTTTTCTGCAAAGATTTTTATAAGAGCAAGAATGGCGGTCTATCGAGAGTTTAGAAGGCTTCTTGTTGAACAAAAGTTGTATGTCGATTTTAAGAAGACCTGTTTCGGACATTTGTGTCATATGCCCAAACATCTTAAGTTTAATGGACAGATGGTCCATTATGTGTTGCTGTGACATATCAAAAATGATAAAAAAACTGCATAAAATTTGGTTCTGCGTGAAGGGTAAGCCAGCTTATTTCGTCTTAAAGGAATTTTCTCTGATTACAGGGCTGAATTGTTCAGCATATCCCCGTGAATCAAAAATGAACAAAGTCCTCTAAAATGGAGAAAACTTTCATTTTAAGGTGACGAAGAACAAGAGCATTACTGTTGTAAGGTTGATTAGCCTGATCAAAGGTAATAGGTTGACTAATCAACAAAAGTTGAGGCGTGCTTTGGTTTGGTTTGGGCACTCGATAATGTTGGTAAAGAACCCATCAAAGAAGGTGAATTCAAACCACATCAAGATAGTGGTTGATTTAGATTTCTTCAGGGGGTATCTATGGGGAAAATAGTCGTTTGGGCTTATATTGAGCTATTTGTAAAAGAAGATTGATTCGACCAAGCAGAAAGAAGCGTTTGTGAAAAGGAATAATGCATCATACACGTTATATGGCTTTCCTTGGGCATTTTTGGTACTTATAATCTATCATCTTATTGATTTATTATAGACTCTTACCTATTTATGTAATAACACATAGACCTTGTAGATTTACTTATGCTTCTATTGATTGCAGGTTTGGATATATGAGACCTTTCCTCATCTGGGAAGGTACGCCGGTAAGTCGTTAGATTTTCCTTTGCCCATTCTCAATTTTCTTAGATGTCACACATCGAAGTGCGACAATATAATGGAAGGCGACCCGTTTAAGTACAAATAAAATAGCACAAAGGTAAAATTATACTTATTATAATATAATAATAATATTATTATATTAGTGAATGTCGGGTAATTTATATTTTGTTTTTTATAGACTGTGCAACCGTACCTTATCCCTACTGTCCATGAGATAGAGCAGAGATATATGAAAATATTTAATTCATACACGAATGAAGTTAAGGATACGTCCATCGATGTCTTGAAAGCGCAGTTAAAAGGCGTGAATGTCCTAACTTCATTAGAGGAGGTCGCGGACGAAGATGAAGATTTGGGTGGTCACAATTATGTTTCAAGTCCAGCACGTGCTTGTGATCATGCTGATTCAAGTGGACTCAAAACTACACCATACTCTTCTAATGATGATGACCTGAATCGGTGTGTTGGTTTGCTCGAGAAAAGTGTTCTGAATATTGCTTCTTTTGTTAGAGTTGAGAGGTTGAGGAGAATTGAGAAGAATAAAAAGAAGCAACAAGATGAAGGTAAATTAATTTATTTTCGTTCTTCCAATTTAATTTTCTAGCATAATTTTTGTAATCCTTTCAAAACAATGTGGTGCGCCTCGACAGTCCTCCTCGTAGCCGGCATCAAGTAAACCTCGAAGAACTTGCAATCGTAGTGACTGACATTGCTACAACAAATAAAAAAGTTGGAGAAGAGAAGAAAGAAGAAGAAACACAAGAGGAGAAGGCAACAGATGAACAAGATGCGGAAGAAAAAAAAGATGAGGAGATGACAGCTGAAGAAGAAGCAAAAAATGAGAAGAAAGCAGAAGAAGATGGTGAAAAGAATTCAGAGGAAGAAGAAGAGTAAAACAAGAAGGCAGTTGACGAAGAAGTAGTGGCTGAACAGGAGGTTGAAAGTATTAAAGAAGATAATAAACCATCAGAAGAAGAAGAAAAGGAAAATGATAAGAAAGAAGTAGAAGAAGAGGAGAAAAAATATGAAGAAAATGAAGTGTATGTGATGAGTATTGTTAAGGAACTCAATGATGATAACATGTAGTTTGGTGGTTTGGAACAAATAATTTTCTTAATGATTTGTTATTTTTAATGATTTAGTTTTTATGGATGATTGAATTAATATATTTGGCATCTCCGTGATGATATTTACTGATGATGTTATGTTCAGTTATTCCATTGTCTTGTTAGATTAAACAGTTGATTGCATTATGTTCAGTTACTGTCATAGTTTATAGAGGTTGGTGATAAATACCATAGAAGTGATTCTCTATTAATTATATATTACACCCACGATTGATCTAATAAAACATACATCAATTTATTCAGTTTCCTACATTCCTATTACACCTATCGAGAAAGCCAACACCAACAACAGACCATACAATAATTTTTTTAGGCCATTCTCTTTTTCTTCGGCCAAAAATCAACCTACGCTTTAGTTGATCCCTCTCTATTTCGATTTCTTTTAGTGATCCTTTCAAGTAATCACTTTGCTCTCCGGTTTCTTTTAACAATGTCATAAGTAGATCTCTATTTTCTTCATATTTTCGAAGCCTTTGTAGTATTTGAAATTTGGAAACGCCTTGAAAATTTGATGTCAATGGGCTACTCGTCGGTGAGTCTTCCTCAAGCCACTTAAAAAAAGAGCATCCGCCATTATCCTTGACCAAAAAAATAAGTTATTACATGAATTTTCTTACTTAAATAAAAAAATAGATAAATCACATATTCATGTACGCACTCACCTTTCTAATCTTACAGTTAAAGAATTTTCGACCTGGATTCGAATTGGTGCGTGACGTCCTCAAAATAGCTGGATTACCACAACGACAAATGTAGGACACTTTTGCATTTGATGTTTGGAATGCTTGCGACATTGTAGTTGTTTAAAAATGAACAAAAAAATAAAACAAAACAATGAGAGTGCTAAAACAAAAATAGCTTTCCTTTTATACAAGAAAGGAAATGAGATATTACCATCGGATATAATTTAACATGTACTTTATTACCGTTGTAAAAATATGATATTTAAATTTTATTACTGCTGGACCACTTTCACAGGCCTTAAATATAATCTATGTCTTCTCATGCGTTGGGTAGATGATGGACCATATAAATCGACAGTCGGTCAATGCTAAGATATATAGTGAAACGGTCAAAACAATATTAGTACATAATCAAAAATATAAATAATTAAATAGATAAAATTGATTTGAGGGCCATCGAATGTGTCCAGTATAAATAATAGACTTAAAGCCTTGTCAACAATATACTGTATTGGTTTATTACCCTTAGTAGCATATTTAGAAAAAAAAGAATAATTAATTAATAAAATAATAAATAATTAAATTTTATGCAATTAAAGGAGTTTAACAAGTCATGTGATCGTATAAGAGTCCACGTAAATTGAAGAAGGTGATCAAAGATGCGTGAGGATGGGTAGTGGATGAACCTCACAACATACTTGTGCTTTGGTAAGCATTGCCCTAAGGATGTTGGTTGTTCAACCACAACTCATCACCTCACTCATCTTTGATCACCACCTTCAATTTACGTGGACTATCATATGATCACATGATTTGTTTAAGCTCATTTAATTGCATAAAATCTAATTATTTGTTATTTTATTAATTAATTTTTTTTTCAATATATGTGCTACTCATGGTCTAAAAATAAATATCATCGTCTAGTTATTTAATTGTGAAAGTGGTTCACAGTCGTGAGACCCTCCTCCCACACACCCATATAATCACCACCCGCGATAACTACCTCAACTACTGCCATTATAAACCACACTAATCGATAATAGATTAAGGTATCGGTCTATAACTAGTCGATGACTGGTTGATCACTGGTATGAAAACCTCCATACAAAAATGGGAATGAACGGATTTTGGACATAATCAATGCCCTCCTAGCTAGCACTGGGATGGAGAAATATATGTGTACGGCTTATAAATTATTAGAATATATCTAATGACGAGGTATTGAGTGGATTTGAAAAGCCTTTCAAGCTAGTAAAATGGTGAAAAAATATTTTTTGCAATTTTTTTAAAAAAGATGGAACAACAATGGAGGCAATGACCAAGAATGGAGATTTTCAGTTGTGATGAGCAAGATTTCATCGGAAAATGGCCGAAAAAGTTGCCGAAATCAAAAAATATTGGTGAAAATCGTGAGCTCCTATTAGTGGCTTCTTGGACATTTTTCTAATTAAAATAGGGAAATATGAAAAATGGTGAAAATATAAAAAATGGTGAAAAATATTAAATATAAAATAGATGAGGTGGAGACTAAAGTGTAAAGTTTTAAACTTGTGTATTAAGGTTGTATATCAGAAGTGATGATGTCATCCTAGTGTCTAAATACTTAATTTTTTAAGACGTGTCTAAAAACTTAAAAAAGTTTTCAAAGTATTTATTTTGCAAAATGGCCCCAGTAACTCTACCACATCACCACATCGATTAACTCTAGCCAACATTTCTAGATATTGTACTCATCAACTAACTCTAGTTAATACTCTTAGTAGCTCTACCCAAGAGAAATATCAAGAATGGTGAAAACAAACATGACTAAAACAATAGATGATTCGACTAACTAACTCTAGTTAATGCGACTCAACCTAAAGACTTAGACAAGTGAAATATTTATTATCCTTTTAACATAGGAGTAGATTTACAATTTAAGAATGGGAGATACATGACTCAAAAATATAACAAACACTAAAGCTACAACTCATCAGGTCCCTTTGTTGAAATAAGCAATGTTCTTCTCGTAAGAGTGGCTTTTGCTTTGGAAGATAAATTTTTTGAGCTTTGCAAAAACTAGGTTTTGCTCTAGTAACTTTAGCTTACATAAGAGAGAGAAAAACCTAGGCATCATCTGTTAGAGTATGAGCCCTCCTAGTTTGCCTATCTGTGGAACAAGTAAGTAAACGTGGTTCACAAAAGTAAATACTAAACACAGTATTTTTACGTGGAAAACACCCGACTCAAGAAAGGTGTAAAAAACCACGAACTGTACCTCTACAGGATTTAACCCCAACTTCACTATGATACTTGAGCCTCAATAATCAACAAAAATACAAGACTTCTTGTTAACTAGGGATTAAAACTTCTAATTCCTATCTTTACAAAAACACAAATCTTCCCAAGATAAGTGTTCTCAAGTCTTCGAGTTTCCAACTTGAAAACACAATTCCTAACTCATTTTATAGATCACTGAGACTAGAAAAATGACTCATTACAACTCAAGGAACCTACCTACTACACAGTCTACAACTTGCTAAGTAAGGAAACAAGTTCTTCTTCAAGTATGTGAACTTTTATGCTGATTGTTGATTTTCTTTTCTGTGCATTCAGTCCATTACTTGATTGTGCTTTGTTGTATATATGCACCCTGATAATTTCTCCTGTAGTAGAGTCCTTCTTGATTTCTGCTTATTTCTTCTTTAGTCTATCAAGTAACTTCACTCCTTGTTGTAGTCGTTTCTCCTTCCCTAGTTAAATAGGACTCTTTTTGCTTTATCCTTTTTCCTTGCAGAACCCTTATCACAGTTGGACTTCTAGATTAACTTAACTTCTGAATATTTGCATTTTTCATCAACTTTATTGAAGTGATAAGTGTTTGAGAAGGTTCCTGAATATTCTTGCTTATCCACTTCTATCTATGCGCAGTATCATCTTATCAACAGCCTTGCCTACAGCTTTTATTTGTACACTTGAATGGACCAGCTTTCACAACATGTTTCATTCATATGTCTATCATAAAAAATCCACATGCCTTAAAAAATTCTCCTTTTTTGATGATGACAAACATAGAATCACATCACAGAATCCTGACATATTCAATAAGACAATTGAATAAAAGAATAGCCCAGAATGAAAAAGGTTAGTCATTGAGTTATAAGCATTGCATAGCCTACTCTTCCACCTTTTGACATCATCAAAAAGCTGGTTCAATAAGTGAATAACATCTAATAATTCATGTCCATTGAGGCTATCACTAAGACAATTAAAATTCAGAATAAGAGAACATGAATGCAATATGATAAAATAGGAGCAGAAAATAGTATAACAACTAAGACCATTTCATTCATTTGCAGAGAAGACTGCATATACCAAAAAGTAAAATAAAAGAGAACAAGCTATCATGAAAAAGGAACAAAAGGAGATAGGCTGAAGATATCAGGGAAGAGACTAAGTAGAGGAAGAGGAGGGAATAAGAGAGGTGAATTTTCTAATAACATCTGCATTTTCAGCTCTCTCTTTTTCCAACAAGGAATTAAGGGAAGCAATTTGAGCATGGAGAATCCCTTTTTCTTCTTCATGAGCAGCCTGTGCAGCTTTCAAGGCTGCCTAAGCAATTTCTACCCCAGCCTGTTTCTCAGCCAATGAATTTCTCAATCTTTGCATCGAATTATCAGCACTCTTCATGGAAATAGGTAGTATCATATGATTCACATGCCTTATGATATCTTTGGTGGTCTGTGAAGACCACACTTGAACAGAAACACCAAAGTCGTCAAATATAGGGGTGATCCAGAATTGATAAGGTAAAGCATGTCCACTTACTTCCTTGAGTAAAACCCTCTGCATATGCTTTAGTATGAGTCGAGATAGATCAATTCGGACTTCAGTATCCAATAATTCCATGAGAGTGAGATCAAGAAAGCTAACTACAGTCCTCTTTTCCTTCCTAGGAAGAATCATCTTATGCACTACATCAAAGTACAGCTGGTGAAGAGGAGACATCTTCCTCTTAAACACTCTTCTATGTTTGACCAAGTGGGGATTCCCAGAGAACATTCTACATATGTCAAGAGCTGAAGCAAGATTGTCAAGAGGTGGCCAACTTTCTTTGACATAGTGACCTCACCCCCCAGAAGGAATATGTAGAATCCTAGCAATGTCAGCAACATAAAGGTTCATGGTAACCTTTTTGACAGTGGTGGAGAACAACTCACCAATTACCACCCCATTTGTATAAAACTCATACACTTCAGGTTTAGCAAATCTACGCTAAAGATCACCCTAAAGAAATAAATGTGACCAGCCTTGAAAATCCAATTTTTCCAGTAACGCTTACATATCAAGCCCTCCAAAACCACTAACAACCCTCCCTCTAGCTAATTTTCACTTTTGAAAGTAAAGTGATGAGCCTCAGGTGTATCCTTATGAGAAGATGAGTGGGGAACTTCAAACTCAGGTTCCAACTCATCAGTAGCACCTGGGGTAAAATCAGAGTTAGATAAGTTAGAAAAAACAGATGAGGTGACCTATTTCTTGAGACGAGTAGAAGACTTGGGAGGGGAAACTTTTGAGGAGGAGGACCCTTCAACAGTAGAAGGAAATTTTGAAGAGGAGGAAGCCTTTTGAGTAGGTTTAGAAGAGAAGTTCGTGGGCAACGAGGGTTTTGGAACTTTGGCCATGATGGTTTTTGTCTTTTTAAAAGATCGAAGTAGAAGATCAGGAGAAGATGCACGAGGAGGAGTGAGATCAAATTTAGCCACACGTTTCTTTTTGCTGGCTCGAAGAGCCTCAACCAAGGAAGCATCTTCTCGTTGTTTTCTTCCTCGAGTGTGAGGAGTACGAGGGATAGCAACATTTGGAGAAGATTCTGGAAGGGCAGTGTTATGAACAGTGACAGGAATGAAAGAGGGTTTTCCTGGGAGCTTGGACCTGGACCTTCTAGGAATTAACTCTGCAATAGAAAGGTCATTTCGGTCACTAGGATTATCATCATCTTTAATAATTTGGAGTGGGATAAGAGGAGGAAGGAAAGGTTTCGAAGAGAATGAAGAACGTGAAGAAATTTGGGTAAAAGAGTTTGGAAAATATCTTAAAGCAGCAAAATCGATGAATTTCTGGGAGAGTGAAGGAGGAATTAAGGGACGTAAGGTGATGTTTGGATGAAGGATAAGTGCAGTGAAGGGATTTGGAACAGAGTCAGTGAAGGAGGAAAAAGAAGAGGAAGAAGATGAAGAGAATATTGCCATTGTTGCATCAAGAAGGCGTTCTTGTGTATGAGGAGGGTGCAGAGAATTTTTTGGTGTAGAAACAAGATAAATAGAAGCGTATTTAAGAGAAAAAAATAAGGAAGTTGAAGAGGTGAGGGACTATATTTAGCAGAGAGTAATGATAAGTGTTTCAGTTCTAATAGGAAAGGAAGTGGTAGCTTTTTGACAGGAAAGAAACTCTTTGTGTTTTGGCGGTTTAAATGGACCAATAAGGAACCAGGAAAACAACTTGTTTCCCTTTAAGCTACTTTAAAGTAATAATAATCATACCTGAATGACAAAATAGACAAAATGTTTATGTAATCAAGGCTTTCTGCAAAATCAACACACACATGTTAATCAAACTCTAAAATCTTGGACTTAGGATACACAAATTAATGTGTGAGACTGAATTAATTAACAATCACTTGTAAAATCAACTTATTCTAGTCAAGCATTGAGGGAGGCTTATGCAATTTTAATCATCCCCAAGGCGAACCTATTTTTTTCAAAGTGTTCTCTACTCAAGGCCTTAGTGAAAATGTCAGCAATTTGTTCCTCAGTAGAACAAAACATAATGGATATATGACCTTTTTCAACATTATCTCTAATAAAGTGATGCTTAATATCAATATGTTTGGTTCTCTTATGTTGAACAGGATTTTTAGCTATGTTAATAGCACTTGTGTTATCACAAAAAATAGGAACACAACCAACATCTATACCAAAGTCCATGAGTTGTTGCTTAATCCATAGCAATTGAGCACAACAAGATCCTGCAGCAACATATTCAGCTTTGAAGTCACGCAGATTAGAAGCCCAAACTCCTAAATGGAGTCTAGTATCTCTTATCTCCTTTTGAATTTAATTTATACTTGTCATGTTGAGTTTTAGAATGATACTAACTCTGGTTATTGAATTTTTTTTTTTAAAAGTTAACTTTACTTAATTATTAAATTTATGCTATCTTGTTATTTGTCGATCCCTTAGAATTAGTTTTAACATTTCCACTTTCGCAAATAACATGCGGCTATCGCTAACGAAAAATATTTTTTTTTCATAATCGGCTAATTTTTTTGAAAAACTCCTTACCGATATCTTAAATGAGATTAGCATAGTAATCTTCACAATTTTCTTTAAACTATAACAAAAGACAAATAAATAAAATTTTAGTTTTAACTTAATCAAGAAAGTTATCAAAACTTCAGATTTTCCCAAAGGAATTTATTCATCAACTTTAACCTTTTTTTTGTACATAACTCTAATGGTCAAACTATATTTTATATTTTTAATGTTCATTTGGGTTTTCAGATTCTTGAAAGATTAGAAAATACGAGGTATTGTACATTCTTTCGCTACCACGTTCAAAGTACATTGTATTACTTTCATAACAACTATCTTACATCATATCTATTAGTACCATTATTATTTACATCATAATATTTATTACTGTTTCAATTATTATTATTATTATTATTATTTACATCGTCATTAATACTACTATTATTACCATTATTATTATTGTCTCAATTTTGTCATGCCTATGTATTATGCTATCACATTTTTCTTTTCGCTTATTTCTAAATCTAAATCTATTTAAGTTTCACAAATTAAGTAAAACTTTGCATCTTTTCGCACTTTCAAATATATCTATATTCGCATTTCGTCTCAAATTATTCCACGCCTTAAAATATTTTTATTAATTTTATTTACCTATTCAATTTTATACATGCAAAGACAGCGAAGTTTTGCCTCTATTTTATCCAAATCATAAAATATATATATATATATATATATATATATATATATATATATATATATATATAAAAAGCTATTTTCATATTATAAGATATTCATGTAACATACATATCTATATGCGATGATTGCATTATTTCCTTGTACATGGTAGCATCACGTTTGTCATACCTTAAGTTTTTCTTTTCTTTATGTAAAATAACAAGTAGAAAATAACGATGAAAGTTTTCTTTTCACCATTTTCGTAAATAAATAAAAGCAATATTTTCCTAAACTAAGCGTAAGGACTATCTTCGGATAGGCTCTGAGGAGGGATGTCTAACACCTTCCCTTCGAGTAACCAAAACCCTTACTCAGAATCTCAAAATGTGTTTGATAGACTAAAATAGAGTTTTACAATAAAAAATGGTTTTTCCTAATTTTCCTAAAAAGTTAGGTAGCGACTCTAAAAATGATTTTCAAATCCCAAGAGTCACATTAAACACGTAGCCACCATACGTTGTGTGCTGTTTCTATCGGTTTGAAATAGAGCGCGACAATAGTTTCTTCCAAATCATACTCCTCATCTAGAGTAATCATATTGACTTCCTGATTTCCATGATTTGGCAAGGGGTTATTATTAACGTTGGGAGCTGCTGCGGTGCATTTGATGATACTCCTTCTTATTAGAGATTCAATTTGATTCTTCAAGCTGTAACAGTCTTCCATGTCATGCCCTTGGACTCTTGAGTGATAGGCGCACCGCTTTCTACCATCAAAGTTTCGAGAGGTCGGATCAGGGGCCTTTCCCTCAATTGGATGCAACAAATCGGCAGCCCTCAACCTTTCAAGCAACTGGGCTAAAGGTTCTGCAATCGGTGTGTAGGTGAGGGTATTTCTGGCTTCAAAGTTTGGACGTGGTCTGGGTGCATAAGATGGTCTATTTTGGTGAGCTGGAGCTTGGATAGGGACGTATGGTCTTGGTGGATTTTGATATGCTGAAGCTCGAGGTAGGTTATAATGCGGTTGAGTATTGTACACTGGGACGTGTGCAATAATTTGGGGGTTGCAAGAATTTCCAAGTCGATAGTATGGTGTGACGGCTGAGATGTCTTCCCTCTTTTTCTTATTACCATTAATGAAACTAGTATGCATGGCCTTACTCGCAGCTTGCAATGCAGCCATAGATTGGATCTTCCCCGACTTGACGTCTTTTTCTATGAAATCTCCCATTTTGACCAATTCTGCAAAATTTTGGCTCATCATCGACATCATCTTGTCAAAGTAAACACCCTCCTGTGCTCGAATAAAATATTTGGAGAGCTTACTTTCATCCAGTGGAGGCTGGATCCTTGCAGCCTCGGTCCTCCAACGTCATACGTATTCTTGAAATGATTCGGACGGCCTCTTCTGTATGTTAGCCAATGAGAACCTTTCTGGAGCAATCTCAGTGTTAAATCTGAAATGACTCATGAAATCCTTAGCTATTTCCCACCAGTTACACCACTTATGAGGGTCTTGTCGGGTGTACCAAGTCAAAGCTTCTCTCGACAAACTCCGAATGAACAGCTTCATTCTCAACTTCTCATTTCTTCCTACCCCGACCAACTTGTCGCAGTAAGCCTTCAGGTGTGCATGCGGGTCACCCTTTCCATCAAACACATCGAACTTTGGTGGTTTGTGTCCCACTGGCATGTCGATGTGTGGATGAATGCATCAGTCATCATAGTCCAAACTTTCAGTCCTTCTAGTGACTTGCATGTTTCTGAATGCTCTCTTTAGTCCAAACTTTCAGTCCTTCTATCGACCCTTCTTTACTTGACTGGACACATTTTCCTAGACCTACATACCGATCATCCTTATATGGAACCTTAAAAGTCACAGATGTTGAGAAGCCAGGAGCTTCGGTAGTGTATACAGGTGGCACAGGTATCTCACAAGTGACATGTGCCTCGGGTATGTGTTGCATCTCTGGATGGATTGGAACAATGAAGTTGTGAGTAGGAAATGGATAACCAGGCACCATTCCGGCAGTGGGTTGGAAAGCAGGCGGTACTTGAGCGTGTGGTATAATTTCTTCGTTAGCGGATGCGCCTGGAAGTAATTCAATACTTGGAGCCTGCAGCTAAGCGGGAAAGCTAGCTATTGTAAGCTTGGTTAGATCCTGCATTTGACGGAGTTCTTCTTTTAGGGCCTCAATTTCCTGTGCCATATTGGCCATTTGATCATCGTTCTGAGTATCTGATGACCTTTGAGAACTCTCGTTGCCATCCACTGGGATCATCACGGCCTTGTCTCTATTAGTCATTTTGTCTTTCGATTGAAGGTTGTATTGGGATTCCGTCAGTTTTTCAGTCGACACAAATCAACTTTTCTTTTTGTTTTTTCAGGGAATTAATAAGCAAAAGGAAAGATAGAAAGAAAAAGAAAAAGGAAACTATGTTAGTTTGGGCAATAATAAAAATGTAACAAGTAAATAAGACATATATACACCAAGTTGGCGACATCCAAATGCGTCCTAATATAGAGACTCTTTTTGGCTAGAGGTAGGCTTACGTTTCAATCAATTTGATGATAAAAGGTCTATTTTAACATATTTAGATTTGAGAATAATCACAAATTTCATTGAACAATGGTGTTTCAAAAGGTTACATAAAAATAGATCAACGACAGCTTGAAAGAAAGTGAAAGGATGGCTGCAAGGGCTTACAATGGGGTGGGCCATGTGGCTCTTTTTAGGGAATAAAAAAAGTACAATAGGAAAGGAAGTCTAAGGCCAAGTGTGGTCGTCGTCATCGTCATCTCCTGGCACAGAAAATAGTCCATGAAATCTTGATTATTTATCAGCCACTCTGGGTAGTTTGAATTATCCTCATTCATCACGGATTGGTCGCCTAGTTCCTCATTTGTACCTTTCCTAACATCGTCACTATCGTTTGGAGGAATTATGTCATCCACCGATCCCGAAACTACCTGTCGGTACATGGAGGTGGTAAGATACATGTGAGATAGTATTTCCCTCGCCACCTGACAAACTATGTCGTAGTCCACCAACCCAGGAATCCTTTCCCAGCTTGGTCGTGTTATTGGACCTACTTCTATTTTCTATGCGTAATACCCTGAGGTACACCAAGTTGTTTGTCCAATTTCTGCTGAAAGTATGTTCATCCACATTTCTTGCAGCTTTGTAATTCTATCCCAAGGCACTTGTTTTTCATAAGTAATTTCCGCTGGACCTATGGGCGACCATAAAGGGATGTTTTGTTCTATGCCGAATTGACGTAGAACTCTAAGTGAATCGTATGGTTGGATTCCTTCTAACCCAATCAGCTTAATAAAATAACTGGTGTACCTTCTCAACAGTGCTCTCATTGTGATCCTAAGAAGCTTCCATTAGATGGCATCTCCTATGAGGTACGTCAGATAAGCCCGCCATTCTCTGGTCCTAGTGGTGCCTCCCAAAATCTCAACCTCTATTCATGGTTTTGTATCATGTTGGGGACGTCCTCTAAGTTGTCTCCGATTGGCGCCCGTTGACAGAAGTGTTCCACGAACCAGACTTGAAGTAGCAAGTTACATCCACCAAAGAAATTATTCCCTCTTGAGCAAACTGACAAAGCTCGGAATAATTCAGCATTGGCACTAACGTTAGTTTCTCAAAACTGGTGAACATGGTAAAAACCAAAGTCATTAAGTTGATATTGATATGGCCTTTCTTTGAGGAAAAACTAGAATTCCTAGTAAGGCAAGTGCGAAAGCCATGGGGCGAACACTCTCCCACCTTGTTCTGCTACAAGCGAAGTCCTCTCGGTGATGGTCATAGCTCATTTGATATCCAAATCTTTCAAATAGGTAACCCAAGTTAACCCAACCGTATCTGATGATCGTCGGTGTATGGTCTGCCCGTAAACCCAAAGTATGCAAAAATACATTGTCGGTCATGGCCGATGGAACTAACGGCAACCTCCCTTCAAGAGACAAATCCGTAAGGCTACTGATGTCTTCCAAAGTTGGGGTGATTTCGAAGTCTATAAAATGAAATGTCACGGTAGACGGATCCCAAAACTCAACTAATAGTTGCACGAGCGCTTCGTTGGCCTGAATATCCATGAGGAACACCAAAGAGCCTAAGTGTTCTCTAACTTCGGCCTCATACACGGCTTGAATGTTTTGCCACCAGGTTTGTAAGTTTTGGGGGACTGAGGCAATCATTTGGATGTTTAGTAAGGTTTGGTTGGTATTTATCTGAAAGAAAGGGTAAATGATATGATAAGTCGTTTATCTCAAATCCATTATGTGTTTTAGTTTAGACCATCAACATCAATCATCACATAAAATATGTCGACGGGTTTGTAACCTTTGACAAAAGGGTGGTTTCCTAATTGCGATAACGATGCCTTGGACCGTCATGCCTAAGGTTTATGCAACATGACCTATTTCTAGAGTAAGATTTTTTTTTCCTAAAAATTTCGAGAGTGGGACTGAATATTTGCGAGAAGGCACACTAACCTAATTGCACCAACTCTGAAACTAAGGAATCTAAAGAGGTTTCGGAGGAGTGCAGGTACACCCCTCGCGTTTTCAGTGTGTGAATTGTATACGACCAAGACTCGATAGGAATAATGCAAGTGATAAAGCGAAAACAAGCAGTGTTATACAAACAAATAAGGAACACAAGTTTGAATTTGGCTTGTGTCCTTTCACAGAAAGCATGATATAAAAAATGAGCAAGCAAATAACACAATAAAGCACGAAATTCTAAACTAAGCATGTTAAGGTTAAAACTTAAGTTCAAAGCTTTCCCAGCAGAGTTGCCATTCTGTCGAGCCCCATTTCGAATCGGTCGAAACAGCACACAACGTATGGTGGCGTTAAATGACTCTTGAGATTTGAAAATTTATTTTTTAGAGTTGCCACCTAACTTTTTAGGAAAATTAGGAAAAATTATTTTTTATTATAAAACTCTATTTTAGTCTATCGAAAATATTTTGAGATTCTGAGTAAGGGTTTTGGTTACTCAAGAGGAAGGTATTAGGCACCCCTCAGAGCCTATCCGAAGATAGTCTTTACACTTAGTTTAGGAAAATATTAGGGAAAACCTTTATTTCGTTATTTGCTTAAAACAGTGATAAGAAAAGTTTCGTTATTATTTATTATTCAAAACAAAATTTAAAGTATATCAAACATGACGCTACCACGTACAAAAAAAGTAATGCAGTTATCGAAAAATATACATGTATTTTAAGTATGAAAAGAATGATAATATAATTTTATGTATTATAAAATTTAAAATCTTGTAATTCTATAGGAGAAATTAGAGAGATATGTGGATTTAAATACTTAATTATAATTATTTATGGAGTAAATAAAGTATCATATGGCAAAGGAGTTTATTTGTGACACGTACTTTCAAGAGTGTAAAAAACAAATGAATTATAGATGTGTCAAAATTATGTAAAAATAATAGTGATAATAAAAACAACTATGATAATAATAATAATAATAATAATAATAGTAATAATAATAATGATGATAATAATAATGAATTAAAATAATGATGATAGTTTCGATATGACAATAATAATATTTATAATAATTGAAATAATTGCAAATGTAATTGTGTAAATAATAACAGTAATAATAGATATGATGTAAAATAGCTGTTGTGAAAACAATACGATGTACCTTATACGTGGTAGTGAAAGAATGTATACACCTCACGTTTTCTTATCTTTCGAGAATCTAAAAACCCGAAGGAACATTAAAAGTATAAAATAAAGCTTAAACATTTTTTGTTAAAACTCTTTGAAAAAATCTGAAATTTGGATAACTTCCTCGATTAAGTTAAAACTAAAAATTTATCTATTTATCTTTTGTTATATTTTAAGAAAATGTGAAGGTTGCTAATCTTATTTAAGATATTGGTAATGAATTTAAAAAAAAAAAAAGTTAACCAATTATTATATATATATATATATATTTGGTGATAACCCCATGTTATTTGCGAAAGTCGGAATGTTAAAACTACTTCTAAAGGATCGACAAATAACAAGGTAACATAAATTCAATAACTAAGTAAAGTTATCTAAAATTAAATTTAATAACAAGAGTTAGTATCATTCTAAAACTCAACATGACAAAGTATAAATCAAATTCAGAGAAGATAAGAGATACTAGACTCCATTCATAAGTTTGGGCTTCTAATTTGCGCGACTCCGAAAGCTCTGCTCCTAGTAGCGATTGACCCAATGTTGGATCGAAACGATGAGTTCCATTGCGGAACTCCAACTTCCAAGTTCACATGTAAAATAAAAGGACAAGGATTAGTAACCTAAACAAACATTATTCGACGTCGGGATGAAATAATATAACATAAATGACCACTACAGAGAGAATAATCCGATAATGGCCCCCGAAACGAGAGGTTTTAAGCAAACCACTCACATTATACTAAAATAACATAACATCCCTCATTACAAACTGACCGTATTCAGTAAATATATATGTATTCAGTAAATATATATGTTCTCCTAACTAATTCCATCATAGCAAATTTGATGTGAATATTAGATTTTACATATTTAGTGATGATTACTTAAAACATAGTTTCTATAGAATAGGCAAATATTAATGATACTTAAACTCTGATACAAGTGAAATGGCCGCCTTAGCTTTCGATGGCATCATTCAAAGTCACTACGTGAAGAATCAAGCTTTGGTCCCATGGAGGGCACGGGATCATACTTGTAGGGGTTATTTTGAGCATTCCATCAAACAAACCCGTGTGTGGAAGATTGCTTGGAGCCTTGAAGACTAGAGGACTCATGGGTTTGGACCACATTTGATTTCACGGTTTTGACCATTTTTATTAAAGTCATTTTGGTCACTTAGCCTCAAGGTTATTTTGGTCCTTTAGCCTTGTCTAAATGACACTCCATTGCCACCTACCTCATTAAGGGCATTGGATTCATTTTATCTTCTTTTGTAATGTACTATGTATAGTCTATTTTAGGTCATTTCTCTTTAGTTAATGAATGATGAACATTTGAAAGACTTATTCTCTCTTTGGAGAGTGCAACACCTTAGTATAGTTCTTAGTTAGGGCTTGGAAAAGTCATCCTTAGTATAGGGCTTGGAAAAGCCAATATTGTTTTTTGCTTGGAAACGGTGGATCTTGAGGTAAGTGATTCCCTTGGCGGTCACCGTAAGAGTGTGATGTTGTTGTTACATTAATTAGGGGTTTAGTGTTTGAATCACACTTTTTTCCTAAGTCTTGTAACAAATCTATATCTCACTATCTATCATTTTATTCTTGTAATCTTGTTATTGTTTGTAGTGGATTGTTTTTGTGTCTTGTTGAATTCAAAAATTTGTATTCTTGTTGTCATCTTGTTCTTCATGATTTGTGGTTGTTTTGGGTGTCAAATACACCTTTGTTTCTTGTATTCTTGTTGTATTTGTCGAATCTGAGTGAGGTCTCCATTTGATCCACGATTTGTTGTGATTTGTGGACTGTTTTGGAGGGTGTATTGGACTGTTTTATGGCTATTTCGTGTTCCTCTTGTTTTTCTTGTATCATTTATTATCAAAGCATGACTTGATCTTGTTCCTGCAAGACCAATCTTGGGTTTGGTAGTTGAAAAATACAAAAAAAAACGTTGTGTCCTTGGCCGAGAAGTTGGATTCTTCTTCTTGTTGTCTTGGCTGAAAAGTTGAGTCTAGATCTAGGTGTTCTTTTGTTTGATTTCTTGTTTCTAGTGTTAGCTTTCTTCTTCTCTAACACTCTTGAGTCTAGATCTAAAATTGAGCTTGAATTGTTGAGATGGTTGTTGTGAACAAGTTATTGGCCGTGTATTGATGGTTGTTGTTCTTGGCCGTGTGGTGACCTTTCTTGTGGACTTGGGCTGGACGTTTTTGGTGTTGTTATTGTTCTTGAAAAGTTCTTGTGTTCTTATTGTTCATCCTAATCTTCACCCCTTGTTAAGACCAAAACACCACACTAAAGGACTTGGCCGTTTGTTGGAAGTTTGTAGTTGACCTTTTTGTTGCAGAATTGTTGTTGTTCTTGGGAGATTGTTGAAGTGTTCTTGATGTTCTTCCAAACCGTCATACCTTGTTAAAATAAAGTGAAAGCTAGATCCAAAAAGGTGAAGAAAAAAGTGTGAGAACTTTGTTAGTCTTAAAAGACTTACCATCACTCACCAAGAAGTCAATCACATCTCAATCACTTTTCCAAAAAAACAAGTGTTCATGTTTTTAGGAAAAGTACTACAAAAGTCAAGTCTTAAAATTTGAAACTTAAAAAAAAAAAGGCTCAAGACTTATTCTTCCCTCCTTAAAACAAATTTCACCCATCCAAATTAAAATTGGTCAAGACTTGGGCTTTGGAAAATAAAAATTGTAGAAACCGCAACCAATACGTGGCGTTCACGTCATCAAGTTACAGTTCATGCATCTTTGGCTCAAATTTTAGATTATTAGTTTCACTTTATTGTTTCCTTAGTTTCCTGTCTTGATTCTAGAATTAATTAACAACTAGTAATAAGCTACTTAGTTGTAGATTAATTGTTGAATCCGTTCCTTTCGTGTCTTCGTTATTTGTGTGCTTTTTCTCATTTTTAACTCGTACTAACTTCTTTGTTTCAAGTTCGTAAGTAAATTTTATTTTTGTGTCTTGAGTCGATCAAACAAGAATCTATTCCGACCGCTAAGTAGAATTGGCATTCTATTGACTACCGGAGTATAAGCAACTTTCAATATTCGCTGCTCCAATTGTGAGAATCACAAAGGTGAGTGTATACGAGTGTTAGTGAGAAGCTTTACTACTAATCTTGTTTGTTCATTCTGTAGGTACAAAGGTGATATAAGGGGAATATGTCTTCGATATCCGGGGATTATTGTGACTACAACATGGGAGACTATGATTGTAGTGAGGGGTTTTATGGTTACGAATTTGAGGGAGATTGTGGGGGATATGAAAATAGCCATGATCAAAACTTAGGCAGATTTGAGGGTCTCGGGTTTAGGGGAGAAAATGAGGGAATGATGTGCCTAGTGCTTATGGTGAATTTGGAGATGATGTAGGACCTCTTGATGGTTCTTATGATGAAGTTGGGGCATGTGAAGAGTCTTATACTTCCCACTTTGAACCTACATTTGGTGTTAGGTATAACCCTTCATTCGTAAAGCTTATGAGAGCTATGATGAGAGTACGCGTGTAGAGTGTGAAAGATCATATTCTTTACCTTGTAGTACTTCTTATCAAGGTCGACATAGTATGATTGGTTATACTAGCTATAGTAGAGGTTGTCCCATAAGAAGAAGAAGGTAAGCATCTTCAAAATCGATGGGTACTCGTATGCCTTACAATGTTGATCCAAGGAGGAGTGTACACTCCCAAAAGGTGACTATTTGTGGGATACCAGGCTGCCTTATGGTGTTGAATGATAGGTACTATGGAAACTACATTCTTCCGTCCATGGTTGACTACTTGGGGTTATTTCGAGAGCCTTTACTTGTTCCATACTACTTGGGCGAGTTCAAGGTTACCGAGAGGGTAAAAGTTGTCTTCTCCCAATTTGATTATCATAAGGAGGTGTGGTGCGATGTTTTTTCCTTAACCTATGGTCATATGAGCTTGGGTGCCAATTGGTTTGCGCGACATCAAGTTCCTAATATGCAAAATTGGCCTAATGTTATAAGAGACCAATGGGGAAATCGCCTCATAACGTACTTGCTACCCAAACTGCAAAGGGACATGCTTACCTACTCCAATCTGATTTATGATGAGAGACAAAAGATTGAGAGGAGTAAGGGAGTGCAAGGTGGTAATTCGAGAGTGGAAAAAAGAGAGGATATGTGGAGCGAAGTGAGGGGATTGCCACCAAACCGTGCTAACATTGGTTGTCCTTCCAATTCTAAGGACATTTGTGTAGGTACCAACATACCAAGCGAAGACGAACAATGCCAAAAGAACGTTGCTGCCCAAGCTTGTAGAGGACCTTCACCTCACGGCAAGGAAGAGTCTACTCAAGATCTTAAAGGTAAAATAGCTAACTCTTACACTTTAGTGCATGTGAATGACAATTGTGTGGCTAGTAAGCCATTGAGTGTAAGTAGTAGCTTGCTTATTTATAAGTCTAATGATTCCTTGTCTCTTGTTGATGATGTACATATTGTGAGTTTGGATACACTAGTTAATCCTATTGATGACGAAATTGAATCTTCTTGTAAGATCAATATATGTCCACCTAGTGTTGAAGCATATACGTTGAACGGAAGTACATCGTCTTATGTAATTGGTGTTGATCAACTTGTTTGTGAAAATTGTCCCCCACTTAAGTATGTGTGTGATGTACTTAATAGAACTCAAGTGAGTGAAGTATTTGAAAATGTTGGTCAACAAAGTGGGAGTGAACCCGAGATCTCTTATTGGGGTAATCTTGTGTTTGGAACATCCTTGAAACTTGATATTAATCATTTAGAGTGTGAGGAACTTGCTTATTCCAAATCTGTCTGTGAGGTAGATCACACTCTCTTTAGGTGTAATATCTTATTTGAAGATGATCTAAACACTTCTAATAAAGCTAGTGGTGAAAAATGATGGTATAGCTTGCCTTGGAAGCTATAGCCTATATGCTAACCCACTTTGGTGTGATAACATTACTCCTAAAGATGGAAATCTCTTCTTGGAAGAAGAGAGTACTCTTAGGTGTAGTTGCGGAAGCTACTTCTTCTTTTACTTTGTGTGACTTTATTGTTGAGAGTACTCATGGTTATTATTGGGAAACTAGTAGGGAGTACACACATGAAGGCACCTTGGTAGAAGTCGATTTGAGTGATACCTTTCTCTACTCTCTATTTGCTTTGGATGATATGTATGCTATTATAGAGAGTATGTCATTTAGTTTGGGTGTAGACCACAGAAAGGGGAGTGTTGTCTAGACCCGTGTCTATGGCCACTTTTCCCATTTGACCCCGGTGCCAAATGTAGAAAGGGTGATGTTGGTGCACCCAACTTGTTGCTTTGTCTACATGGCAAGCAAAGTACTCTTGGTGTATCTCATAACCAAATCCTTTGTACATCTTTCATTGAGTTTTTAATACTCACTTCAAAGGATTCTTGGTTATACTTCAAGTATGTACCCCATTGGCGTGATGATGTTTATTATTGTGGTAACCCTAACCCTCATTCCATAAGGATGTGGTGCTTGTTTGTCCTTTCTCTTGTTTTGCAAGGTACGGATTCGAGGTCGAATCCTTTTCAAGAAGAGGAGGATGATACAAGTGAAATGGACGCCTTAACTTTCGATGGCATCATTCAAAGTCACTACATGAAGAATCAAGCTTTGGTCCCATGGAGGGCATACGATCATACTTGTAGGGGTTATTTTGAGCATACCATCAAACAAACCCGTGTGTGGAAAATTGCTTGGAGCCTTGAAGATTATAGAATTCACGGGTTTGGACCACATTTGATGGTTCACGGTTTTGGCCCCTTTTATTAAGGTCATTTTGGTCACTTAGCCTCAAGGTCATTTTGTTCTTTAGCCTTGTCTAAATGACACTCCATTGCCACCCACCTCATTAAGGGCATTGGAGTCATTTTATCTTTCTTTTGTAATATACTATATATAGTCTATTTTAGGTCATTTCTCTTTAGTTAATGAATGATGAATATTTGAAAGACTTGTTCTCTCTTTGGAGAGTGCAACACCTTAGTATAGTTCTTAGTTAGGGCATCCTTAGTATAAGGCTTGGAAAAGCCAATATTGTTCTTTGCTTGGAAACGGTGGATCTTAAGGTGAGTGATTCCCTTGACAGTCACCGTAAGAGTGGCGTTGTTGTTACATTAATTAGGGGTTTAGTATTTAAATCACACTTTGTTCTTAAATCTTGTAACAAATCTATATCTCACTATCTATCCTTTTATTCTTGTAATCTTGTTATTGTTTGTAGTGCCGTTTTTTTGTCTTGTTGAATCCGAAAATTTGTGTTCTTGTTGTCATCTTGTTCTTCACGATTTGTGGCTGTTTTGGGTGTCAAATACACCTTTGTTTCTTGTATCCTTGTTGTATTTGTCGAATCCGAGTGAGGTCTCCATTTGGTCCACGATTTGTTGTGATTTGTGGACTGTTTTGGAGGATGTATTGGACTGTTTTGTGGCTGTTTCGTGTTCCTTTTATTTTTCTTGTATCAAACTCTCAAACCCAAAAAACCGATGAGAATACCATAATCCAGAAGATTTCTAGTTTAAAGGTTTTAGAACATAATTAACAATTAGCTAATCTCTTCTAGTTGTTCATTCATAAGGGGGAAAAAAACGCGACCCATGTTTATAAATATCGAGGTCTTTAGTTTGAAATTTTCACCAAACGAGGATAATTAACGAACTGCATCCTTTAATAGTTGCCCTCCATTTGTTGCCAGAGGAATCATGTAAAACTCACTGGGAACACACAAGAACAAAACAAGCAACTCCTATACTAACTTAGTGACTAAAATACAGGTGTACATGAGGGTGTGAGGATATTAACAAGAGAGATGGCAAGCTTTCAAACTTAAATTTTACAATTTTATGAGAATTTTTTAGTTACAGGGAGTTATTAACCATGAAACTATAACAAGAAATTTAACACCAAACCATATGAGACTATCCTTTTTTTTTCAAAGCCAAATCCCTAATCAACCACCATGAGCAAATTCAACCAATATTGACTTTTAATGAAATCCAAGTAATGGGGAGGACTAATTAGTAGAGGCATATAAGAAAAAAGAAAATAAAGTAAGTGACATGAACAAATCCCACACTTCAACATGCTTCTATATTTTATCTTTAAACAACAATACCATCCCAACATCATTAGTACAGAAGGAAAGTGAATAGGAATAAAGCAAGTCCGAGCAAATTCAATTTGAGAGTGTTTGAGTGTTGATGTTTATTCAAATTCGCAACAGCATCATGGCAAATTACTTGCTACAGACTCAAAATTTCGCAAGGAAATGATCAAAAGGACGAAAGGAAGATTAATACCATGCTGATTTTTAATGCATATAGAGCAAAAAGGGCTCTTAACTACTCACCCAGGTTTTAAAATTATGATGTGAACATAGCCATACCTAAACTTATTTGCAGCATGTAATATGAGAATGCTAGTTACCGATTTTGAACACAAAACCAATAGATTCTAAACGCAAACAAAATAAAAAAAAATTCCAATACCTACAGGATGATAATTTGTAAATCTAAAGCATAGAGCAAATCAAGAACACCTGTTTTCAGTAGCAGTGACTCGAATCCATATTTCTAATAATCCTATGTGGATGCAAGCAGCCACATATAGTAACAAACCAGACGAGTGATGACTGATCCAAGGCAAGATAGTTCGTATATTCCTACAACTCAATCTATAAATAATATAAGGAGAATAGACTAAATGAATATGCACCTTAAAAGGCCACGATGTACAGAATTGTATTCACAGAGAACAAGAGACAATACCAACATATACTTAAAGCCAAAATAAGTAATATATCCAGATAGCCAAAATAGACAAAAGAGAAGGGGATTAAGGCGAGATAAAGGCCGAGTGTTTACCTTGTTTTGGGCAGCAAACGTGAGGCCTCCGTCAAGATCTTCCGGCGAGCAAACTCAAAATCAAAATTCAAACTTACACTAAAACAATAACAGAAACTTGCAGCCCTCACAATCCCTTTCTCCTAATCTTTTTTTCTCTTCTTCTCTCCCTCTCTTTTTCTTTTCACGGATCTGAGATCTCCTAAGGAATTTTGTTTTCTCCCTCTTTTTTTTCATATCTTCCCCTCTCAGATCTCCAACTTTTTTTTTCAGTTGTTCCTTTCTCCGATTTTCCACCTCTTCTTCGCTCTTGTTCCCTTGTCCTTCAATGGGTGAGCGAATACACGTATATATAGCAAAATCTAGATTCAAAAATCTGGATTTGAAACCCAAAAATAAAGAAAATGGTGGGAAAACGAACTTGAATTTTGAACTCAAATCAAAGTCTTCTCTCTCCATATCTCAACTTTTCAAAACTCTTAAATGATAGATTGAACCATTTCTAATTTATTTTCACTCATTGGGACTTATTTTTCCTGCTCTTAGAGGATTTGCGAGCTGGAGGGGCTGATTTAGGGGAATTCTCACAGGTGTGGCAGGTGGGTCTTCCATGGACGCAGGCTAGGGTGAGGATTAGGGTTTCTTTGTTTGGTGATAATGAAGGAGAGGGAGAAAGGGAGGAGAAAGGAGCTCTGGTTTTGTGTATTTTGGGAAAATGAGGATAGTGACTATACGATGGTCTTCTTGAAACAAACAACACGCGTTTTCTGGTTCTTGACAGGTGCATGGGATGATTTAATTAATGCTAGTCTTGACAAAATTGACTAAAATTTGGACCGTCCATCATTTTATCGAACGGTTTTTATTTAATATATATATATATAATATTTGTGACTCTTGGATTTAAAATAGATTGACTGGTCAGGTTAAATTTTATCTATTGAGGAAAAATGGTAAAGCGATCATAGCAATTACACTAAGTTTGGACTGATATTCGGACTCTTTGCTAAAATTCATAAAATAAGAGTTGGGCTCGGGCGAAAAAATTAAAAAAATAAAAAAAAAGTTAGATTATTGTTAGCCTGAATACTCTTTTTCTATTGAAATTAGATTTATCATGCTTCCTGATATTCTAAAAATTATTTTTAGTTTAACGTATATAAGTTACAAATATAACTTGTACAAATATCCGACTTAATTTTTTGCGACTTTTCTGTTAACAAAATATGTATATATATATATATATATGTATATATATATGTGTGTATGTGTGAAAATAAGAATATAATAAAATACATAAAAAATAAAAAATATATGTACATCTTGTAAAAGATATATTTTTTGTAGTAAAAAAATATATACATATAAGATCACAATACTCCCCCAAAAATACAGTTCGAAAGAATGTGGATGCGACTATCAAAAGATATATATTTTGCGATTTTGATGTCAAAATATTTAATTATATTCAATTAAAATAATTTTATAAATGAAAATAAATTCCTTTTTTATTAAAACTTGTAGAAATATAAACAAAAATACGAATTTAATTTTTTATTTAATTTTTTTTAAAAAAATATCTAGGGCCGAGGAGCATCGAAAAAAGTAATTAAGGAAAAAAAGACGAGTCAAAATTGGGTGTCAACACAAATTCAAATTATTTTTTATCAAATTCAAATATTGGTTAATAGGAGTCGATTCAAATTATTTTTTATCACAATATGAATTGTAAAATAATAGAATAAACATAAATAATAGTGTTCATTCAATATTTTTTACCACAATATGAGAATTTTAAAATATATATATATATAAAATAAATAATTAATCAGTAAAATAAATTTTGTTGCCAACAAAATAGATTTTTGTTGTCAAAGTACTCATTGGCTAGTTCTTAATATGACACTTGGCATAATTTTATGCAAACTTTTTTGCTTTATTATATATATAGATTATTTAACTCCACCTCCTATCTCCTACCCTCACCCCACAAGCCATTCTATCCCCCCCCCCCCAAACCCCCAACCCAAAATAAAATTATTTTAATTTTTTTTTAAAGAAAATTTTAAACTTCTTTCTTATCTCACCCCCTACGTTAACCCCGATCCCACTCCTTACCATACCCCCACTTCAATTTTTTTTTTGAAATTCAAAATTTTTTTCTTACCCCACGCTCACTCACCCCTACCTCTATCCCTACCCCACCACTTACCAGTCCCTCTCCCAAATCAATTCTTTTATTTTTCAGAAAGTTTTAGAAAAAATTTCTTATCCTACCACCACCTCCTACTAGCCCCCTACGCACCCCCCACCCCATGCACCTGCCCACAAAAAAAATATTATTTGAAAAGTTTACAACTTTTTTCTTACTCTACCGTTACCCCACCCTCAAATATTTTTTTAACAAAAAATTCATAATTTTTCATATCCCCCCTTGTCCCCATCCTATTCATTCTTGTTATTTTGTGTTAAATATATACAAATATTTTTTTAGAATATTTTTTATTTGCATAACGAACACAAGAAAATAAGTAAAAAATAATTTATTTTTCTAGAATTTTTTTCGTTGCATTCCATAACGAAAACACCCGTAGAATATACAAAAGCTGCATTCAAACTTTACATCTGTCGTTGGTGGTCATGTTTCAAAACACCAAAAGAAATTGAAATTTAGTACGATAAAAATGAATTCGATTGCATTTATTTTGATCTGCTCTTGTATTAATTTTATTAACATTTATATGAATTTAAAAACTTAATATGTTTACATGACATAATTTGTGACAGATTAGCAAGAAGAAATTTATTTAACATTTATAATTAGGGGTAGGCAAAAATCGAATTGACCGATAAACTGAACCGATAAAAATATTATTGGATTATTGGTATTGGGTTATTGAGTTAACGATTTCTTATTGGTTTTATAAAAAATCTTATTGGGTAAATGGTTCGATTTCGATTTTAGCTTACCGGGTTATCGGTTAAACCGATAACCCAATAAGGACACACTAAATTATTATTTTATATTCCTATTTATGTTATATATATAAATCTCTCTCTCTCTCTCTCTCTCTCTCTATATATATATATATATATATATATTATGCACGACTTATTGATAATTCAGTGATTCATAAAGTATTAACCCATTCAGGGCAACAAAGGCACAATATAAAACTCGACTATTATTGTATTGAAAAACTTGAAGCATTTATAGCTTCCAATAATTAGGATTCAATTTTTTTTCCGAACTAACATTCAGTTCAAGTTTGAAGATTCTTGTAAACTAAAATGTATTGCGTAAGATTTTGGCGGTAACTAAGATTTAATTTTTTTATGTTAGTTGTTACTATTTCTATTCTATAAGTATTTTCTTATTAGTTAAACCGAAAATCGAACCGTTAAGGACCAAAAACTGATAAACCGGAACCGATAAGAAAATATCTTATTGGTTGGTTATTGGTTTTACATATTTAAAAATAAAAAATCGAACCAATAACATATAAAATCGAACCGAACCGACCGATGCACATCCCTATTTATAATAATTAAAGGCATTTTAGTCAATTTATCAGTTACGATATAATATCATACCATCAAATCAAATAATAAAACAATTATTAAATAGTAGTGATTGATACAATCCATCTAATATTAGGATTCGACTCCTCTCCATTTTCACCGAGTTTCTATCTTGATTGGTGACATATGACATAGTTCAAATTGAATGGGTAAGATTTAATTATTCTAAATTAAATCTCTAACCTTGATTTAGATAATAAATACATTATATATTTAGCTTAAAAAATTATTATAATTCCACAATCGTAGCAAAATATTATCTTGTCCATAAATATAACAAAAAAAAAAGTCTTTTCTTCCTATTTTTTTTCGTAGGCATAGTCCATCTTTTAATATCTATTTAAATTAACTTTTTTAATGCATTTTGAGAACTTTTTCTTTAATAATTACTAGCTATTTTTTTTAAAAAAAAAATAGGCGAAGTAAAATAGGAGAGTGTACAAATTCTCCTATTTTAAAGAAAATAAAATAGATAATTATTAAAGAAAAAGTTTTTAAAAAGAAAAACAACAAAAAAAATTAATTTAGAATATGAGAGATTTCTCTCTTTTTTTTTCGATTTTATTTCACCTATTTTAAAGAACCTAAAATATCTAATTTTAAAGAAAATTTTCAAAAAAGGTGATAAAAAATTAATTTAAAATAGATGAGTCGAATATTTCTCCTACTTTATTTCACCTACTTTAAAGAAAATAAAATAGCTAATTATTAAACAAAAATTTTTTATGGACAATGCGTATGAAAAAAAATAGGAAGAAAAGACTCTTTGTTGTTATATTTATATAAGATAATTGTAGAATTATAATAATTTTTAAATTAAATATATAATGTATTTATTATCTAAATTATAATTAGAATTAGAAATTTACTTTAAAATAATTAAATCTTATCTATTTAATTTTAATTGTGTCATATGTCACCAATTAAAATAGAACCGTGAAAAAAATAAAAAGAAGCCAAATCGTAAATATTACTATATTATATTATACTATAAAGTACAAAATCATATCATACATACATTACGAAACTATGAAAAACCACCATCCAAACAAAGTATTAGTGATATCCAATTCAAGGTTCCCCTTCATCAGTATTCATTGCTAAAGCCTTCTAATCACCTCTTCCATCAGCTTCCACATCTCTTACCATGTCGGATCATCAAAACCCTAAACCCACCGACAACCTACCTCCACCGCCGTCAACAAATCCACCCAAAATCTCCACCGCCACCTCCTCCGGCCCCGGCGCTCCCCACTTTCCAAATCCACCAGACCGTACAAATCCAGACGTTGCAACACTAAGAGAGCAATGGAGGTTCGCTATAAAGCAGTACAGCAAATGGTATTCCCATGCTTGGGGAACTGCAATTTTAGCTGGGCTTTCTTTTTACGCACTTGGTTGGATTATCAAAGGCGGAAATCCTTTGCCCTCTTTTAAACACGAAGAAGAATCCGATAGTAAAATTGCATCTTCTAATGGTGTTCCCGAGGTTAAGAGAAGTTGATGATGATGAAGGTAATTTCAATATTTTTGTTCGATCTTGTTCTTTACACGTTTCAATTTATTTGGCATAATTTGAATTTTGAGAGTCAAAACAGTTTAATTTTGACTGTAAATTCAAGCAAGGTATTTTTAAAAATAAAATTTACATATTTGGAGACTACATGAAAAGTGTTATTATACTCCCCTCCCTTCAGAAAAATGAGTAGAGAATGCCTCTGGGTCCCGCAGTATTATTAAGTTAAGTTAATAGGTAAAGTAGCTCAAACAACTATAGACAGTTGTTCGACAACTACATTACAACTTCGAACAGTTGTCGAACAACAACTTTTATAGTTGTTGGAGCAAAAATGTTAAAATAAAAAACTCAGAAAAATTTGTCACTTTTACACCCCATTTAATTGACAAACTTATTTGTCACTTGTAATTGCATATCCCCATACCATCGTTTACTTTTACTTGTCCACCATTCCAGAAATAAATTTTCCGGTGGTCTCCATTTTCTAAACTCGCATGACCATCGAATCCAGATGCTGCAACACCAGGAGAGCAATGGAGGTTCGCGATAAAGCAATATAACAAATGGTATTCCCACGCTTGGGGAACTGCTATATTAGCTGTAATACCCCGAACTTTCTTTAAGTCAAATCTAGTCTCTAGAAGAGTTAGTGATGAATTCCTAAATGATTATTGTTTAAATTAGATAGAATTTTTTCAATTTTGACTTTTTATCATGTGGAAAATTGAATTAGCTTTCCAACGATATTAATTTTGTCCAAATCCGGTATCGGAGTAGAAAGTTATGGACGTTTTACTGAGAGCTATCAGAGCCGCCCAGGTGCGACGGGCAGGTTGATGGACCGTTGAGCTAGCGACGGACCGTTGCCAAAACCGTCGCAACTAAGGCAGTAGGTCAATCTTCTGGCTAAGGTGCGATGGACAGGTTGACGGACCGTCGAGCTAGCAACGGACCGTCGCCCAAGCCGTCGCTACTAAGGCAGTGAGTCCCTATTTTGGCCCGAGTGTGACGGTCAAAACGACGGACCGTCGCAGATCTCGTTCAGCAATTTAAAGCCGTTTTTAAAAGGGTATTTGGGTCTTTTTCCACCCGTTTTAACCCCTAATTATATATACCAGACCCTAGCTTGTAACTTCATTATTCATTATTCATTCACAACATCCAATTAGGGTTTCTCTCAAAGATCAATCCCCAAGAATAAGAAACCCTAGGTGCTTAATCCCAAGTCAAGAACTCAAGCTTTCTTCCACCAATCTTCAAGAAATCATCCACCCACGTATATCAAGTGTTCATTCATGGATTCCTTTCGTCCATGAAACCCAAGAATCCAATTTTAAATTTGTGATGTTTATGTTGTGGAATGATTATGATCATGTTGATGTTGTGTATGATACCCAAGTTGGAATCGTTAAATGTGTTTTCATTAATTTATGCTAGCATGGGGATTGAAATATACTAAATTGTGTTGATTTATGTAACCATGAAGAATTAATTTAATGTCCATGCCTAAACTTTTATTTATGCATGCAAGGTGTTTGATAAAATGCCTAAGAGAATAGGAAACATGCCTTATGACTCCATTGGGACCAAAATGATGAACCTATGTTTCACCCTTATGTTCGATATGACTCCCACGTTATTGTCCTGCTTTGTAATGGATCGACGTAATGCTCATGAGATTAGGCTTATGAAATTGTGATATGTTTACATGCATTCCTATTCATGTGTAAGCTTATAGCATTCGAATACTTTATGAAAATCCCCAATGATTGTACTATGAATTGTTGACTATGGTCATGTGTCAAGAAGTGTCATGTCTTGTCAGTTTCATGCTATTGAGTCCTGGGGGTACTTGTACCCGACAATTTAGCTGTGTGCCTAGAGCCAGTGTCAGTTTCATAATAATCGCAGTCACGCCATGATCAGTAGTATTCTCAGTTAGTTTCAGGACTCAGTAGAATTCAGTCAGTCACATGACTCATGAAAACTCAGTAATCTCATGAACTCAGTCAGTTAACAGAATTCAGTAACATTCCGTCAGTCCACGGAACTCAGTGAACTCAGTCCAGTTCATCTCAATGTAATTAGTTCAGTATCTATTTAGTTGGTAGTAGGATTCAGCACCGAGCGAACCTAAGGATAAGGGCATACACTGACCGTTGAGGGTGTGACCCTTAGAAGCAATCCTTGCGTTCCAGAACTATATAGCCAGCATAGGTTGAGACATCAACACTGACAGTTGAGGGTTGTTGAGGTGGATTAACACTGCCAGTTAAGGGTCCCACCGTTCTCCTTTGGGGACACTGCCAAATGAGGGTCACTCACAGCTTGTCCTTACCAGTGGCGCGGTATTGACACCCTTCCAACTGGGGTTACAGATTGGACCCTAACTCTGTACAAGAAAGGAGCATGTCGGTTAGATGACTACTTCCCACAGTCTCAGTCTTAGTCTCAGTAAAAGAACTCAGATGGTTCTTCTGATTCAGGACTGTCAGATACAGTCATTTAGTTCAGGACGGAACTCAGCTAGTTCCATCAGAATCAGGACTGTCAGACACAGTCACTCAGTTAACAGTATATCAGCTATACGAAACTCATATTATCAGTATTCAAACTCAGTAGTCAGTATTATCACGATCTCATTTACAGTTACGTATTCATGCATGTATTCTTACGTTCGTGTTATTCAATCAGTTAGTATTTTCATGCATATGAACCCCATGCATTCACCCTACCTCAGTTTGCATACCACTACATTCAGACGTACTGATGCATACTTTTCTTGTGCCCTATGGTGTTTTATACCATAGGTTCGGACGCTCAACTTCCCGATCGCACTTAGCTTCAGATTTAGCCAGCAACAGTAGATTTGCAGTGAGTCCTCATCATTCGAGGATCGCATAATTATTTCATTACTTCATTATTTCAGTTTTAGTAGACGGAGTTAGTTGGGAACATGTCCCATCAACTCCACAGTTTTTCAGACAGTTTAGAGGCTTTCAAACTAGTATGTTCAGATAGTTTAGTTCAGTTTTGGTATTGTTATACCGTGTTTCCAGATGTGATGTTTTTTTTTCCAGATATTTGAACCTTATGGCCTTTCAGCCCTTCTATTCTGCATTTATATAGTATATTATGCAATGCTAAGTTACAGATATCAGTCATGGGTTAACTTGTGGTCCTTCGGGATTGCTAGTACCGTGTAGCGTTCCGGGTAGCAGATTCGGGGCGTTACATTAGTTGGGCTTTCTTTTTACACTCTTGGTTTTATTATTAAATGTGGAAAGCCTTTGCCTTATTTTAAACACGAAGAGGCGAATAGTAAAAATGTTTCTTTGTCCTCGTCCTCGATCTCGTCTTCTCATGATGTTCTGGAGGTTAAGCGAAGTTAATGATGACGATAATTTCAATTTTGGGTTCGTCTTGAAGACTTGAATTTCTCTTAATTTTAGTTCGTTTTCTTGAAGGGGAGCCGTGGAGTAACTGGTAAAGTTGTTGCCATGTGACCAGGGAGGGGATCATGGGTTCAAGTCTTTTCCAGCCTCTGGTAGAAATGCAAGGTAAGACTACGTACAATACACCCTTGTGGTAGGGCCCTTCTCCAGACATCACGCATAGCGGTAGCTTTAGTGCACTAGGCTGCCCCTTTTTTTTAGTTCGTTTTCTTTTGATGAATAATAGATTATACTTATTATTTTCTAGTTTATGTGGCAGAGTTTGAATTTCGAGCGTCGAACATTTTAATTTTGACTGTGAATTTGGGCATGCAATTATTCGGGTATGTTGTTGTTTGAAACAAAATTTACATATTTGAAAACTAGGTAAAGACTAAAGAGTATATGCTCCATCTGTTCACTTTTTCTTGTCCACTGATCCAAAAGTAAATTTTCTTTGAGTGATACTGCTGAAGTTCAGTTGTTATAATTTGAATGATACTGCTGAAGTTCGCTTGTTATAAGTTGAGTTTCTTCTTTAATCAGGATTTTAGGCATGCTTGATGATTTCATTTTCTATTCATCCTTTTAATTAGTAGGCTTGAGGGTTTGTTTGAGTTTGAGGCGGGAGGGGTGTTCTAAGGATTATCCATTTGATCCTTAAGGAATGGATAGAAGGTAGAAGCTTGATTAGGAGCATCAAAGCGTTTATTTCTACGTTTCTTGTTTGTTTGAAAACGGATTAGACATTGTAAATGTGGATTAACCACTTGAATTTGGAAGCTTAGAACAAACTTTACCATTCAAAAGGTAAACAAAATTATCGTTCGTATCTGAATTTTTGACTGCCAAAATGTCCCTTTGTCCCTCTTTTGTAACTCTATTCGAGAAAACTTAAGTGAATATCATCTGTAATGGTATTTACAGTCTAGAACAAGTATAAGAGTGTTTCTCGTACATTTTAGCCTCCAAAGGCTTGATGTTATTACCTGTAATGTTGTTGAGTCATACTATGAAGGTTTGGAAAAAGGGTGGTAAAGTTGAGGATGAGGAGGATCGTGACTATTTCTAAGAATCAGTTCAGTTTCATGCCAGATCGCTCGACTACTGAGGCCATTCACCTCATGAGGAGTCCAATGGAGCAATTTCGGAAGAGGTAGAGGGACTTGCACATGATGTTCACTGATCTTGAGAAGGTGTATGACAAAGTCCCCAAGGGAGATTCTGCGGAGTTGCTTGGAGGTTGGAGGGGTACCTGTGGTGTACGCTAGGTCGATTCAGGACATGTTCGACGGCACGAAGACTCGTGTGATGACGGTTGGAGGATATTCGAAGTACTTTCCTTTTTTGACAGAGTTGCATCAGGAATCAACTCTTAGCCAGCTTTTATTTTCCTTGGTGATGGATGCTTTGACGCTGCGTTTCCAAGGGGAGGTGCTTGGTGTATGTTCGACAAGGAGTTAATGATAAGTTGGAGATTTAGAGACAAACCCTTAAGTCTAAAAGAGTTTGGTTGAGCAGGACCAAGACATAGTATTTGGAATGTAAGTTTAGTAATTTGTCGCATGAGGCTGACGTGTCAGTTAAAGCTGAACTCTCAGGTCATTCAGAAGAGGAGAGTTTCAAGTATCTTGGGTTTATGATTCAGGGGAATAGTGAGATTGACAAGGATGTCACACACCGTATTGGTGCAGAGTGGTTGAAATGGAGGCTCGCTTCGGGAGTCTTGTGTGATAAGAAGGTGTCTTTGAAGCTTAAAGGTAAGTTTTACAGAGTGGCAGTCCAACCGGCTATGTTGTATGGAGCGAAGTATTGGCCAGTTAAGAACTTTCACATCCAAAAGTTGAAGGTGACGGAGATGGGGATGTTGCGATGAATGTGTGGGATGTTGCGATGAATGTGTGGCCTTACCAAGAGAGGTAGCATTAGAAATGAGATTATTCGGGAGAAGGTGAGAGTGGCTTCGGTGGAAGACAAGATGAGGGAAGTTAGGTTACGTTGGTTCGAGCATGTGATGAGGACGTGTGAGAGACTGACTATCGATGGTTTTAGGCGGGGTAGAGGTAGGCTGAAGAAATATTGAAGGGAGGTGATTAGGCATGAGATGGAGCAGTTACAGGGGATATGACCCTGGATAGGAAGGTGTGGAGGATGCGAATTAGGGTAGAGGGTTAGCGTGTAGGAGTTCGTTTGTAACGGTAGATAAGAGTGCTTTGTCTGCATTTGGAGTTTCTTGTATGTTGTGATGGTGTCTATGATTTTGGATAAATAGTTCACAGTATTATCTCATGGTTGTCTGTTTCCTATAGTAGCTAGCAGTGTGTTATCCCATTTTATTGTGTGCTTTTATGTTTTTTTGTTTGTTATACTGTTATTTGTTCTGAGCCAGGGGTCTATCGGAAACAACCTCTCTACTTCATCTATAGTGGTATGGATTGCATACACATTACCCTTCCCCAAACCCCACTATGGAATACACTGGGTATGTTGTTGTCGTCGTCGTCATCTTTGGACAATACATCAAGGAGAAGAAGAAAGATCAGAATCTTCTTTCATTCATCTATTTACCCTTTATCTCATATATGGACAAAGAAGTGAAACCGCTGACCCTCTCTTTTTCTTAGCAAGTTACAATCTTTTTGATAGTTAATGTTCGTTTGATTCCCTTTTATGCCCAAGACTAGCATTCTTGCCGTCTGCCATCTCATTAAGGGGAAGAAAGAAATAAACCCCACATGTTCTCTTTCTTGTGAATAACTGAATATGCAACTGGAATGTTGCAATATCTATGATCTTTGTATGTACATGCTCATATAATAAGCCTACTGTCCTTTAGTTATAAAAGATCAGGCGTTCTTACCAATGCCTTATCATTTCTGTTTGAGAAATCATATGCCAAAATCCTCTCCGTGATTGCTCATCCATTTCCGGAACTTTATAGTTTCATTTCCTTTTTTGAATATAACATTTAAAATTTATCCAATTGTGCTTTTCTGTTTACCTATTCTATCTCGGTGACAACAGAACATAGCTTGCTTTGCTCTTTGTATTTGTGAAGGAGCAAATAAGCGTGTACAATTAATCTAATTCTGAATGTGCTGCCTAGTGCATGTTGATTTTCAGTTGGGAAGCAGCAAGCGAATAGTAATTCCAAGCAGCATATTATACATGGAAGCTCTTGAGCTGACTCTTTACTGACAGAGAATTCAATCTCCATCACGGCCTGATGTTGTGTTGCATTACTTTAATCACCACCATCTTTTAGCTTCCACCACTTAGACGAACGGCTATGCATATAAATTCTATTGACCCCCTAAATGTTGGTCGATATATTGCTGATGAAATATCATCCAAAGTGCTAATGATTTGGTTCCTGTCTAGACCTTATCCTTGACAACTTCTTCTGAGTCTACTACAAGTTTCATGCTTTTCCCAAAGAGAAGGTGTGATGTCATTACCACATTAGATAGCTAATGTTGCCATCCTTTGTTTGTAAATCGCTCCTAACTACTGTCTCTCTGAATTGCTCTAATTCTTCCCTCCTCAGCTCTCAACTTTGGTTCCTCACACATATTATGTTTTAGCATGAACTGGCATAGCACATTCTCAATTCATTACCCATATGGGGCCATTATTTGTTGAATCATTAGGGGACAAATAGCAGGAATGATGATAAGCTTACGAGTTTATTTTGTTTCCTTGTCTTTAAAGTTAATGCATTTTATTTGTTCGTCTTGTCTATTTTGAATTAAGGTAGTTCGGGTGAAGGAACTGAAAATGAGTTAGCGAATTAATAGCTCTCTGGATTCTTGTTTCCCATATAAAAAGGGTGGAGTGAACTTGCTTCCAAAACCGAACGAAGGTGGATTAAATAAAATGCTTTTAATTGACTAAGCTTGTAAATGCAGCCTTCTCTAGCCATACTTTGACCTTACCTGATGTAGAGCAGTTGAGTACAACAGTTTACGGGTCGTAATGAGTAATGACAAGCTGAAGTTGTAGTTTTGGTGTTGGTATTTTGCAAGACTTGAACCGTATGCTAGCTTTTACCATGAACATGTCTCAAATGTTCTCAACGTTAACGACGGTTAATATTGTTGAGGAGTCGTGATACTGTAAATAAAAATAAGTACAAATAAACTTGACCTTATAAAAAAAGCAGAAATAATAATGAAGAGGGCTCATAGAATAGGAAAAAGTCATGAATAAAACAGCGTGTTCTTCTGTCGTTACTTTACTATTTTCTTAAAATTTGGAGGACAAGAACACAATAGAACTTGCACCATTTGAATGACGTAATTCTCTCTTTTTTGTTTTGTTTGGTTATTTATTCAAAGTAGTGTTGTTGAGCAAAAATATAGTTCTCGTTTCTGAGTATTTTTGTTGTTTGGATGTCACAGTTTTGCGGAGCTGCACTCTTTACCCTATCAAATAAGATAGCCATGAATAGCTGAAGTTTCTCCCTCTCCTCCTAACCCCCAGCTGCCAGGCTTCTTAAACTTCTGTTCTGCAAGCTCTATGTGGATGGAAGTGGAAGCACTCCTAACACGTAATTCCTTGGCAACTTCAGTTGTATCTACTTCTGGCATAAAACCAACATTGTAATAGGATGTGTACGAGACCAATGTCTATTGGTCCCTGCTGAGAGTCCAGGCAAGTCTCAAGTATTCCTTTTTCCTTCCACCTTTGTGTCATGCAGTTAGTTCAACAACACAACAAGAAGAACCATTGTATCCCTAGTTGTTTCGTTGAGAAGAGTTTTGATGCATATTTCCTGTAAAGTAAACGCGGATATCAATAATGCTGTAGTTTTGAGTTGTTGTCAGTTGACATTCTGTACCATTGATAATACTACTATACGATATCCACAACTGAAATGTTGTTAATGCCAATTTATACTTTACGAAAAGATAAAATAAATGGTTCTTAAGCAAAATTTTACTTTCATCCCCCATTTCCCCCACTATTGTTCCTCGATTTTTTCTTTTCACTAACGTAGAGTCATAAAGCGAGGAGTGCTATACAATATTTGCACAGGAAATCTGAAATTCTCGGCAGTCCTGCATTTCATTTCAGTTCACACAGCTGCATTCTGAGAATGTAGTAGCGTGCATTCTGAGAATGTAGTAGCGAGTGATTGATCCTTGCTCAATCGGAACAACAACCACCCTTCTTAACAGCAGATGCATCGTTTCCAAGGTTGATCGTTTGTTCCGCAGGTAAAGACACTGAATTTTCTCCTGCATCAAGAGCCTTCTTGCTAACCACCGGGTAAATCTGTGTCAACACTTCTGTGAAAGCTTTGTCAACCTTCAGTGCCTCAAGAGCAGAAGTTTCCATGAACAAGGTACTCTCTTTCTGCAAAGCCCTTTGATTCGTCAGTGGGAACAGCACGCAGGTGGCGGAGATCTGCCTTGTTCCCTACTAGCATGACGACAATGTTCTGGTCTGTATGATCTCTGAGCTCGTTGAGCCATCTCGCGATGTTCTCAAACGTTACGTGGCGAGTAATATCGTAAACAAGCAAGGCACCAACAGCTCTTCTATAATAAGCACCTGTGATGGCCCGATACCTGTTTTTATGGCCGAAAAAATATTTAGAAATAATTCCTCCACAAGTGAAAGAACATTGCATCCAAAAAAAAAAAAAGAAACAAAAGATTGTTTTTTTTTTTTTTATGTTGTTCACAATGTGTTTTAGTTTTATAATTTTTTCTTACAAGAGTTACTTTCATTTTTACGCCAGATTTGAGAAGACAATTTTCTTCGGTTCATTTTGAAATTAGTCAAAAAACAATAAAATGCAACTGCTCATAAGAATATTACATATTTTGTTGCTTTTGACATGATCTGAGACGGACATTCTTGAAAATCTTAACTAGAACACATTGCGTACAAACAAATTCCCTATTGGGACTTTGTAACAAATATAGTTATAACTATCGTTTAATTCTTAATCAATGGTGTTGGATTTGAGTCTTTCAGTTTAATTCTTAATCAATGGTGTTGGATTTGAGTCTTTCATTCTATACCAGAGATCTCATGATTTAATTTGTCCCGTAATTCAAACTAATTGGCCTAATATCAGTAACAAATACCGTGTGAGCAAGAAAAGAATACAATTACTGTCTTTGTCAATTTATCCCGTAATTCAAACTAATTGGGCTTGTCCCGTAATTCAAACTAATTGGGCCTAATATCGGTAACAAATACCGTGTGAGCAAGAAAAGAATACAATTACTGCTTTGTGATTGACAAGAATTAATCTTTTTCAGGTTTAATTTTCCGGTATACGAAGCTCACTCATCCGATTGATGTGAATCGTTCCGGTATACGAAGCTCACTCATCCGATTGATGTGAATCCCTCGATGTGTTTGAAAAGACGTTGAACAAATCCACTTCCTATTGAAAGGTTCATAAGTTCAAATTTAAGACCTCTGATTAGATTCGTATTTGAAAAGATGTTGAACAAAGGTTCATAAGTTCAAATTTAAGTACTCTTGATTAGATTCTTGGTGAGAATACAACTATGGTATTGGGGTGGGTACCTTTCTTGGCCAGCAGTGTCCCAGATCTGGGCTTTGACAATCTTCTTGTCAACACGGATGACTCGGAATTTGACTCCAATGGTGGACTTAGATTGCTCACTGAATTCGTTTTTGGTAGATTGCTCACTGAATTCGTTTTTGGTAAAGTGCGATAGCAAATTCGATTTACCAACATCAGAAGTAATCATAAATTAATTTTATCTTAATTTTGTAGATTGACAAATATTAAATAGAAAAAAAATTAATTTTATCTTAATTTAGTAGATTGACAAATATTTTAAGACAAATATGTATAGAATTTTGACAACTAATATGAGATGGGGAGTTGTGAAAAGCACAAAAAGAATTCTTAAGAATATTGGGATAAAGAAAGTGTCCAAATTTGTTACCAAGAACAACACGATAAACGAGGAATGTCAAAAAAAAGGCAATATATATATTTTTCGTTAGCCAACAAGGATAAATTATAAGGCAGATTGATAACAACAAAGACTGATTTGAAATAAATTATTAACGGACGATATGAATGAAATATTTTTTAAATTCAGGATATATCTTGAGATCTTGAAAAATGCCAAATGTTTCTCACTACCCATGGCTCCCTTGCAACTTTTACAAATCACAATCGTCCATATACATTGACATAGAGTGTGACTATTTAATGTTCCATTTTTTTTTTTGTTCCAGACAGTTTCTTATAACATTTCCTTGCTTATTCAACTTTCCCAGTATATATTCAATATTGACTCAAATTGTAGAATAACAAAGCTTCTCTTCGTTATCTCAATTATCTGATTTTAATCATTTTTATGATAATTTCCTATTAATGAAGCATTCAGTTTTCGACACCAACCCAAACTTTTCTTCAATTAAAATTATTCTTCGGGATCATAATCACCCATCTGAAAGAATAACCAAGATAAAACAATCATATTGGTAGCCAGTTCCATCTTGAAGACTTCAAAACTATCCTCATCTCAGAAGTCGTTGGTCTTCAATTTAGCCAAAAGAAACTTGCATTTATTTAACGTCATCTTCCTAATGTTCTTTTAGGATAGAATCTTCTCTAATAATGCTTGAGGGATTAACGTCATCGTGGAATCTTGTTTGAGAATGCTCGAAGAAAACCATCAAATTTATTAGTAACATTGATGGAATTTACTCACATTGCACTGAATTGCGTGTGGCAGTAGAGCCTAACCACGCCAAATTTGTCACTTCCTATTTCCCTCATGAACTCGTACTGCTATAGAGTGACAACTAAAATGAATATACATTCTTTACCAAGTAGAAAATAAAATTCAATTAAAAATATTTATCTTATTTATGGTCTGATCTGAAACGAGCAACTTCCTATAAGTTGATAAGGATAACAAATGAACCACAGATCGCAACAAGAAAACAACAAATGTGAAAAGAAGAGGATTAAATTCTTAATATTATAGGAAAAAGATTCAAATATGCCATGAAACTATTAAAAATGACTCTTCTATGCCAATATTTTTTAATAGTAATTTTGCAAAACCAGCTTTGCCTGGCCTCTTACCAGCTCCATGTCATCAAATCACACCTTGCAAAACTAGCTTTGTCGCATGACCTTTTAATAGTGGCAAAACCTATACGCAGCCCCCTTAAGTACGCATCATTTTTCACTTAGACACCTCAAGTGGACATTGTTCCATTTTGATTGTTCTATTTTGACACTTCAAGCGGCCTTCAAGTGTGTCACTTTGACACATTTTGTTGAATCAACAAAATAATTTTAGTGCGTGAAACATACTCTCCGCTGAGGTGGAAAGTGACGAATAAAATGCCGACACGTGTCATTTTTGTCCAAATAATTTATAAATAATTAATTTTAAATAAAAAATACCCAAATAATTTATAAATAATTAATTTAAAACAAAATACCCCTCCCTCTAACCTACCCACCCCACCAACCTTCTTCTTCAAACACCCCACCTACCCGCCCGCCACCCCCACCCCACCCACCCCACCAGTCCACCCACCCCACCAGTCTTCTTCTTAAAACACCCCACCCACCCTTCACCCCCACCACGCACCCCGCTAATATTTTCTTCAAACACCCCACTCACCCCGCCACTCTTCTTCCCCTCTTTATCTTCTTCAAAGACCCCACACCCCCTTTCCACCCCCGCACCCCAGTCATCTTTAATTTTTTCATCAATTTTACTTCAATTTTTAATTTTTCTTCATTGATTTTAGTTGATTTTTAGATTTTCTTCATGAATTTAACTTCATTTTTTTTTTTTAGATTTGCTTCATCTATTTTGCTTTAATTTTTAGTCTTTTTAATTGATTTTGTTTGATTTTAATTTTTCTTCTCGGATTTAGCTTTATTTTTAAATTTCTTTCATCAATTTTGCTTCGATTTTCAATTTTTCTTCACTGATTTTTCTTGGTTTTTATGCTTCAATTTTTTTTTATTGATTTTTTTAAAATTCAATTTTTCTTCACTGATTTACCTTTATTTTTCAATTTTTCTTCATCTATTTTGTTTGATTTTTAGTTTTTCTTCGTTGATGTTGCTTATTTTTTATTTTTCTTCATCAATTTTTCCCTTAATGATTAAAAAAAGGTGCTTATTATTTAATTTTCACGAACCTTTAAATGCGTATATAAATTTATCTCAATAATTCTTACTGTTAAATAAATTAAGATTGACAAAAATAACGAATAAAAATGTGAAAGAAGTATAAATTGATAGGTGTTGAGTTAATATATTATTTTTTGCAAGAAAAACTCCTAAATATGTATCTAATTTTTAAATCTCTTCCAATAATTGTCACCACTAAATAAGCTTAAAATTGACAAAAATGATGGATAAAAATAAGAAAAAAGATATAAATTAATGAAAATGAGTTAATATATTGTTGGTGGGCCAAATTGGGCACCACATCAGCCGAAAAATGGATTTCACGTGCCTTCATGGAGGTGCAATACACGCACCTGATCAACTCAGCAAAAGGTGCCAAAATAATGACACACTTTATGGCTACTTGAGATGTCAAAATAGAACAATGTCCACTTGAGGTGCCTAAGTGAAAAATGACGAGTACTTAGCCTTTAATAGTTCCATGTCACCAAATCTCACGCACTAAAAAAATCTAACTCATTTTAAAAAATATCCACCCACACCCTATTCCCCTCTATTATCTCCCATCGATCCACTGATAACCTTTGCAATGTCCATATACAATAGTGAAAAATATGTTGCATTCTTAGACTCCCAAGCATTGGATTTGATTTGATGCAAATGAAGTCACCGAGTTTTTGAAATTCGCTCTGTATCAGTCAAATAACAATTTTTGAAATTCATTTCGTAGTTGTGATAGAAGAATTCGCTACATATTAGTAATATAACTATTCTCTTTGTATAGCGAATTATTGTATTATTGATACATAAAGATTTTAAAAACTATTGTATCGTGCAAATACAGAGTGAATTTCAGCATCTCTCATTATGTTTGGTAATCATTCAAACTTTAGCTATGTTTGGTAATTAGACTTCAAACTATCGCTATTTCTGAAACTTTTTCGTAGGAATACTATTAATCTTAGGGGTGTTAAATGGACGTGTTGAATTTAATTAGTGATGGGTAAAATACTACAATATTACTATAATAATAATAATAATAATAATAATAATAATAATAATAATAATAATAATAGTCACAAATATTATGTTGTGGCAAGCTATTGCCTTGAAAGTTATTTCTACTCGATTCTGGTGCAAACCATTATAGATGGTCGCTTTCGCTCTCCAAAGTTCCACAACTACTTTCAGACATATGCATTCATGGCTGAAAATGTGGAGGTTGCCCAAATCAATTGCCCAAAATAAATCAAGAAGAAGAGGAAAAGAGAAAGATGTTTTCTTTCTTTCTTTCCTTTTGATGTGGTATTTCTTTTTTGGTCTGTCTTGTATACACCAAAGAAATATGATTTATATAGGGATGCAAAAAACTAATGAAGATGAAAGTTAATGGTATTAAAGTACCATTAAATTAAAGTACCACTAAATCAAATGTTACAAATTCTTGGTTTTTCATTTTGAACAGATATGTAGGTTTATCTTCTTGGTAACATACTTTTTATTTTTCTTTATTCCTTGTATCACACAAAAGGCTTTAAGGTAGAATTAACTCCACAATTCTCACTAATGCAAAGACAAAGTAAAGGAGTAAATTCTAGGCAAAAGAAAGGAGCATGTATTTAAGTGTCAATATCTTTCAATTTGAATTGATACTTAGTGATTTGAAGCAACGACAAATGTTCAAAAAGTGAAGTACTCTTGATCTAGATGGACATAAGTTGAAACCTCCACAACACATCCCATATCATTGATTTTAAGCAACCTCCGCTGTAACTCCCCGTAAGTTTTCATGTCGGTTAAAGCTCAAAAATGAACCCATATGACTCATAGAGTAGGTGGTAAAAATTTTAGATGAGTTTGAAAACTTTGGGATAGTTTTAGGACGTGAAATGAGATCATACACCACATGGGAGAGGTTATGTACTAGCCCCATAATGCATGAGCTAGCATGAGGGCCTACAACCCAAGCCTTGTGATGGCCCTGCACCGCACAGGGCTAGGCTCGCAATTGTCCTATGCTGTATGGGGGTGGGCCACACGATGGGGTAAGCACCTCCGCGCCTCTCCCCCTCTTTTACCTAATAAGACTTCATATTTTTAAGATAGTTTTAAGAGTATTTTGGTCCTTATGCACTTAAATCCACCCCCTATTATTTTATTATGTGTTTCCTAAGTTCCATTCACCCTAAAGCGATAACAGAATTCTCTTCTCTTCCTCTATAGGTCAAAGGAGCAAGTTAACTCTATAGAAGATCCCTAAGGTCAAGCATTCCTCAAACTCCCTCCATCAAAAGGCAAGTCAAACACTCCCTATTTCAATCAGTGTATGAATTATAAATTTAACATATTAAATTGTATTATTGTGTTGCTGATTTAAAATGAGGGCTAATGGTTCATTATGAAAGTTTATGCAAATTCTCCTTTTTTACTTTAAGGGTGGATTTTTAAATATGTGTTTGGGGTTTTGACACTAAAAGGGCTATTTGAAAATGATGAACCCTTATATTTTGAAATTCAATGTTGAAAGTATGAAACATTTAAGCTATGAATATAGAATCTCTTGGAAGCTTCAAATTCGATAAGAAATAACATTGTTTTTCGTCCCTTGTGTCATTGAATGTACTATGTTTTAAAATTATTTTGACATTGCTATGAAGAACTCAATAATAATATAGATAAATGTTTTTCAAATGATGGGACAAAGGACCTTTAATGTTTTTTGATAATGATTTGGGCATGATACAATGAAAATGGACCTTATAGCTAAATGGTTAATTGAATAAATGACTTACAAGTTTTGGTATGGCGATACCGACATTGGTCTATGCCCTTAATGGAAAGAAAATTATTTTAATGATGTAAAAGTGCTAAAATTTAGGCTTAAATAAAATTAGATAGTTAATCAAGAAGGTACGAGTCCAAATGGCTCTACACCTGAAACCCCTGTGTTCTGCTGAAATAAGGATGTAAGACCTTATGTTTTTCTCTACGAGGATAATTTCTGGCCATGATTTTTTAATCTCATCGAAAATAGCCTCTCTACTTCTTTAGAGGTAGGTATGGACTACGTACATTCTACCCTCCTCAGACCCCACTTGGTGAGAATATACTGGGTTTGTTGTTGTTGTTGTTGTGTAATGTTTTAATCTCAATTCATGCTGCAAATAGGGATTGAAACTTAGCCAGTCGAGCATTGATGGAATCCACATATCTCATTGTGTTTAATGAAAGCCGGTGATACTATTTTGTTTAGAACTAAAGAATAGAAGTGTGATTTTCTTCTACTTAGAGTCCTAGCTGATGTTCTTACATATTGTTTTATATTTTACTTATATTATTATATTCACCCCTTCAAAAGTTTTACTTGTCGTGTTTTGTGTTCTATATGCCAATACATTTCACATATTAATCATCTCCGGGTGGCTGCATCATTTTATGATGTAGGTTCGAAAGCACACTTATGTGGTACCATATCACAGTAGATCATGCATAGCGCGTGGATAACCCCCGATCATCTAGGAGGCCTATGTTTTCTTTTATTAGTCTCTAAATATTGCTTTATGGTATTGTCGAGGCCATGTTCCAGCTTTGGATCTTCTGTTTGAATTGTTAGAGACTTTACAGACTATTGTAGACAAATATTACATTTATAAGTATTGGTTTAAGTTTTATTTCATTAAGTTAACCTTCATTTACATGTCTCTGTTTCCATACTTTATCTATGATATGCTTATGATTAATGATAAGAGGTATCCTCGGGCTTTCAATGGTTTGGAATGCCTGTCATGGCCAAAACATCAGTTCGTGTCGTGATAAATTTCATATTAGAGCATGGTTCAGGTCCCAAGGTATCTACAAAGCCTGTCAAGTAGAGTCTCTTTTATGGGTGTGTACCGCGCCATACTTATAAAGGAGAGGCTGCAAGACATTTAGGAATATTTTTGTTTTTTGTTCATGTTTTAGTTTTTGCTAGAGTCTAATTCCAAGTGAATTCTTCTAACTCCTAAATTTTCTCCCACACTTCAAATCATCCCTCCAAGGAGAACTTACGGTCAAAGTGCTTCAGCTGGAACCTCCGTCCTTGCTGGGCAAATGCTGAAGAGGTTTTGCCTACTCATGAAATGCGTACTAGAAATGGGTCTATACTACTAATACCTATACTCTTACTAGGGTTCCACCAATCTAGACTAGTCCTTCGTAGGTTCCTAGGACCAGTGTTTCCTATACCCAGGCCCCTCAGGATAAATTTTCTAATATAGAGTTTAGATAGTCCATCCACATGCTTACATAAATTGTGCCGGTACAGTGCCGCCAGTTAGGTAGTACTGACTCTACTGTTGGTTCGTCAGATGTTACTCGGGTTTATTAGTTCATGATACTAAACACACTAAATTTTATAGGCTCCAAGGTTGAGGAAGATCCTCAAGAGATGAGATGGAAAAATATGTAGAGTTATGCATGATATTGAAGGGGTAGATTCTTTAGCCTATAAATTAAAAGGGGTAACTTATTAGTGGTATGATGAGTAAGAGGAAATAAGACACGACGATACCATGCCTGCTATGTGGGAAGAGTTCTTTGACACCTTCCTTGATCACTTCTTTCCTCAAGAGTTGAGAGAAGCTAAGGCTGAAGTATTTATGAATCTAAAGTAGGGGAGGATGAGTGTTAAAGAGTGTGCCTTGAGTTCACTCAATTGTCTCATTATGATCTAGAGTTGGTTTCTAATATAAGGTTTTACATGAGGAACTTACCTTCTGACCTTTCTAATGATTTGGTGTTAGAATGTAAGGGGGTGTTGTTGAATAGTGACAAAACATATCTAGGTTGATAGTGTACATATAATAGGTAGAGAATAAAAAGAAGAAATAGGCAGAGGATGAGAAGAGGCAGATCAAGAGGGTCAGACCAACTGATCATGATGTAAACCAGCAAAATTGTGGTAAGTGGGGAAAAGGATGGCTTTAGAAGAAACCTTAGGGTAATGCTCAATCATCATATAGTGCACTTGCCGTTAAATCATTAGGCGACTTGTGATTTCAGCCTAACAATGGCCCCAAGATGCAGGGTACTCCGTCTTAGGCTAGTGTGACCCAGTCGACATCCTTCTATGCTCCATGCTCCACTTGTGGAAAAGTTTACCATGGTAAATATCTTTTGGAAAAAGGGGTATGTTATAGTTGTGGACATCCTGGTCATATTTAGAGGGAGTGTATGAATGCAAAGGGAATACTTGGGGGCAGCAAGGCCTCAACTATTACTTTTTTAGCCCCAATTGCGAAGTGCACTACTTCTAGTATAGGCAGGGGTCGCAACCGTTTGTACCCCTTATCTACTTGTTAGGATTTTGAGGACTTACCATATGTTTTCATATGTATGTTACGAGTTTTCTCTGGTGATACTTATGCACTACTTGACCCTGTTCTACTCTATCTTATATGACACCTTATGTGGCTATTAATTTTTGTTTTGATCTCTAAAATATTTTTGAACCCTTCTCAGTTTCTACCCCTGTTGGTGATTCCATTATTTCTCGAGGGGTCTATAAAAATTATGTGGTGTCTATCTTTCATCAGGATACTATAGTGGCTCTAGTAGAGCTTGATATGGTATATTTTAATGTAATCCTGGGAATGGATTGGCTCCACTCTTGTTATGATACCTTGGATTGTCGAAGTAGAAAAAATAGTTTTCATTTTCCAAATGAACCAGTCTTTGAATGGGAGGGTAGTTCCCTAAAACAAAAAGGAAAATTTATTTCTTATCTTACGGATCGAAGGTTGATATCTAAAGCATGTTTGTATTATCTAGTATGAGTCCAAAATTTAATTCTAAAAACCCCTCACTACAGTTTATTCTTGTAGCTAATGAGTTTCGCAAAGTCTTCCTCGATGATCTTCCCAAAAATTCCTTTGGATAGGGAGATAGACTTTGGGTTATCATTAGTTGAAGGTTAGGGAAGATGATATTCCTAAGATCACTTTTAGAACCTGATATGGTCGTTATGAATTTTAGGTTATGTCCTTACTTATGCAGCTGCAACCTTTATGGATCCAATGAATAAATGATTTAGATAGTTTTTGGAATTATTCATCATAGTATTCTTTAGTGATATTTTAGAGTACTCCAAAAGTGAGGAGGAATATGCCAATCGCCTTTGAATTATACTTTGGACCCTTAAGGACAAAAACTTGTATGCCAAATTTTCCAAATGTGAATTCTGGATTAGTGTTGTAGATTTATTGTCGAATATTGTTTCTAGCGAAGGAATTAAGGTTGATCCCTAAATATTGAGGTAGTGAAAAAATTGCCCAAACCAACGACTCTAAATGACCTTAGGAGTTTCTTGGGTCCGGCGAATTACTATAGGAGGTTCATGGAAAGTTTTTCGTCTATAGTTGGTCCACTAAGTTAACTAAAAAAAGGTGAAATTCCCGTAGTTCGATGCTTGTGAGAGCAGTTTTGAGAGGCTGAAGGACTACTTAACTACGACTCCTATTTTGACACTTCCCAATGGAACTGAGGGATTTGTGGTTTATTATGATGCATCCCAGGTAGGACTTGGTTGTGTACTTATACAACAGACAACTTAAGGTTCATAAGAAGAATTACCCCACCCATAATCTTGAATTGGCGGTTGTGGTATTTGCACTTAAGATTTGGCACCATTATCTATATGGGGTACATGTAGACATTTTTACTGATCGTAAGAGTCATCAGTAGATGTTCACACTGCAAGAGATGAATCTCAGGCAGAGGTGGTGGCTTGTGCTATTGAAGAACTATGACATGAGCTTGCACTATTACCCAAGGAAGGGTAATGTTGTTACTGATGCTCTTAGTCTATAGAAAGTCTTTCTAATGTTGAGAAGCAAAAAAAAAAGATATGGTAAATGACATCCATCGGCTTGCTAATTTTGGAGTTCGAATTTTAGACTCTGAGAATGAAAGGGTGATTGTTCATATAGTGGCCAAGTCATCTTTGTATGCTGAGGTTAAGGAGAAGCAAGCTAGTGACCCCATATTGATGCAAATCAAGAAAGATATTGGTCAACAAATTTTTTTGGCTTTTGAAATTAGAGGAGATGATATATTATGGTATCAAGAAAAATTGTGTTCCCGATGCTGATGGACTGCGAGAGAGGATCTTGAATGAGGCCTATGTATCCAGGTATACTGTTGATCCCAGCTCTACTAAAATGTATCATGAATTAAAGTAGATGTATTGGTGGAATAACATGAAAAGGGACGTTTTAGATTTTGTTCCTAAGTGCTTACAGTTTCATTAAGTTAAGGTTAGACATATGAGGCCTGGTGGCATATCCCAAGATATAGCTATTCCCATGTGGAAGGGGGGTATGATTAACATGGTTTTTAATAGGCCTTGTGTTCTTGAAATCAATACAATTCTATTTGGGTCCTCTTTGATAGGATGATTATGTCTTCTTATTTTCTGCATATAAGAACAAATTATTTGGAGAGGCTTATGCAAAATTATATATTCATGAGATTGTTTGGATGCATAAGGATCCCATGTCCATCCTATTCAACAGATGTATGCAATTTTCTTCCTAATTTTAAAGATATTCTTAGAAGGGTTTGGGCATACAGGTGAACTATAACACTACTTTCCATCCTCAAATGGAAGGACAAGAAGAGCATACGATTCAAACTTTGGAGGATATGCTAAGGGCCTATGTTTCTGGGTAGACCATTTGCCTTTTATAGAGCATACAGTAATATCTATCACTCCAACATTCAGATGATACCATTTGAGGCTCTTCATGGTAGAAGGTGTAGGTCCCCGATTGGATGGATTGAGGTTGACGAGACTAGACTTTTTGGGCCTGACTTTGTACATCGAGAAATGGAAAAGGTTAAAGTGATTAGAGATGGACTTAAAACCACTTAATGTCGCCAAAAGATATATGCCAATATAAGGAAAAGAGAGTTGGAGTTTGAAATTGGTGATTGGGTGTTCCTGAAAGTCTCCCTAATAAAAGAAATGATGAGGTTTGGGAAAAAGGGTAAGTTGAGTCCTCTCTACATTAGTCCTTACCAGATTTTGAGAAAGTTTGGTAATGCTGCCTATGAGTGGGATTTGCCTATGGTTTTAGCATCAATTTATCCCATCTTCTATAAATCTATGCTTAAGAAATGTATGGGTGACCATTCCCTTATTGTCCATGAAGAGAGTATTGGTACGAAAGATTTTTTGTCATACGAGAAAGTTTTATAGAGATTTTGGATAGGAAAGTTCGGAAGTTGAGAACCAAGGATATAACTTCGATTTAAGTATTATGGAGGAATCAAAAGGAAGAGGAAGCTACTTGGAAATTAGAATATGATATGCAGACTAGATATCCCTCATTGTTCAAATCTTCAGACAAAGTCATAAAAGGTATTAACCCTAAGCTTACTCTTATTGTTTAATATTTTTCCTTAAATCATGCTAAATGTGTCCTAAATCATCATTCAGTAACAAATGATCCCAAGTGATGGATAATGTAATGCCCCATAAGTTTTCATGCTTGATTAGTGATAGAGAATCGGCCTAAGTGAGATGAAGACTAACAAAGAAACAAAACTCAAATAAGGCAAGAAACTAAAGATAGATAAATTGACATAAGAGACTATAAAGATTTAAGAACCAATGGGTGTATCAAACCCAAAGACCCCTAAACTAGTAGAATCAAACACCTATTTCTTATATAGATCTCAAGGGAATCGAGTTCCCAAGCAACCCACATTTCTAAACAAGTTGTCAACATAAGCTAATCCAAGCTTGCAAGTTACTCATAAGAGATTCACTCAAAATATCATCAAAGTTGTAAAAGAAATGACTAAGGCATTTATTTAGTGTTTTGCCTTTGCCTAAGATATCCTATTACAATAAATATCCCAAAAGTATTTAGTTAAAAAATAACCCACATGGTCTCTTCAAAGTATACTTCATGCCCTCCAAGCAATTATCCATATGCGGCATTGTGGGCTTAGAAGCCTAAAAGGGGTCCACAGAATGCATCTTTGAGCTCTAGGCTTGATTATGGCTTGGACTTCTTTGCATTCACCTCAAAAGATATAATCTTACTCTGTAAGTCCCCGTTGGCTCGTATCAATTAAATCTAAAAAATAAACCTATTTGACCCATAGAGTGAGTGGTAAATATTTTGGGATGAGTTTGGGAACTTAAGGATAGTTTTAGGACGTGAAATAAGATCGTGCAATAGATGGGGGAGGTTGTGGATAGGCTTCACAATGAACGAGCCAATGTGAGGAGCTACTTCCTTAGCCTTGCGATGTCCCTATGTTGTACAGGGATAGGCTCACAATTGGCCAACGCCATACGTGGGTGGGCCACGCAATGGGGTGTGCGCCGCACCCCCCTTTATTTACCTGATGGGACTTCATACTTTTAAGCTAGTTTCAAGGGTATTTTCTCCTTATGTACTGAAAACCATCCCCTATTATTCTATTATATTCTCCCTAAGCCCCATTCACCCTAAAGAGATAGTAAAATTCTCTTCTTTTATTCTCTAAGTGGAGGAGAAAGTTAACTCTAATAGGAGAACCCCAAGGTCAAGTTTTCCTTAAATTCCCTCCATCTAAAGACATGCCAAACATTTCCTATTTCAATTAAAAATGAATTATAAATTTAAACTATTGAATATGTAATATTGTGTTGGTGATTTGAAACTATGGATAAGGGTTCCATTATGAAAGTTTATGTAAATTTTCCTCTTTACTTTACGGGTGAAATTTTAAACATGCAATGGGGTTTTGACACTAAATTGGTTATTTGAAAATGGTGAACCCTTATATTTTTAAATTAAATGTCAAAAGTATGAAACATTTAAGCTATGAATATGGAGTCTCTTGAAATTTTAGAATTTGATAGAAATAACATTATTATCCCGTCCATTGTGTCATTGAATGTACTATATTTTGAAATTATTTTTACGTTGTTATGAAGAACTCAATAATGATTTACATACATGTTTTCAAATGACCAGACAAAGGACCTTTAATGTTTCATGATAATGATTTGGGCATGATACTATGAAAATGAACCTTATGGTTATATGATTAATGGAGTAGATGACTTGCAAGTCTTGGTATGATGATACCAACATTGGTCTATGCCCTTAATAGAAAGGAAATTGGTTTGATGATGTTTAATGATGTGAAAGTTCCAAAACTTAGTCTTAAAGAGAATTAGATGATTAACCAAGAAGGTGCAAGTCCAAATGGCTCTACACCCGAAACCTGTATTTTGCCGACATAGGGAAGGTTGATCGTTAATTAGACTACCTTAGTTTTTTCCTCTATAAGGTTAATGTTGGACATAATATTTTATTCTCGATTCATGTAGAAAACATGGATTGGGGCTTAGCCGATCGAGTATTAATCGGATCCACATAGCCTGTAGTGTTTAATGAAAGTTGGTAATACCATCTTATTCAGAACTAAAGAGTAGAAGTGTGATTTTATTTGATTTGGAGTCACAACTGGTGTCTTTACATATTGTTTTGTCTTTTACTTATATTATTATATTCATCCCTTCAAAAGTTTTACTTGTTGTATTTTGTGTTCTATATGCTAATACATTACACATATTGATCATCTTCGGGCGGCTATATCATTTCATGATGCTAGTCCGGACCACACTCCTATGGTACCATGCATTAGTAGATCACCCTCTATCAGACGTAGCAAGTGGTGAGCCCTCCATTATCTAGAAGGCCTTTTTTTCTATCATTAGTGTCTTGATGTTGCTTTATAGTATTTTTGGGGCCATGTTCTAGATTAAGATTTCTATTTGAATTGTTAGAGGCTTCACAAATTATTGTAGACATATATTACATTTACAAGTATTGGTTTAAGTATTATTTCATTAAGTTGGCGTTCATTTACTTGGGTCTATTTTTGTAATTTATATATGACTATGCTTATGATGTAATGCTAATCTTTGGCATACCCTTCGAGTTTGAAACCAAGAAAGGTCATTATTATGAATAGAAGACTATACAACATCAATTATCTACAAAATTTGGGCATTCTCACAACCCCAATCAACAACTCACGCCAAGGCTCCCATAACCCTAGTGAGTATTAGCCACACATCATAGAAGAAGACATAATTGTATTTATCATAAATAATTTCAGAAATCACTTACAAAGATTCAAAGAATTGTTCTTGATCTTCAAATGAATAATGAATAAAAAATGATAAGATCCCCCCAAAGAATCAACTTGTTTCTTAGAGTAAAAATAGTTTACAAAAATATTCAGTAGCCGAAAGATAGATGAAAGATGCCTAATTAATCCCTATACTAGGTATTTATGGGTTTCAGGTAAAGGGGATTTAAAATTCGAACTGCAGATTGCCGCGTTATGGTTGACGGTCAAGTTGACGGCCCATCAGTGGCCTGATGGTCCGTCACTTGGACCGTCACTTAGGCTTCCAGTTCTGCATGTTCTGTCTTAGGGCTGACGGCCAAATTGATGGTTTGTCAATGGAATGACTGTCTGTCACCTGGACCATCGCTCAATTCCAGGATGGTCTGCATTATGCTTAGTTCTAACGGCCAAGTTGATGGCCTGTCATTTGTGTCATCCAATTCTTCTTTTCTGCTTAGAACTGACGGTCACCCTGATTGTCCTTCACAGTGTTGACGGTCCGGCAGTTAAACCGTCAAGGGCCTTTAGCGTGTACTTTTCCAAGTTATTTCTTCTTCTAAGACCTTTACCCAAAATACAATAAAACCCCACATCAAATACACTAATAGTTTCTTAAAGATAGACAATTATCCCTTGTAAAAGATGTAAAATGTTCCGTCCAAAGCCAAAACATCAACACCCTCAACTTAAGACAATTTCTTGTCCTCAAGCAACTCAACACCACATCATATGCATGATCAAGAACAATGATGGGCATTTAACCGTTGAACGCTGCATTACATAACCACTTAATTATTACCTTACTCGTATAGTCTCAACACATTAGGATCCACAATTGTCAGTATTTTACACTCCAGCACACATATGTTCATGGCCACAACATCCCACAGAAACCAGTAAAAACAAGTATAACTTAGATTACCCTCACAGCCAAAGAATTCCACCATACTTTATTTATTCAACCCATGGACTATAAACTAAGACTCTCACTCTCACAAAATAAGTTACAAACATAGCATATACACCCATAAGCTTGCCCCTATCATCGAATTCCCTCCATGGTTGACTTTCAGATATCAAACAGGACTTGTTATGGCTTGTAATGATCCTATGGTGCTAGGTGAGAGACGATTTCCAAAAAATGACTCAGTTAGATTTCACTCTCTTTTCCCTTGAGTGTTACTCACCCTGACTATTTCTTTTCTACTTCACTTACAATCCATACTACTCATCCACAATTTCACAATAAACCCAATTTTTTTAGGGTCTATATCAACCACCCTTAACTTATGTTGATGCTTTCAGTTGAGGTGCACATTATCTAACTAGATCAGGGCCGGATGAGACATTTTTATTTCAACTTCAAAACACTTACATTAGATGCTAACTTCCCAACAATAGGCGCCTCAACTTAGGCATTTTACCTAAGTTAAGGTTCACGATATCCAATATTGGACCAGGGCCAAAATTAGATGCTAACATCCTAAAGATAGTGAATCAAAATTATTGGGATTGAATAAACAATAGTGAAAGATCAAAAAGGGTTCAAAATGGAAAATTATATTTTTTTGGTGAGGTTTTTATGGTTAAGTGGACTGCCAACTGAAAGAGGACTACTATTGTATCCTATTAAATCAACCAAAAAGAGACACAAATAAATCGGGCAAGTTCTAGTTATACACACCATGCAAGAACTGTATCAAAATACTCGAAGACACATGCAATGAACTCATACTTGTCCTACAAACTCTTGGATTTTCATCGCATGATCATGCTTGCTTTATCTTAACACCCAAATGCCAATCACAGATTCACAATGGTTGCTCAACACATATCAGGTAACAAGAAAACATTCTTATAAACAAGCACTTCATAGTATTCTACCACATTCATCATTCTTCCATACATATAAAAAGGTGCTAAAAGAACATGACATAACATATTTATAATCAGTGAACAAAATTTACATCACGATGTACAAGAAAGATAAATAGAAACCTAAACATGCCGGTTCTACTATATAGCGCACGAGGGAAAAGAACACATGCAATAAAAAACCTCGTGGTAACCAACAATACAATAAGTACCCAGCCCCACTAAGAAAAAATGCTTTGTCCTCAAATGCATAAATAATATAGTACAAGGGAGTGAAATACTTGCAAAGACCCATAGGCTTTTGAGTCAGTCTAATTTGAAGAGGCTTCTTTAGCCTCAGGTGTAACATCAGTGACCCCAATAGTGGTCAGGGTTCCCAAAATAGTTTCCCCCTCAATAGGAGGTATCACAATCAGAATCGGCTCTGGTATGGGCCCTCTTACTGGGGCTAAATTAGTCAAAACTCCTGTTGCTTCATTATTGGCCTTTTTCTTCCTCTTCTCTTCATCTTTCAATGATTTCCTTAGTGATTTTCTCACATTCCTTTCTTCAGGAATTTCATCCCTATTCCTCTTTCTTCTTTTAGATTTATGCTCACCACTCTCATCAACTTACTTTTCTTTGTCTTTTAGTGGCCTACCCATTAGATCAATAAGGACCTCATCTTCATAACTGATTACCAATGTAGGATCAAAAACAGGCTGCAGTGGTTGTCTTTTTAGCTAAGCGATGTTAGCTTGTGCCTATCTAAACTCTGCCATGAACCTTGCGATGTCTGGAATAGATAACTCATTCAACTAACTATTGAGACACTTCTCCATGTCATCTATCCTGGCATAAATATTTTGATAGGGCTTGAGAGCTTCAACAATAATACGATCAATGAATGGTTTGAGCTCCTTTTCCCAAGCATTTAGTCGCTTCTTAAAATTTTTCTTGGCTCTCACAGATTGGGAAAAGTTCTCTTATACCAATCAGTATTCAGATTACTGAGGTGGGACAAATGCGCTGTCTGAATTTTCTCCCACTAGAGGCATCAATGTTGACCTTACAGAAGTATCTGGTGGCATATAAGTAGTAATCAACAGTGGCATACCTGTGGGAACCTCAAAAGTCCCTAGATCTGAAGCAGATTATGACTAGTAGACAGGTGGCTTATAAATGCGCATCTCATATTTCGAGACATCTTTCGTTCTCTCAATATCTGAATGGTAACTTTCCTTAGCCTTATTATCACCCCTCCTGAGTAAAGGCACATTAGCCTTCCTACAAAGTTTCATGATTACACACGAGATTGGTAAGGTGCTGGTTATTCTATGAGCATGGGCAAATAACTCATCAGCAATGATATGGCCAAAATCAATCTTCAGCTCATCAATCAAACCAGCAACTAACACTTCTCTTTAAAGCTCCAATTTGCATCTCTACCAGTCCGCCTTAACCTCTGCCTCAATCTCGTCCACCAAAACATCACCCCAAGACTTAGGAAAGATTTAGCTATGCGTTCCTTGGTGTTATGAAACCATGATGGGTTGCCCTCGTCTGTCAGAAGTCGATCCAACCAAGGCCTTTGCTCTGTTGTAGTAAACCTACGCTGCTCAAGTTTTAAAATTATAGCTAGTGGCTCAAAGTCGAGACCAATATCCTATTCAGAGTTTGCTCAAAAATGTCAATATTTACCCCTCTCATAGGAACCTGCAACCTGTTCGGCATGTCATTCATCTTAGTGACTTTAGGGCACTCCTTCTCCAATATCGCCAAGTAATTGGTAAAGAGTTCCCGCACAAGATTTGAGTAGTACGAACTGGGAGGTTTGCTCATCCATCCCAGCTCATACTCATTTAACCTCCTTTCAAGCTTCGAATACTCATAAAGTTTGGATATGATGATTTGGTATTCTTTAGAGATGGGACATTTGATTGATCTATTTTTTGTTGGTTCAAGCCCATCAAAGAAGTGTTGTTGTGATCCCTCAATATGATCTGAGGGTTCTTACTTTTAATTTCATTAGCATTCTCAATTTTTGGCACCTCAACTTGGTCGGGGTTTGATGTGTTAACCCCTTTCTCATTGGGGCTAGAAGTAGTATTGATCCACTCTTACTCTTACTCTCCTCCTTATACTGGGAGAGTACTTGAGTCATTCTATCCCATTGAGAGTATTGAAGGTGGGTGCTTCTTCAGTCCAGGACAGTTGACCTATGCCCCTTGATTGTTGAGGTCTACCACCACCTTGTCATGAGGTTAGTTTCTGCGTCATTTTTCCTGAATAGAGAACAAACAATCGATTGCTTTTCAGAATAAAAAAAATAAAGCACAAATTTAACTGGATGGATAGGCTGATGGTTTATCGAGACAATGATAGTCCGTCAACTTTACCATCAAGGCTTAACCAGAGAAGTAATCTCTAAGAAGCCTAGTGACGGTCAAGTTGACGGTTTGTCAGGGGGTTGACGGTCCATCAAGTTGTCCATCAAGGCATAACCAGAAAGTAGTTTTTGATCATCGTTGGCAACGACTTTTGTGATGGTCCGTCAAGTGTTTGAGGGTCGATCAGTTTGGCCATCAATCATACTTTTCAACATTAGTTTTTTTTTTTGGAAAATTATCAAACATTTGGTGTGCATGGAATCATTAAGTACAACAATCACGACATCGATTCTATATTTAAGCACTATTTTCCCACTTTTGGGGTATGAATTACTCAGACTTTACTCATATCAAAATTTACCAGTGTTCGACTTAATAGTAGCATAACAACAACAAAAATAAAAAGTTCTTTCAAACATTATCATACTCTCACCTAAAAATGTTCATCATTCCAAACAACAAAGAAGAGTAACATTCATACCTTGCTCTTGAAGTATTCTTCACTACTTTAAACTTATAGAACTTAAAAATAACTAATTATTTATTGCTTGCTTTCAAAGTATGAGGATTTTCTTTTTGGAACTGATGAGAATAATGGGCAATAGCAATTGTTTAAATAGGACAAGAAAAGAAGATGAAGATTCTTAATAGAAGATGAATTTTCTTTGGGAAAGTGAATGTAGAGGAATTTTAACCATTTTAGGAGTTGAAAAGATTAGAACGTGCGTGTAACTATATCTCATTATCCATTTAAATACCTTTTGGGTTGGGTCAAAATAACTCAGCAGACATTGGATGACTCGACCCAACACTTTTAAAATTTAGGGTTTAGCTGATGGTAAAACTGATGGTCCATCGGTTTCTCCGTCATTCCTTACCAGAACCTCAACCATTCTGCTTTATCGTGATGGTAGAGGTGATGGTCCATCAATTCTTTGATGGTCCATTGGAATATTCATCAGTTCCCATCCAGTAGCTCAGGTTTGTGGCTCCATGTTAACGGTTTAGTTGATGATCCATCGAGCTATTGACCGTCCATCACTTTGTCTATCAGCCTTAAATAGAATGGTCAATTTTTATTATGTCCTTGACAGCTTAAGTGGCGGTTTGTCAGATGGTTGACAGTCCGTCAAAGTCCCCATCGCAAAGCTTCAGCTTGCTCAGTTCTTGTTTCCCAGAATTCTTATTCCTGCACACTTCAACAACCATATCAAATTCCCCTAGAACTTGAATTTTTGCTCGTGTATGTATATGTGCGGTTTTAGTTTTGAAATTCGAATTGACAGCATAAATAACTAAACTCCCTCTTTTGTTATGGACTTCTTGATTTCACATGTTATGAATTGTTCAATGTCATATTGAGAAGCATGAGGTAAATGGTTTTGCTATTGGTTAATGACTTGATATTGATTATGCACTGAAAAGAGGGTTTTTTCTTGCTTATTTATATAAATGAAAAGTGAAGATTGAAAGAAGTACATGGTTTGATACAAAGTGATTGACCACCACATGTTTAAGAATTAAAAGACGAGAATCATTGTATAAGTTGTCTTATATTTTGAATTACAAGATCTCTTGCACTATTAACATGTTTTGGGTGATACAAATATCATGTTTTGAATGAAAAACTGTAACATAATACTGTATGGATTACGTGACTTTCAAGTCTTGATATGATGATACCAAATCAGACCAATGCTATAATAGACTCGGACCAGACTAGACTACAGAAATTTTTCAAACATTAGACCATTTTTTAGAAAGATGCATGATTTAAAATATTAAAAGTGAGCTTAAAGAGAGTTAGATGGTTATCTGAAGAAGGCGTGAGTGTAAGGGCTCATCACTCAAAATTTAGTTTTGCCGATTTGGGTGATATGATTGGCTAACGCCACTGTATACATGTCCTTGAGACACTGCTATACTAGACTAGTATGTAGGAACCCTATCCTAGTGGCAAACTTAGATGTGAGGACTTGGCCGATGAGTTAATGTTGCACCCATAGAGCCCGTAGGTACTACACTTGTCGGGTGTACCATCTAGCTCAAAAGCAAGATAAAGAGTGAGTCATGATTTCAAAGAAATTTTTCTAAAGCTTTTTAAGTATGCCCATGTGTTTTCTCATGTTGTATGTAAAAATATTTTATGAATTGCTCTCACTTATATTTTATTAAAAAAGCCTGTTATTTTGGATTACTCTACGTACCAGTATATTTGTATTGACCCCCTATATTTTAGGATCTGAGGCACAGTCTCGGGGTCCCGCTAAGCAGTAGATCAGTTTATCAAACTTTAAATTTGGTGTGCCTCCCTTATTTTGGAGGACCTTAGTTCATGCTATATCTTCATTTGCTTTTAGTTCACCGTCCGACCGGTCTCAGACAAATGTTGTTTTCATATTATTAGAGATTTTGCATACTGGTGTTAGAAGTTTCTTAATTCTTATGAACTCATATTCGTATTGATTAGTTGAAGTAAGTAAATGACCATGTTTCTGTTTTGTTATGTTTTCTGCATTCCTTTATAGTATATGAATTATACATATGATTACAGTTAGAAGGGGCACTCAGACCTTTATGGTTCGGCTTGCCCATCGCGGCCAGGATCTTGGATTAGGTTGTGACAAATATGGCATCAGAGCGCAGTTCATAGTCCCAGGGTGTCTTTGAAATCACATCGGGTTGTCCTGTTTAAGGGTATATAGCGTGCCACACTTATAAGGAGGAGGCTACTAGGCACTTAGGAATGTCTTTTTTTTTTTCATGATTTAGTTCGTGCTATAGAGTTTGAATGTCCTCTAATCCATGATTTCCTATTTTTCAGAAATTGATCATGCCTCCCCATAGATCTAAAAACCAAAATACTTAAGCTGAGGATGCCCGCCCTACTCATGGGATGTGGACACGTAATAGAGCTCATACTCTAGAGATTTTTGCTACTCAAGGAGTCCTCCATCCCAGAATAGTCCACCTCGATCTCAATAGACCGGTGTTAACCATCCCCAGCCTCTTCAGAGAGAAGTTTCAAATATTGAATTCTGACAGTCTATCCATATGTTTGCTCAGCTGGTGGTCTCTTAGACCTGTTGGTCTGAACATGTGGGTTTTGTGTCTAGTTTATCTGAACTTACTCAAGTTGGCCAATTCATAAGGCTAAAACTACCCACCTTTACTGGCACAAAGATTAAGGAAAAACCTCAAGGTTTCATTTATGAAATGGAGAAGATTTTTAGTGTTATGCATGCTAATGAAGTTGAAAGGGTTGAGTCAGCAGCCTATCAGTTAAAGGACGCAGCTAACCAGTGGTATAATGAGTGGGGTGATTTGAAGGGTGGTGATATCGAACCTTCTGTGTGGGATAAGTTTGTAGAAACCTTCCTGGACCGTTTCTTTCCCCAGGAACTAAGATTGGCAAAGGCTGAAGAATTTGTGAATTTGAAAGAAGGCAAGATGAATGTTAAAGAGTATGTTTTAAAGTTCACTCAGTTATTTTGTTATGCTTCAGATTTAGTGGGCAACATGAGGGCTTGCATGAGAAAGTTTACATCTGGCCTGTCAGATAATTTGGTTCTTGAATGCAAGGGGGCTATGCTGAACAGGGATATGGATTTTTCCAGGTTGTCCGTTCATATGCAGCAGGTTGAAGAGCAAAAGAAAAGGTTGGCTGAGGTAAGGGAAAGACAAAGGCAAACTAAAAGAGCTAGGTCTGCAGACCAGAATAACAGTCAGCACCAAGGTAGTAACTGGGGTAATAAGTGGTCTAAGAAAATATTTTGGAGTAATGCTTAGTCTTCATCTAGTGCCCCAGTGCCCAAACCTCCAGTTGATCGGCAGTTTCAGAATTTTTAGCCTAACAATGGATCGAGAGTGCAGGGTACTCAGTCCCAAGGGAGTGTGGCCCATCCATTCAGGCAATACCCTACGTGTAATTAGTGTAGAAAGAACCACTAAGGAACATGTTAGTATGGTACTCTTATGTGTTATACTTGTGGTCAGACAAGTTATTTCAAGAGGGATTGCCCCTCTGTTAGAGGAAATATTGGGGGTGCTAAGTCTCAAACTAATTCAGCAACACCTCCACCACCCTAGGGTACTACTTCAGCTATTGGAGATGGTCACAATTGGTTATATATTTTATCTAACTGCCAGGATCCTGGGTCTACCATTTCTTATATGACCTCTTATGAGGCAAATAGTTTTGGTTTTGAGCCTAAAAATATTTCAAAACCTCTTTTGATTTCCACTCATGTTGGTGATTCTATTGTGGCTAAGAGGGTTTATAGAAATTGTGTGGTGTCTATCTGTCATCATGATACCGTGGATGATCTTATTAAACTATAAATGATTGATTTTTATGCTATAATGGGAATGGACTGGCTTCATTCATGTTATGCTGCATTAGACTGTAGGACCAGAAAGGTCACTTTCTCTTTTCTTAATGAGCCAGGGATAAAATGGGAGGGATATTCTCTAGCACTAAGGGGGAAATTCATACGTTATCTTAGAGCCCGTAAGCTTATATAAAAGGGTGGTTTGTATCATCTTATTTGGGTCAAAGATTCCAATACTGAAAGTCCTTCCCTCCATTCTGTCCTTGTAGTTAATGAGTTCCTGAAAGTTTTCCTGATGACCTTCCCAGTATACCACCAGATAGGGAGATAGATTTTGACATTGATTTGTTATAGAACACCCGACCTATTTATATTTCTCCATACAGAATGGCTCCTGCTAAATTAAAAGAGTTGAAAAAACAGTTAAAAGATCTTCTTGGCAAGGGATTTATTCATCCTAGTGTCTCTACCTGGATGGACCCATACTCTTTATGCGTAAGAAAGACGGATCCCTCCATATGTTTATAGATTACTATACCGTTAAAAATAAATACCCTTTTCCTAGAATTGATAACCTCTTTGACCAACTTTAGGGTGCTAAGTGTTTCTCTAAGATAGAACTTCGTTCAAGGAATCATCAATTGAGGGTTAGGGAGGCGGATGTTCCTAAAATAGCTTTTCTAACCCGATATGGCCATTATGAATTCTTAGTTATGTCCTTCGGACTGATTAATGCTGACGCATCTTTCATGGACCTAATAAATAGGGTGTGTTAGTTTCTTGATCTATTTTTCATAGTTTTTATTGATGATATTTTGGTTTACTCTAAGAGTGATGAGTAGAATACCTATCACCTCTGAATCATCTTTCAGACCCTCAAGAATCATGAGTTATATGCAAAATTTTCCAAGTGTGAATTTTGGCTTAGTGCTATTGCTTTCCTGGGGCATATTGTTTTTAGTAAGGGAATTAAGGTTGATCCCCAAAAGGTCGAGGTAATGAGAAAATGGCCCAAACCTACGACTCCAACCAATATCCAGAGCTTTTTAGGTTTGCAAGGGTATTATAGAAGGTTTATAGAGAATTTTTCCTTCATAGCTGCTCCACTCACTAGATTGACTCAGAAGAAGGTGAAATTCTTGTGGTTTAATGCTTGTGAGAATAGTTTTGAAAGCTCAAAGACAAGTTAACTAATGCACTAGTTCTGACTTTACCTGAGGGTACAGAGGGCTTTGTTGTGTACTGTGATGCATCCCGGGTGGGACTTGGGTGTGTACTTATACAACATGGTAAAGTGGTAACCTATGCATCTAGACAGTTGAAAGTGCATGAAAAGAATTACACCACTCACGATTTGGAGTTAGCATCTGTAGTATTCGCTCTAAGAATTTGGCATCATTATATTTATGGAGTACATGTTGATATATTTACTAAACACAAAAGTTTGCAGTATGTTTTCATGCAGAAAGAACTAAATCTCAGGCAGAGATAGTGGTTGGAATTACTGATAGACTATAGGCCAATATAGTGAACGACACCCTTAGTAGATTGTCGATGGGCAGTCTTTATCATGTTGATAAAGGAAAGAGGGATATGGTGAAGGATATTCACTAATTTACAAATCTGGGAGTTCGACTCCTGGATTTCGAAGATAGAAGAGTAGTTGTTTATGAGGTATCTAAATCCTTCCTATGTGCCAAAGTTAAAGAAAAGCAGGCCGAAGACCCTATTTTGATGTAGGTTAAGAAGGGTGTGTGTCAACAAAAGGTTATGGCATTTGAAATCTGAGGCGATGTAATTTTAAGGTATTAAGGCAGGCTGTGTCTGCCAAACGTGGATAGGTTACAAGAAAGAATTCTTGATGAAGCTCTCACTACCAGGTATGTGTTTACCCTGACTCCAAACAAATGTATCATGCCCTTAAGGCTATTTAATGGTGGACTAATATGAAAAGAGATTTTGCTAACTTTGTGTCTAAGTGTTTGAATTGTCAACAAATCAAGGTACAGAATTTAAGACCAGGCGGCACTTCCCAAGAGATAGATTTGCCTATGTGGAAATGAGAGATGATCAATATGGACTTTATTAAGGGGATTTTGAAGTTCTAGAACCAATATGACTCCATTTGGTTGATTGTAGTCTGGATGACCAGGTCCGCTCATTTTTTTCCAGTACGAACAAATTATTTGGGGGATGACTATGCTAAGTTGTACATTCGAGAGATAATCCATTACATGGTGCTCCTATGTCTATTATATCCGACCAAGGTACACAATTTTCTTCGCAGTATTGGTGGTCTTTTCAAAGGGGTTTAGGCATCCAAGTGAACCTGAGTACCACCTTCCACCCTCAACATATTGGCAAGTAGAACTCACCATTCAGACCTTAGAAGATATGTTTAGGGCCTGTGTGATAGACTTCAAGGGTAGTTGGGTGGATCATTTGCCATTAATAGAATTCGCCTACAATAATAGCTACCATTCCAATATTCAAATGGCTTCTTTTAAAGCACTTTATGGTAGGAGATATAGGTCTCCGATTGGGTGGTATTAAATGGGTGAAACCCAGTTGTTAGGGCCTGACCTTGTTCATCAGGTGATGGAGAAAGTGAAGATCATGAGGGAGTGACTTAAGACAGCTCAGAGTCGCCAAAAGTCATATGCCAATGTTAGAATGAGAGAGTTGGAGTTCGAGGTTGATGATTGGGAATTTCTAAAGGTCTCCCCTATAAAGGGAGTCATGCAATTCAGAAAGAAAGGGAAGCTTAGTCTTTATTATACAGAACCCTATTAGATTGTGAGAAGGATCCGTGGGGTTGATTATGAGTTAGATTTGCCCGCGGGTCTGGTTTCTGTTCATCCAGTATTTCATGTATCCATGTTGAGAAAGTGTATTTGAGACCATTCTCTGGTGTTTCCTGTAGCGGAGATAAATGTAAAAGACTCTCTGTTATATGAAAAAGAACCCATTGCCATTTTTGATCGCCAAGTTCAAAAGTTAAGAAGTAAGGAAATAGCTTCGGTTAAGGTGTTGTGAAAGAATCAAAAGGCAAAGGAAGCTACTTGGGATTTGGAGGCTGACATGCGTACAAGGTACCCGAATCTCTTTGAAAACATGGACGACGACATGGAAGGTACAACCTTAAACTACTCTCTTTTCTTTTCTTATGGTGCTTAAAATTATGCTTGTTATGTCTGGAGTCATCATTCGGGGATGATATATCCCAAGGGGGAGATAATGTAACACCCTGTATCATTCTCAACTTGATTCCACTCTTAGTTGCATGCATATAAAATTTAGGACCTAAAATTTTTCTAAGTATTTAAAAAACTTAGGCATATTTTAATCCTTTTAGTTTCAATGATTTTTAAATGGGACTTCCCGACCCCGAGGCATGGATTTTTGAGTTATTTCATGTTCAGGGGTGTAAAGGAAATATTTTGGAAAAGTTTTGGATTTTCGGACGAATATTGGGGAATGTTTGGATTTTAATTCTAGAACCTCACTGTGATTATACCGCATCGCGATGGGTATAGCGATAGAGGTTTCATTGCATCGCGGTGAGTCCCAAAAATGGGATTCAATTACGAACTTAATTTTTGAAGGGTAATATCATCTTTTTTCCATGGCCCCAAGTTGAAATAACACAGGATTAAGTCATCATTAGGGCATTGTATGCCAAAGTTTACTCAATTTCTCTCCCAAAATAAACCATAACTCTTCCCCAAATATCAAGATTCAACCCGTAAGTTCAAGATTTTTAAGAAATGAGTCAAGACTAGGTTTCCAATCTTCAAACTAATTAACATAAGGTATGTGCGGCTGTCCTAAAACTCTATGGGCATAAGTTATTATTTTACTAAGCTTTTGAAAGCATATTATAAAGTTTATAACAAGGGTTTGAATAATTGTTTTGAATCGCCAAATCACGAAACCCCTTTTTTAATGATATATATATATATGGTTTTGGCCTTGAGACCTTCCCTTGAACTTGAATTTTTGCTCGTGTATGTATATATATGTGGTTTTAGTTTTGAAATTCTAATTGACAGCATGAATAACTAAACTCCCTCTTTTGTTATGGCCCTCTTGATTTCACATGTTATGAATTGTTCAATTTTATATTGAAAAGCATGCGGTAAATGTTTTTGCTATTGGTTAACGACTTAATATTGGTTATGAACTAAAAAAAGGGTGTTTTCTTGCTTGTGTATATAAAGAAACGTGAAGATTGAAAGAAGTACATGGTTTACTACAAAGTGATTGACCACCACATGTTTAAGAATTAAAAGATAAGAATCATTGTATAAGTTGTCATATATTTTGAATTACAAGATCTGTTGCACTATTAACATGTTTTGGGTGATCCAACTAACATGTTTTGAATGAAAAGACTGTAACATGATACTATATGGCTTATGCGACTTGCAAGTCTTGGTATGGCGATACTAAATCAGACCAATACCATAATAAACTTGGACCAGTCTAGACTATAGAAAGTTTTCAGACATTCGACCATTATTCAGAAAGATGCATGATTTAAAATATTAAAAGGGGGCTTAAATAGAGTTATATGGTTACCCAAAGAAGGCGTGAGTGTAAGGGATCATCGCTGAAAATCAAGTATTGATGATTCGGGTGTTATGATTAGCTAACGCCAATATATACTTATACTTACGACACTGGTATACTAGACTAATATATAGGACCCCTATCTTTGTGACAAACTTGGATGTGGGGGCTTGGCCAACGGGTTAATGGATGATCCATATAGCCCGTAGATACAAAACTTGTAGAGTGTACCATTTAGCTCAGAAGTAAGATAAAGAGTGAGTCATGATTTCAAAGAAATGTTTCAAAGTCTTTTTAAGTATGCCCATGTGTTTCTCATATTGTATGTAAAAATATTTTATGAATTTCTCTCACTTATGTTGTATAAAAAAGTATGTTATTTTAGATTGCTCTATGTACCAGTACATTTGTATTGATCCCATATATTTCAAGATCTGAGGCACAGTCCCAGGGTCACGCTAAGCAGTGGATCAGTTTATTAGATTTTGAAGTTGGTAAGCCTCCCTCATTCTGAAAGAGCTTAGTTTATGCTATATTTTCATTTTCTTTTAGTTCATGGTCTGACCGAGGACCTTGTCCCGGTTCAGACATATGTTGTTTTTGTATTGTTAGAGATTTTGTAGTCTGGTGTTAGATGTTTCTAAATGTTTATGAACTCATATTCGTATTGATTAGTTGAAGTAAGAAAATGACCATCTTTTAGTTTTGTTATGTTTTCCGCATTCCTTTATGGTATATGAATTATAAATATGATTGCTAGTTAGAAGAGGCACTCGGGCCTTTATGGTTCGGCATGCCCGTCCCGGCTAGGGTCTCGGCTCGAGTTGTGATAATCGCCATCATAATGAACCATCCAGTTTTCTAGTGGAATTTTCATTAAGTAACTGTAAGCACCTAGATCAACATCTTTCAAACATTGCATGAGAGCTTTGAATTTGCATTTTTGGTGTTGAGTAGAAGTCTTCCACATTAATCCCTCAAGCTGCTTGTTAGGAATTTTGACAGAAAGTTACTCTTCACATATCTAAGACATGATTATGATATGCATTCGACTCGTGTAACTCAACCAAATCATTAAAACTTCTACGTATTCCAGGAGCATGATCAGATATGTATGTAACACCTTACGACCAAATACCACATGAATTAAAAGGCATGGCAAAAATCATGACCATGCTTCCTTAGGTTCCTTGTTAACAACTACAAAAAAAGTGGAAATATTTTGCTATTTGCGTCAAAAGTCACAACAGTTAATATCTTTAAATCATATTTTCCATAAATGTGAGTGTCGCTAATAGAGATGACAGGTTTACATTTTTTAAACCTTTTATACAAACATTCATCCATTTCACTATTGTTCATGGATTAAAATGTTGAAGTGCATTCATGTACATTGAAAGTTGTGCAAAGGACTGATCAAAGTCACCATATATGAATTTAAAAGCACATCTCTGACCAAGACATGCCTTTTGTAGGAAGGTGTACATTTCAATTCAACTGCAACAGTAGTCTGGACATCTTTCACCTTGAATTGAGGGTTACTCCTGAAGTAAGGTAGTAACAAAGAAGCAATCAGCTAAGAATCCAAGTTAAAATGACCAACCTTGATTACATCCATTTGGCAAGTATGCCTGCTATAATACTTTTTGATAGTCCATAAATTTTTTGGTGTTTTTCGACCTCTGAGCATCCAATCACATCTATATTCCCACACAGTGAACCCTCTATTACCCTGCAAACTCTATATTTTTATAATAATCTTTAATATTTTCTTACTAAGAAACAACTGCCCAGACTTAAGATCTGACTCCTTATCATCTAACCAATTTAACATCCAACATCCTCTGATTCATAGGTGGAAGCATACACCTCTGGACGATATTAAAGATTGTATAAAAATGGGATGTTCTCCCTATGAAATGGTATGTTTTGTGGTACATTGATGACTTTATCATCACTAGAGTCACTCATTTCATCTGACTGATATGCATCAATTGGAGTGTCACTGTTAGAATTGTCATTCGCATGAGTATCAACATAGGCATTAACTTCTATCCTAGTTTGTATTTAAAAAACTCTTGGAATCTCCAGAACCTGAGGTAAACTACTAGTTCCTGCACCATCTCTAAACTCATAATGACGATAATTATCAACATCAAAATTTATACCAAAATCAGTACATCCATGACCATAATTATTGGATGAAATATCAACTTGTGATGCTATACTCTGTGACAAGAAGCTCGTAAAACGTTGAAATTCTGAAAAATCACTTGTCGTATTTGTAGATGGTTCATAAAAATTAGGAGGGGGCATTAAGATTCAAAGAGGGTGTAAAAAAATTCAAAGAGGGAGAATTTAAATTATGCATAGGTTCAACAACATCTAATGCTTCTATTTTAATATACATCTCCAAAAAATCAAAATTTATCGTATAATGCACCGTATCAAGAGCTACTCTAAATTCTTGCAAAGATTCATCATCAAGTATGAAAATTTCAAAATAACGAGCATTATCCTGTGCAATTGAAAATGACCATCTAACCAAAATAACAAGCCTTATCTCATTTGGATTAGTCTTTATTTTAGTATGCAAGTTTCTAACTAGCCAATCATACTCAATATTTAGAGAAAGTTTAACGACTGTACAAACACCACAACTATTGCACAAACACCACAACTATATCTAACTGTATCAGATTCATATATAACATTGTTGCCCCAATTCAATGCAACTCGAACATGACGCTCATTCTACATTTTTAAACCTGTAAAAATAACTTTTATTGTCAATAAATTATTTACTTAATAGGGAGAACAATATGCTAAGAAAAAATAAGTAACCTTTTTTACTCCCATTCAGATTGAAGGATACATCAACTTGAAAGTATAATATTTTTTTGAATTTAGTAATATATATGGCAGTGAAGAGCATGTATATATATAGAGGAACAAAAAATAAGGTTGAAGGTATACAAAAATATCTGTAGAGAAGACTCTTTGCTTAAGAGTGTATTTATAATTTTCTTGAAGGTACATTGCTCGTAAGAGCTTTTAGGGTATGAAAAAGTTGTCCTTTGTTGTCCCATCAGTTCAGAAATGACAACCTTTTTTTAGATTTTTGGACACCAAAATTAATATCGAAGACTCATGACCATAACGAGCCTTTCTTTAAAATGTAAAAAACTCATTGAAGACTCTTGAGAGTAGAGCACCTTCAGTATAAATATTACTTAACGATCTGTTCAATTTTCAACGTGAAAATTACACATTAAAGGTGCTCCCCTACCATGCGTTTTTACCATTTTAGTCATGAAAAATCTAACAAACTCATTTATTGAAATTATTCCTCGTTCAACATCATTTTGATCCAAAATTCCAAGTATTTGATTGGAATGATTATTTTGATTAATATATTATTTCAACAAATTCATGAAATCTTCTACCAAAGAATTTTCACATACCCACACAGTTGTACCACATAAAAGGTTACAATTATATTTTTATTATAGACCTAAAAATAAGATAGTCAAGTGCACACTACGCTTCCATTATGTCCCTTGTACTTGCACATGGTCTTTACAAATATTAGTAGTGTGGGTGTCAAACACCTTACTTAAGGTCGTGGCTCGATAACTTTTAGTATTTTATTTATTTTTCTCATTTTTATGTGCTTTTCTTTGATTTCTCCTAAATACTACTACTAAAAGGTCGTCAAATGGATTTGCAACTGATGCACTCCGTCAACTGATCCGTGGTATAGAATGTGGCCGTAAATCACTTGAAATTCAGAAATATGGAGTCCGTAGAAGCAAAAATGGATCCATAATTTAAAATATATATGAATTTTCAGTAATATTAAATTTGAAAAAGAAAATTCTTTATATGTGCCCACGAGGAGTAAAACCCTGATACAACAGATGTTTCTTATATATTTAAATAATTTTAAATATAAATATAGGGTTCTACAAAAAATTATTGGGTTGTCTAGAACCAACACCTATACCTAGTAGTCAAGATCCACCCATGTGGGAAAGGACCGGGTCATCATAAGGGGGTCAATTCTATATGGTAATTCCATAAATTTTTGCAAGAGACTGTTTTCACAACTCGAAGGGTCTTTTGATCACATCAAGATGCATGATAAATGTTTTGCCAAATGGGCAAATAAAATATGTTACAAGGAGAAATCATGTATTGTGGATGAATAATAATAATGGAAAGGAAAAAAGAACATTTGAAGAATTCATGAGCTACTTATTATAGGAGAAATTTAGATATTGAGTTCCCAACAGCCCTACTGGTGAACCATCTCCCACCGGTGAAACTATCCAACCCCATTGACGACCATCACCAGCCGGTGGAACCCCTTTTAACCGCCTCCCCTCTTTCTCCCTCTTCCCTTTTATTTTCTTTAACCAGGATGGTGAATGATAAACTTCGACTGTAAAAGCCCGTTAACATAAACTTTGATTAACCGAATAACGCCGACCCCGGAGATGGTGTAGACGTGCTGGCCACAAGTAAGGTTTACTCGATCTCTTCCCTGTTCTCTCTCTCCCTCATTCTCTCTACCCTCTTCTCTTTCCATTCTCCTTTTCCCTCTCATCACTGCTATCACCGACGGGATTAGAGTTTCTATCGGCTCGACTCCTGCTATGGTATTAGTGAACAGCACTAGACGACGTAGATTGGTATGACGACAGCTGGCATCCAGATTCCGACAATACACAGGAGACATCCGACGATATTCAAGTGACGCACTGGCGGCATTATTCTGGTGACTCTATTCCAGCAACTATTTTCAATATCAAATTATCGAAACCTAGCAGTAGCACACAAGAGGAGAGGACTTGGCACACATGAGTTTCCCGGTGACCTCTAAACTTTGATATTTAGTTCCTTCTTTCAGTCTAGTTTCGTCATATTATTTTGTTTCTTATGATTCTGTTGTAACTGATTATTTTCTCATATTGGTGGATATTGTTGTGTTGTTTTTGATTGACTATCTTATTTGTGGGTGGCAATTTACTTGTTTATTTCTGTATTTCATAATAGTATATTACTTGTTTATTCTACTTGCCTGATTACCTTATTTGATTACCATTACCTTGTTTGATTACCATTACCTGATTTACTAGCATATCTACTTATTGTGGTAGTATAGTTCCTATTATTGATTGTTTTTCAACAAAACTTGCATCATATTATTGGTTTTGTTGCTTTCTATATATTAAATATTGTTTTATGTGTCCTTAGTATATAGTGGGCACAGATTCAAGCTCCTATATTGATTTAATTATAACTAGTGTGTCCTTTTAGTCTTTTCTTTATCCCCTTTTGTTATCTTTCTTTCTTTTTCTTTTCATCGTTCTTCTCATATTTACGCAGTGGTTGTGATTGGCGATGGTAGAATAGGGTCATTTCATAGGTTAGGGTCGAGGTTGGGGTTGGGTGGTGTTGGGTCTGGGTCAGGTCTAGGATCAAGTTTGGGGTTAGGGGCAAGGGGTAGTAAGGCTAGGTGGGATAAGGGAGCATCTAAGTTGCGAGTTGGGTCTTGGAACATAGGAACTTTGCAGGGTAAGTCTATATAGAGCTGGTGAAGATTCTTAGAAATAGGAGGGTTAGTATAACGTGTGTCCAGGAAACTAAATGGGTAGGTAATAAGGCAAGAGATATCGATGGATATAAGTTGCGGTACTCGAGTAGTGTGAGACATAGAAATTGGGTAGGTATCTTAGTAGATGAAGAACTTAGGGAGTAGGTGGAAGAGGTTAAGAGAGTTAGTGATAGGTTAATGTCTATTAAGTTGGTCATTAAAGGGTCTATGGTGAGCGTTATTAGTGCCTACACCCCGTAAGTAGGTTTGGATGAGGAGGAGAAGAAGGACTTTTGAGAGGTTTTAGATGAGGTGGTGAGTAGCAAACCGAACATTAAAATGCTTGTCGTGGGAGGGGATTTCAATGGGCATACTGGGTCTTTGTTGAGAGGTTATGATGATGTGGATGGCGATTTTGGTTTTGGGGAGCAAAATGAAGGATAAGCTTTTCTTTTGGATTTTTCTAGGGCTTTTGGGTTATGGATAGAGAATTTGAGCTTTCCAAAGAAGGAGGAACACCTTATTATATTTCGTAGTTCAGTGGTCAAGACTCAGATAGACTTTTTACTTTTGAGGAAAGGGGATAGAGCGCTATGTAAAGACTGAAAAGTCATACCTAGTGAGAATCTTTCGACTAAGAATAGGTTGCTGGTGGTGGACTTAGTTATCAATAAGGGCAAAAAAAATGAAGTGTGGAGACTCGCCCCAAGATTAAGTAGGGTAGCTTGACTTTGGCTAGTGCCTTGGAAATGGAGGAGAAGTTGTAGAGTTAGGGGCTTGGGAGAGTAGAGGGGGTATGGATAGTATATAGGAGATGACCGCCAGTTGCATTAGGGAGATATCTAGAGAGGTATTAAGTGTTTTGAGAGGTTGATCTAGTAATCATCGAGGATACTGGTGGTGGAATAAAGAGGTTAATAGAAAGGTGGAGTCTAAGAATGTGGCTTATGCTAAGTTGGTTGAGAGCAAGGATGATTAGGAAAGGCAGATGAATAAGGAGGAGTATATGGTAGCTAGAAGAGAGGCTAAGTTAGCGGTTACAGTGGCTAAGACTGCAGCTTTTGAGAGCTTGTATGCGGCTTTAGAGGAGAAAGGCGGAGATAAAAAGTTGTATAGGCTTGCCAAGGCCAGAGAGCGGAGGGCTCGTGACCTTGACCAAGTAAAGTACATCAAAGGAGAGGATGGTTCAGTGTTAGTTGAGGATGCCCTTATTGAGGAGAGGTGGCAGTCCTATTTTCATAATCTTTTGAATGATGAGGGGGATAAAGGTTTCGTATTGGGTAACTTGGAGAAATCTGAGGTGTCACAATTTTGGTTATTGTAAGTTTATCAAGGTCGAGGAGGTCAAGGAAGCTATTCTCAGTATGCGATGGGGTAGGGCGATGGGGCCAGATAAGATTCTATTAGATTTTTGGAAGAGCACTAGCGGGGCAGGTTTGGAATGGTTGACAAGGTTGTTTAACATTATTTTTAGGGCAGCAAAGATGCCTGAAGCATGGAGGTGGATTACAATAATTGCAGTGTATAAGAACAAGGAAGACATCCAGAGTTGCAACAACAATAGAGGTATTAAGTTGTTGAGCCATACTATGAAGGTTTGAGAAAGGTGGTAGAGTTGAGGATGAGAAGGATCATGATGATCTATGAGAATTAGTTTGGTTTCATGCCAGGTCGCTCGACCACTGAGGCCATTCACCTTGTGAGGAGATTAGTAGAGAAGTTTCGGGAGAGAAAGAAGGACTTGGACATGGTGTTTATTAATCTTGAGAAGGTATATGACAGAGTTCCCAGGGAGATTCTATGGAGGTGCTTGGAGGCTAGAGGGGTGCTCGTAGCGTACACTAGGTCGATTCAGGACATGCATTATGGTGTGAAGACTCGTGTGAGGATGGTATGTGGAGATTCGGAGCACTTCCCAGTTTTGATAGGGTTGTACTAGGGATGGACTCTTAGCCCATTTTTATTTGCCTTGGTGATGGATGTTTTGACGCGACATATTCAAGGGAAGGTGCCTTGGTGTTTGTTATTTGCAGATGATGTGGTACTGATTGATGAGACTCGGGGTGGAGTTAAGTTAGAGATTTGGAGATAGACGTTTGAGTCTTAAGGATTTCGGTTAAGTAAAACCAAGACGGAGTACTTGGAGTGTAAGTTCAGTGATACATTGCAGGAGGCTGGAGTGGTTGTGAGGATGGACTCTCACGCCATTCAGAAGAGGGAGAGTTTCAAGTATCTGGGGTTTATGATTCAGGGCAATGGTGAGATTGACGAGGATTTCACGCATCGTATTGGGGTAAGGTGGTTGAAATGGAGGCTCGCTTTGGGAGTTCTATGTGATAAAAAGGTGCCCTCGAAGCTTAAAGGTAAGTTCTACCGTGTGGAGACGGCTATGTTGTATAGAGCGGAGTGTTGGCAAGTTAAGAACTCCCACAGTCAAAAGTTGAAGGTGGTGGAGATGCGAATGATGCGATGGATGTGTGGACATACCAGGAAAGATAAAATGAGGAATGAGATTTTTTGGGAGAAGGTGGGAGTTGCCTTGGTGGAGGACAAGATGCGAGAAGTGAGGTTACGTTGGTTCGGGCATGTGATGAGGAAGGGCTCTGATGCTCCAGTGTGGAGAAATATTGGAGGGAGGTGATTAGACATAATATGGAATAGCTACAACTTACGGAGGACATGACCCTTCATAGGAAGGTGTGGAGGACACGGATTAGGGTAGAGGGTTAGGGGATGGGAGTGCGTCGGTAATAGTAGGGGAGCGTTCTTTTATGTCTGGAGTTTCTTGTTCGTGGTGTAGTGGTTGTAGTAATATCGTGTGGCTATTTTGCATACCGTACTAGTTTATATGCACTTATCTTTGGTGTTTGTTATACTGTTAGTTTATTTTGCATACCGTACTAGTTTATATGCACTTATCTTTTGTGTTTGGTATACTGTTATCGAAAACAACCTCTCTACTTCTCCTGAGATAGTGGTATGGTCGGTGTACACTCTACCCTCCCCAGACCCCACTATGTGGGAATATACTGGGTATCTTATTATTGTTGTATGAGCTATTTATTATGAGAAAATTATTTTCTGTTGTAGTATTAACAATAGTAATTGACATGTATATATTGATCAGTTGGCAATAGCATGAACAGATTCCAAAAATTTTGATCGAAATTTACAGATTATATAAATATTTATGTTACTGTAAATCATGATGTTTGAGTGGTCATTGTGTGTGTATATATTATAATGAGAAAAAATTGTTGTGTAGTATTAATAATAGCAGGGGACCTATTTTAATCAGTTGGCAATAAGAGCAAATTTAATGACAGAAATAGTGACGATCGAGTTGTATGCAATATGGACGGTAACAAATTGTTTACTCTAAAAAAGAATTTACTTTTAAGGGCTAAATAGGAAAAAAAAATTATCTTAATTTGGTAAATTGTCAAATATTTTAAAACAAACATTTTTAGAATTTTGACAATTAATATGAGATGTAAAGAGTAGTCGAAACCACAAAAAAGATTTCTTACGAATATTGTGATGAAGAAAGTGTCCAAATTTGTCATAACCCAAAAAAGGTCAAATATTGTTTTTTTCTTAGCCAATATATAAACGTAAATTATAAGTGAGATTGGTCACAACAACGATTAAGTTGGCTTAAACTATTAAGAGAGAGTATATGGATGAAACACTTATCAGTATATATCTAGACTGAACTGAGGCCTACTGCTATTAGTGCTCTCCACTACTTTTATTCTCTCATTATATACAACACATAACAATAAAGTTAATTGAATAAACTCATAAACTTGTCCAACATTTTTTTTCACAAACAACACATAACAATAAACTCATAGACTTGTCCAACATTGTTTTCCCATTATTTATTCAAGCAACAATGATTTCTCGTTGCAACTTTAGTCTCTTTCTGCCCATTCTTCTCATTATCATAATTTCCCAAAATAGGGTAGCTCAAGCTCAAAGGCCATTCAACAATTCAGTTTCAGCCATTTTTGTGCTTGGAGATTCCTCGGTTGATCCTGGGAATAATAACTACATAAATACAATTGCTAAGTGCAATTTTCCGCCATATGGACGGGACTTTGCCAACTACAGATCGACCGGAAGGTTCACCAATGGCCGCCTCGTCACAGATTACTTAGGTACACGATCAAACCTCAATGTGACGATGTTCTTTTGTATGTCTATGTATGCAATAAAATTTCTCTATATTACATAACTTGGGAAATCACTTTCAAAAGAAAACTTGGTTATTATAGTAAAATATTGGTCCTACCTTCAAACTTAATTTATGCAGTCATTTCAGAAGTATTCTGATCTTCATTTTATTTTGTGTGGCAGTATTGTTTCACTGAACATGAAATCTGAAAAACATGAAATACTTGTTGAAGTTGGTGGTCGGAATTAATAGGCTTCATTTCTTTAAAAAGAAAGTTACCAATCATATAAAATTGGACAGGAGTAATTCTACAATTAACTATACGTTTATATCAGAATAAATAGAATAGTAACATGAGAAATACTGGGTAAACTTCATCTATGGCCACTTAACTTTGTATCTATTACACAAAAGTCATTTTTCTTTCACTCATTTCATTCATGGTCGTTTAACTTTACTCCGACCATTGCAAAAATCACTATGATCGAATTTTACAATAATTTCATCGTAAAATATGATGTGGCAACCTTAGTTAATTCTTAATTTTAATTTAAGTGAATATATAATATATTACTCATATCTTGACCCTTTTTATATATGCACAATCCAATTTTCCTTATGGATTATTTAATGAAAGAATACCAATTTCTTAATAGATTAAATTACATAATGAACACTATTTTCATAAAAAAAAAATTGGTTGATATTTTTATGAAATAAAGTTATACTTATATATTCTTAAAATCCTCTAAAGTTGAGACATGTATTGGTAAATTATTTTTTTTCCACTAATATAGTATGGCATGTAGTTGATAAAATTATTTTTTTCCTCTAAAAATTGTGACATCTAGTTGATAAATTTTTTTTTTCCTTACATTCTTTTTTTTGCCACTTGAGTCTTTGCATTCGGTATATCATAATAATATGATAGACAGTTTACCAAAAAAAAAAAATGATAGACTATTCTATTTATTGAGTTTGTCTTTATATTTTTAATTGTTTGACTAATCGATTAATTCTCTTAAAATTTTTTATTATAATATTCAATTTCTGATAAATTACATATTGTTTAATTAATTTAATTGATAAATATAAAAACTAGATATCCTATAATTTCTTTATCTATTAAAGTACTTATATTTTATAACTTTTATCAACAAAACTGTACATTAATATAACATTATTTGTACAAATTTTGACAATACTTATTCAATGACATAATTAAAAAGATTTCATTTTAAAACTATCTTTAGCATGTTAATTTATCTTCAAAGAATTAAAATAATTTTTTTCAAAAAATATAATATCATACATGTATTTTGAAGAATTTATCTTGTTTATCACTCTTTTTCGATGCACCTTTTTGGCAGATGAATGCAATATTATGAAATGTTTCATAAAAATATCCATCAAAAAAATATTCATTAGGTAATCTAATATATTAAGAAATTAGTATTCTTTCATTAAATAATCCATACGAAAAATTGGGTTGTGCACATATAAAAAAGGTCAAGATATGAGTAATATATTATATATTCACTTAAATTAAAGTTAAGAACTAATTAAGGTTGCCACATTATTTTTTCGATGAAATTATTGTAAAATACGGTCATAATGACTTTTGTGATGGTCGTAGTAAAGTTAAATGACCATGAATGAAATGAATGAAAGAAAAGTGACTTTTGCGTAATAGATACAAAGTTAAGTAACCATGGATGAAAAGAATGAAAGAAAAATGACTTTTGCGTAATAGATATAAAGTTAAGTGATAAATTTACCAAGAAATACTAACCTTGTGTGACATGTCATTAAATTAATGAATATAAGGAAATCTTTTTTAACCTACAACATATATACATATTCAGTGTAAAATAAGTATATGCTATTCGTATATTTTAAGAAGTTGTAGTAGGCGCTTTGTCCATATTTTTCAGCTTAATAATCTCACATGTAATAGTCATGTGTAATTTTTCTTTCCCTTTTTTACATTACTTATCACCAACATATAGAAGTTTTAGATCTTTTTCTTAACAATGCTAACTGCCAGTATAATAACAAATTTGTATACATATGTATATGTTGTCGATATTGTATATAACTTAAATGATGTCAATATTTGTAACAGCTTCATACGTTGGAATTAAGGATTCCATGCCACCCTATTTGGACCCAATTCTTAGCTTGGACGAACTTATGACCGGAGTTAGTTTCGCCTCCGGTAGCTCCGGTTTTGACCCTCTCACGGCAGATCTAGTTGTACGTCCCTCTTATTTATTCTTTTTTACATACATACATATGTTGAGAAGCAAACACAATCCCACATCGAAAAAAATAGAGGGAATATGTCCAATATTTAAAGTATCACCCAACTCTACTAATATGAGGTCTTTTGGGAGGTGTCCAAAAACAAATCCGTGAAGGCTTGGCCCAAAACGGATAATATCATACTAGTGCGGAGTTACACGCGATCCCAACAAGTGGTATCAGAGCCAAGGTTCGGGTGTACCGGAGTGGTGACTGCGGTTGGTGAGAAGTTCCTGGTGTAACGACAAGACTGGAGAGCTGCAGGTGGTGCCTTGTGTCGAAAGTCTTCCTGGCGACAAGACTGGAGAGCTGCAGGTGGTGCCTTGTGTCGAAAGTCTTCCTGGCGAGTGGTGGTCAGGTGGCGTGTCCCGTTGGGTGATAACGGCGGTACAAGATGTTTGGTAGATCATGTGAAATGATCTAGTAGTTGAGATCTACGGTTGATGCCTCATGTTGAAAGTTTTCTTGACAAGTGATGGTCAAGCGGCGTGTCCCACTGGTTGGTAGTGGCGGTACGGGGAGGTCACAAGTGATGTGGTCTTCGTTTGAGGGGTATTGTTGAGAAGCAAACACAATCCCACATCGAAAAAAAATAGAGGGAATATGTCCAATATTTAAAGTGTTACCCAACTCTACTAGTATGGGGCCTTTTGGGAGGTGCCCAAAAACAAATCCATGAGGACTTGGCCCAAAATAGAAAATATCATACTAATGCGGAGTTACAGGCAATCCCAACAACATACATATATACATATACAAAATCAATATATTCATGAATGGGATTCAAGATTTCAATGAAGGGACGTTAATTGACTTTGGTAAAATAAAGGTGGCTGCGACTGATTGAAATATTGTCCATTATACACTAGTGTAGTTGTAGTGCAAATGACTAATTCCCATAATACTGCTACCACATTCCTTCCTTTGAAAAAGGGCAAAGGCATCGACAGACACTCAAACTTGTTGCCAAAATTCACTTAAACACTTAAACTAAGGTCTGTTCCTATCAGACCCCTAAACCCCCCACATTTTATTTCAATTGGGTCTTTTCTTCCCTATTCTCATCATATGTTTGTGCGTGTCTCCAAACGTCGTTAATATGGAAAGTTGTTCCACTTAAAACTCTTCACGTGTATAAATATTGATGATGTGGAAAGTATGCCATTAACACCCCCCATTCATCTTCTTCCTCATTTTCTTCTACATTTTTTGTCTTTCATATTTTTTTTCTCTAACCACAAAATTTAATTTTTTAAAAATTAATTTCAAATATAATCTTTTATGACACACTTTCTTTCTTTGAATTCTTTAATAATTTCAAAGAAAGTAATTTCAAATTCATACTAAGCTTATCGGAAAACATGAAATTTCGTTGGAAAATTATTTTTACCTATTTTTTTTTTATTTTGTACCATTTTTCATTTCCCCCTCACTCCCATGGCTGCTATAAGCTCTCCATTTCACACTCACTTCCATTTCAAATTCATTTTTCATTTTGTGTTCAAAACTTTTAAATAAAATATGTGTTCCAAGAAGCAATTTTCTTCGAGCAATACCACAAACAAATGCTGATCGTGTTAAGGCTGCCCGTGACAACAAGAACATGAGAATTATTCCAAGGCATACACCCACTTCTGATTTTCCGGCGAGAGCATTCCTCAAAAAATTTCTGACCAATCACCAACGAGTTCTAATCCGGCTCACAAAACTTCAATCCACACTAAATCAAACAATGTTGATTAGACAATCAAACAACAACACAAAGAACCCACGCCATAGGAAAACTAAAATGAAGTAAAATTGCTAAGAGTTTTTTTTTTAAAAAAAGTACGGAACTTTGAAGGAAAGAAGACGACGACTAAGGGCAAAGATATCAATGGGGCAAATGCTAATCTGTGAAAATAATTCAAGTCCATAAAGGAAAGATTCCACCACAACAGAGAAAGGTAAAAGATTGAGTTTGATTTTCTTTCTTATGAAGACGACGACAGGGGGGTTTGGGGGGGTTTTTTTTGGTTTTCTTTTTTCTTTTTTATATTAATAAAATAATATTTAAAAAAAAATAATTGAAGTATAAGTTTTTTAATTAAAAAAACGTGAAATATTATTTTTTTCTCCGTTTCACGCGCTCAAGGAGAGTGTAACACACTCTCCTTGCCAAATCAGCATTTTGTGTCTGATAGGTACCAATTTTAGCACTTGAGGTGTCTGGGAGCAAGCCTTAGTTGAGGGGTCTAAGTGAATTTTCGGGACAAGTTTAGGTGCCTGCCGATGACTTAGGCCTTTGAAAAGTTACATTGTCTAGTTACATAAAAATGTTCTTTGTATGTATGTATGTATGTATGTATGTATGTATGAGTAAATACATAATTACCCTCCTGATGTTGGTCGAGATTTTCAAAAAGACACTTAAACTTTGAATTCGACCTATTACCCCACAGATCTTCTTTATTCCTTTGCAAATACACCATTTTTCGCTGAATTTCAGTCACACCAAAGAGAGTGCAATTCACGCGCCAATCAGGCGCTGCCACGTGTAAATACGTTTAATTTCATTTTTTTTTATATTTTTTAATAAAATTTTCCTTTTAATTTTATTTATCAATTAATCAATTTTAATTTTTTCTTCTCTAATTCTCCATTAATCAATCTTCATATCTTCTTCTTTAATTCTCCATTAATCAATCTTCATTTCTTCTACCCCAATTCTCCATTAACAGTCATTACTCTCCTTTTCTTTTTCTTTTTTTCCAATTCTCCATTGAAGCTAGAAAATTTCAGAAAAGAAATTCTCCTTAATGAATCAAACTACTGGGATACAAAATCACGTATTGACTTTAATATTTTCTTAATTTGTTTAAAAGTTGTGAAATCAAGTTTCCTTTTTGTGATTAAATTTATTTTTCCTTTTTGTGATTAAATTTATTTTTCGTCTTCAACACCATTTACTTGAATAATAAAACTCCATTAATGGAGCTTTATTGGAGGAGTTGAAGAAGACAATAGTATTGAAATCTCAATACTCATTAGTACGGAGTAATTTCTTCCTTCTTCGTCTTCTCCATCAATCTTCATTAATGGTTTATGAATATTTGACGGAAACTAAAAGTTTTAACTTCGGAGAAAATCGAGTGACACAATTAATGGAGAAGAAAAAGAAGAAGAAGAAGGAAGTAGAAGAAGAAACGAAGGAAGAAGATGGAAAATGAAGAAAAAAAAATGAAGAAGATGGCAAATGAAGAAGATGAAATGAAGAAAAAAGAAAACTAAAATATAAAATTAAAAAGTGGGTCTTTTTTATTACACGTGACATATTTTAATTCGCTGGTTTAATTTTTTTTCGTATTCACGTGCTTCAGGTGCGTGTAGACATGCAGGGTCAAAATTTTGGTCAAAATGGTGCATTTACAATGGTTTAGGTAAGATTCGTGGGGTAATAGATCGAAAGTATAATTTAGGTGTCTTTTTGAAAGTCTCGATCAATATTAGGGGATAATTATGTATTTACTCTATATATATACACCTCTTGATTTCTTAATGAATACTTCTTTTTTGTGAAAATTTTGGCTGTGCCATCGAATTTCAATCTAGTGAATCATCTCTGTTCTTACCTTTTTGGTCAGTTCACAACCAAAAAGACAAAAAGATGTTGGTTAATCCACAGCTTGGTTATCATAGCTTCGTGAATATATTTTATTGTCTACTGAGATATGTAACCTCTGAAGTCTAGCTTTGGTTAGTAGCCTCCTTTGCACATCAACCAACAATAAACCTTGGATGTGGAAGGGGTAGTCATTTAATTATAATAATTCAAATGTTGAAAAGAATTAAACAAAAAACAATGGTAGGTACAACTAAGTCATGAACAGCTAATCATCATACTCATTAATTAAGCCTTTTTATCAATTGATTATTGACAAGATTGTGGTTTGATATTGATTATAATGGCAGGGTGCAATTACAATGGAAAAGCAACTGGAATTATTTAAACACTACAAATGGAGACTTGAAAATTCAATTGGGAAAGAAAAGACAAATTTGCTAATAAGCAAAGCAGCATTTATCATAAATGCAGGGACTAATGACTTTGTTGTGAGTTATTTTAACATCCCATATAGAAGGCAAAAGTATTATAAGGTTTCTCATTACCAACAATTCTTGTTGCAAAGAATCCAACAATTTCTCCAGGTAAGTCTCTACAATATAATCCCCGTTTCAATTTGTTTGTTCTATTTTTCTTGTTAGTCCATTTTAATAAATTATGTTTTCTCTCCTTTTAACATCTTTTTAATTCCAACTTTCTATATGAAATATTTAAGACCACAAGATTAAAAAGCATATTGATACATTTAACATATCTTCACTGAAATTTAAATCTAATCTGAGACTTTATTGTTCTGAAATTACTTTATTATCCACAGCTAGCTAGGTAACATTGCCCTAGGGTTTTTCAAGTCTATTAGACGTAGCTTTTTAAATTTTAAAAATTTCAAACGGCATGTATCAATTTAATGTGTTTGGTAAATTACTGTACATACTAAACTTTATGTTAACTGTTTAAGGGATTGATGAACGAGGGAGCTCGAAATATCGGCATCGTCGGAGTTTCGCCATTTGGGTGCTTACCGATAGTCATCACAGTAGATTCCGGCCTTAAATGTATTTCAACCCCGCCGATGTGTTGAATCATACTCCGCCGTTGCAAGAGAGTACAACTTGCTTCGGCAACGTTTACTGAAGAGTATGGAAATTCATGGCACAAAATTATTCTACGTCGATATCTACATCCTTTAACTGACATGACGCAAAATCCAATTAAATATGGTGAGTAGCTCAAAAGTTCTCCATTTTCGGATTTAACTTATAAACCCTCTAGAGTGTTTGGTACATGTTTTTCAATTTTATCAATTTTGATTACATGTTTTTCAATTTTATCAATTTTGATTAGTCAAAATTTTTTTTTTTAAAAAATCATTTTCTAGTAAAGATAGAAAAAACAAGTATCATAAGCGGCATTCTATACAAGTTGGCTCGTCCCAACCCCAACATTCCATCTTCCCCACCCACCCACCCCTCCCCTCCCCTACATACCTTGCTAGGACCCATTCCACCACCGCCATCCAAACTCACCCCTACTCCTCGTTCCCTCCTGTTGGAGTCCCACATCGGTGGGTTAAAGGGTCCTTAGTCTCCTTATATGGTCTTGGGCAATTCTCCCCTCATGAGCTAGCTTTTGAGGTTGAGTTAGGTCTAATGTCCATTTCTTTATCATGGTATCAGAGGCAGGCCCACCCAGTTCATTGTTTTCAATGTTGGGCCCCCGGTCTTATATTATCCATGCTCCAAATGTCCAGCCTTGGGCGTGCTGGGAGTGTTGGAGTCCAACATCAGTGGGTTAAAGAGTCCTTGGTCTCCTTATATGATCTTGGGCAATCCTCTCCTCATGAGCTAGCCTTTGAGGTTGAGTTAAACCCAAGGTCCATTTCTTTTATATTTAATAGATAGGCATGTCCCGTGCTAAGCATGAGCTCAACGTATTAATTTATAAACTGATTAATTTTTGAATATCTTACATAGTCATTTGGTGATGAAAAAAGAAGCAAAAAGCAACCGATGGAGAAATAAACGTAAAGCTTATATATGTCTTTACAAATATGCGTATTTGTAGTTAATATTGACGCAAAGTACACACATCCAATACCAGTTTAGTTGTTCACTCTCAAAATTTGGTATTCCAACTTCAAAAGGAGGCCTATTGACTCCGAAATTTCATCCTGAACAAACATACAGAAAAAGGGGATAAATTTTTTTTTTAAGATATTGAAAGTAAAGAGTAGAGTCTGTCAAACGCTTATCTCTATTTTTATTGTTTTAGCACACTGTTGCTTAAAACGGAGATTACCAAGTAAATAAAGTACAATTTGCATACAATGCATAATTATGTTGCTGGGAGACCGCAAATACAACTGAATCAAATTAGAATGCAAAACAAAACTTAATTCTCTGTATATGTAACAATCTACACCAATATGTGTCTACTTTAAAGTTGGAAAGCATAAGCTTTACAACATATTTGGTTAAAGTGGGGGTGGGGTGGGGGAAGAAAGAATTAATGCAATTGGGAATTATTCAAGAAGGTTGTTTATTTGCGAGGGCTTAGAACCAAGTCCTCTAGAAATTGGGTAGCCTGTGAAGTATACAATTCGGGTTCATTTCTGAAATAATCAACATGAGTAGAAATAACGTTGCAAGCTCTAACATTGCGATCAGTTCTTCATTGCTCTTTTGTAAAGGACTCAACAGAAACCGCAAGAATGACCCTATCCCATCTGTAGTCAACAAACCTACAATATCAATAGAGCCAAACGTAGCAAAATTACTGGCAATCCCCGTTAACATTTGAGCATTAGGTATTCTATAAAAAGGACATGTTTATATGAACAAATATTATGCCTTGGCTTTCAATTTGCACATGGATAATAATTGAGTTGCAACTCTATATCTATCGGATAAGTTAAGCTAGAGTTGCTACTAAGTATTGGGAAAAATGGTAATTGTATCAATATCTCGAACAAAGAGCTTACGACAGTCTATGCTAGTTTTCACACTATAAGAATTTGAAATAACTTGAAAGTGGGAAGTGTCACCTATACATATCCAAGTACGCTTGCATATATTATTCAAAAATGTATGAAGTTCAAGATGGTGTACAACATTTGGTCTAAAAATTGCGAAAATCAACAAGTTAAACCTTGGGAAAAAATTATAAACATATCAAACCCTCAAAGTCATCACTATAAAAAGAGAATTGCGAACAAACCAATCTGCATAGTTCGATAATATGCATCAAGAAGACCTGAAATACAGATAAAACTTACGGAAATAATCATAGTTAGGAAAATAAGACCTTAAAGTTATAAGCAATACAAACAAATAATCAGTAATGCTAAATGTTAGTTTATGTTGTAAGACCTCAAAAGCCCCTCAACATTTTGAAGAGTACTAGGATTTGCTTAAACATTAGTAATGCTAGACGAAAAGTGCATTAGTGATAGGCCTGGCGCTGGGGCAAGTGACTTAGACAGGAGCTCCGGGTGGGTGAGGTCCAATGACAGCTATGCTGCATTGAACGTTTATATTTTATAATTGAGGAAAGTTTATTTTTTTCAATTTATAGCTTTACAAAATTAGTTTAAACTTACCAAAGAAAAAATCAACACTTATTATATGCAAATACACAAGTATTATCTTTTTCTCCCTTCTTCAAAAGTCCACAGCTAACCCCAAGCCATTTACCTTTCCTCGAAGACTAAATCAACAATAAATAACTTCCACATTATCAAGAAGAAGAATATTTTTTAAAAAACAAGCTGCATGGTTAAGGCCTAGGATAAAAGAAAGCAGCACAATTGAAATAAGATAGCAGGAGGTCTTGATTAAAGTACAAACAATCGAGCAGTTCTGAATGGCTAAACTTGACTATGTATGACACTTCTAATACTTATCCAATAAAAGCGTGACATGGTTGGATTTCAATAAAAATATATGGCTCTTTAATAATTGATTTGCATTAACCTTCAGAAATAAGACTACTCTTGAAAAACACTCTTCTGATACTGGCACATAAAGCAAAAGAGATCTTATTATCATAATTTCTGAGACAGCAATACCTATGGATGCGGAGCTACGACAGGGGCAGAATTAACAATACAAACACTTGATCCTTCTCATTAAAGCGTCCTTGTTTCTGAATTGTTTTCAAAATGACACCATAACTGTAAACCCAATAATAAAAGAACTCAATCAGTAATTAGCACGCAAGTTTTGAGAAAAATGTAATACATTTAGGTTTCAATTGTCTTTCTAAAGAACTCATGTTAACTATCCAAAATTACTGAAAGTTTGGAAGACCAAGTTCTTTCCATTGTCTTCTTCCAATCAATCAACAAGATGATTCACAAGCAGTTCAATATCCTATTTTGCCTTCCCCCTGACTTGATAGCTTAGAATCTCAGACATTGGGAAAATAAATGTAATGGCATATCTAACACTATATAATCAACCAATAGCTTGTTTAATCATAATTATCATTGATATAATTGAAAAAGACCAGTTATAAGTTCGATTACAATTTCTAAACCAAAACATATATAAATATAACATAAAATAAGTCAATATCCATCGGCAACACAAATCGAAGAACTAATTTTTTTTTTTAAGAGAAATCAACCCAATATTAAAAGGTTCTGAAAGAATGCGAAAGTATACCCCAAGGCTTAGAAATTGGAGAGCGTAAAGTTAATCCTTTAGCATGATTTGGCCTGCTTGTTATTTTAATTTTGCAACTTCAACATTTGGTTGTCACCTTTCTTCAAATTGCTAAATTAATTGATGCATTTTGTCGAAATGTGATGCAAACAACAAACAATGAAAACTTGGCTTGAGTTTGAAGCTATAATGTCGTTACTAATTTCATGGCAACATCAAAGAAGTTGACAACTTTCACTAATTCTTCCTCAACAAATGACCTAAAAATTAAAAAAACTCATGGGAAAAATAAATCAACTTGAAGCAGGAGTCCCAAGCACTCAAAGTTTATCTTTTTTGTTGTTGTTGGAAAACTACTAATATCACACAGAAAAAATATCTACTGATTTTGAAAAGCTATAAGTTAAATCTAATTCTACTTGTCGAACAAAAAGTTAGATAAATAGTAGTAATGCTATTGTGAAGCACATGCAAAGTAAAAAAACACCTAAAGTCATCGGTGATACCAAAGGCTCGTTGCCCCTTCAGTTTTCATCGATTTCTGTGCCACACCCGCAGCAGGAACAACAGAAGCATTCGACGATTTCAATGCATTGGCACCACCAAAATCAGCTGATCAAACCTCTTGCTCAGCAGATTTCGTCCCTGAATCATTTACTCCACCCCGGGATTTCTCCCTAACAAGGGTATCATTAGTAGATGACAATGCTTCCACCACCTACAAGGCAGATTCAATTACATACAAAATTCGAACAATGCAAGAAACCTCTAATTCAAAAGCTTTTGAGTCCAAATTAAGTTGCATAGAAAATTCCAACAACTCACAAACCCCAAATTCAAACATTCAAGATTTTGAGTAAAGTTAATTAATATATATACGAATTTTCAACAATTCAAGAAACCCTACAAGTAAAAAAATTCAAAACTTAGAGTCTCGAGTTAAATTACAAACTTCCAACAATTCAAGAAACCCCACAAGAAAAAAAATCAAAAGATTTTGAGTAAAACTAAATAATACATACAAAATTCAGAGAATTCAAGAAACCTCAAATCCAAAAAAGAAAAAGATTTAGAGTAAAGTTAAATCACACACAAAATTCAAACAATCCCAAATCTTTTCTTGCATGTTTTGGTTAAACCTCAAAATTTGAATCGATAATCAAATACATATTCGAGCATTTGCCATTATTCTGAAGAGAAGATGAAGAGGGAGACGAAAGAGAACACTTTGATGAAGAAGAAGTTCTTCTGGTTTCCCCATGGTTTTGCCTTTGTACAGAATCGATTTAGAGGAAAACAAAGTAAAAAAAGCCGATTAGAATTTGTTTTATGAGAGGAAAAAAATGGTGAATTGATTAAGTGAGTATCAGTTATCCTAGCTCTGGAACACGTAGATTCCACGTGCCTAATCATCAATTAAAAAGAGCCAAGAAAAATCAATAAATTTAAAAATTCCCTAGTATAATTTATGAAGCATGATGTACAATGATGTTATGCTTTAATAGTCCAAGGCTTAATGGTACCATAATACAATGCCTTTGGTACAATTTCCACTACGGTAATAGTCCTTTGTTATTGGCTTATATATAAAGGAAATATATATACACCATAAAATAAGGGGAAAACATTTCTTCATGTCACACACACCCTTAAATTGCAAAAAAGATCTTCCATAAAATTAATATAACTTACCTATTGTAGTAAGTTAGCGACCTTAATTTTCTGGTTACTAATTCTACTTATTATAAGCAATTGTCTATACACTTTAAATACATAGATGTTAAAACTTTTCCTTTTTTCTTTCATTTGGAGTATATTTCCTTTTTCTTTTAACCATTCCCCCCTAATTTATATATTTAATATTTTGTAGGATTTACTGAAGTTACCAGAGGGTGTTGTGGAAGTGGATTGCTTGAATTATTAATGCTATGCAATCCATTATCAATTGTATGCAGCAATCCTTCAAATCATATGTTTTGAGATTCAGTCCATCCAAGTCAAGCTACTTATTACAGTTTGTTCCAAGCAATACGTCCTTCTGTTGATTTTCTTATCAAGCAAGTATAAGCATTTAATTTGGTAAAGAACTTGATAGCATGAGCCTAACAATTAAAACTAAGATGCACTTTTGTACATTCTAATTTTAGTGAGGTTTTCTCTGTTTTAGTCCTTTGTATTTTTCAGCGATTCTTTAGTAACAATTTGAATTGGAATGTACTTTTTTTTATTCCAGTTTTAGTTTGGATCTCCCTCTCTAATCTCTATCCCAATCACTAGATTATTTACTGCCCGTGCACCATTTTAATACCTTTGTTTTTCCATAGTAAAATTTAGCTTAATAGTTTTAGTAAGACTAAACTATTGGACTGCAGCACATAGCTGAACTGTATAATTAAAATCCTTAAAAGACAGAAATAAGTTGCAGAAAGTAGCTCTGACTTCAATGACACACCAAAAGAGACTTGTCTTTAGACGTCATTCATTCTACAAGTATACTGAATGTTCAGATGTTCAGATGACATCAATTCAGAACAAAAAAAGAAACATAACTATATGTACTTAAATCCTAGATTATTTTAGCAAATAGTAGAACATTTAACATTTACGAAAAATATATATGACTCAAGGACTTTTACCTTGAATGACTCGAGTTACATTTTTTGACCGATAATTTCATAATTAAAGCGACAAGGGAGGGTGATATTATTTTTTTACTTTTTTTTTCCAGACTCAAAATAACTCCCCTAATTGAAAACTACCCAGTTTTAATAAAACTACTACCCCACACACCTATCCAACTTTCTCCTTCCCCTTAGTCCTTTCCTCTTTCCCTACTTAAAGTTAATATTTCACTCTTTATAACTTTTATAAAACTTGGTAAATAAATATGGTTAATTATTTTATCATCATTTTTATGCAATGTAAAGTGAATAAACGATACCATAAATAATTTAGCGACCGGTCTGTTTATTTATTAAAGTTTATTCAAAGCAAAAACATCATAAGAAAGAATTATTTTATGTATTTTCATATTAATCTTTAGATACTCAAATATGATCATTTTTTCACTTTTTCGTAAATTAAATTGGGATATTTTTCATAGCATAATTTACAAAAAAAAAATATCAATTAGATTAAGAAATACGTTATTCATTTAATCATAGTGAAAATCAATTTAATATTTTACTATTTATAACTTTTTTAAATCTTGGAAAATAAATCTGTTTCTTTATTTTATCATCATTTTTTTAATGGAAAGTGAATCAATGAGAGGAAATAATTTTTTATATATATAATCTTATCACCATAAATAATTTGGTAAGTAATTTGTTTATTTAAGATAATTTATTAAGAAGCAAAACGTATTAATCTTTATATACTCAATTAGGATCACTTTTACTTTTTCACTGAAGTAATTGCAAATCAAATTGATATATTTTTCATAGGATAATTGGAAAAAAATAAAATATCAACCATATTATGAAAAACATTATTCATTTAATTGTAGCTTAAAGCAATTTAATAGTTTAGTTATTTTAACTTTTATAAATCTTGAAAAATAAATATGTTTCTTTTATCATTATTTTTATGTAATAGAAAGTGAATCTGAGAGTATATTTTTATACATATAATCTTATCACCTTTAATAATTTTGTAAGTGTGTATGTTTTGAGTTTAAGTTTTGTACACTGTCAGGTAAACTTGATCTGCTATTACAGGTTACCCAATTTTTCCTTTTCAGTTTTTATGTAAAAATTGAGTGACCTGTGATATGTAGAATATTTTATACACTGATAGTGCACTAGATTTAAAATAAAAAAAGTAATAATTTTTTAAAAAAGAGATATTATATCTTAAGACTAGAATACACATAAAATAGTCAAAAGAAAACATACCAATTAATGTTTTCTTCGGAAGCACCTCAAAGAGAAACATGATAAATAATTCAGAAAAGGATAAAAAATACCCCTAAGCTATTGAAAATGGATCAAAAATACCCTTTATTTATTTTTTGGCTCATAAATAACCCTGTGTTTATTTTTTTGGCTCAAAAATGCCCTTCGTTACTTTTTTGGCTTAAAAATACTTTTCTCTCTAACGGAATTCCACCAAGCACGCCACGTGGATAAAAGAATCATTTAATCAGTCCACATTGGCGTACACATGAAAAATCACTCCATTTAATCCATTTAACCACCAACCTTTTTTATTCTATTTAAAAATTCAACCCGGCCCAAAAGGCAAAATTCAATTCTTTAATTTTTTTCCTTAGATCATCCCTTTCACCGTCTTCCATTCTATTATTAACATTTTCAAAGTTGTGAGACTCACTCGAGCAATTCTTGATCTTATCAACTTGTGATTTTCCTACATTGACACTAAATTTCCTCTCTCGATATTTCAATTCTGCCTCTGAATTACCATTCCTCTTACTACAATCAGTTTTCTCATTAGACAAATTCAGATAAGAAATTCAGTAGCAATCCGAGCTCTTGAAAATCGGGTCAACTATTTGAGGATCCAATTATCTAGGGTCGACCAGATTCTTTTGAGTAACAATTTAAGGACCTGATTATTTCCTCATCTTTTGCCTTGATCGATCCAGAATATCTGAACCCATCACATGAAAAATAAGTAATCAAATTCTTCAATTTTGTCCTCTCGGTTTTTTTTAGTTTGGTGTGAGGTTGAATATTTTAAATAGACAAACATGGATTCATGGTTAGATGAATTAAATGGAGTAATTTTCCGCATGTATGCTGACGTAGATTGACCAAGTTACCTTTTTAATCCACGTGATATATTTGGTGACATTTCATTATAGAGAAGGGTATTTTTGAGCCAAAAATTAACGGGGGGTATTTTTGAGAAAAAAATCAATAGAGGGGTATTTTTGAGCCAAAAAATAAATGAAGTTATTGATTCATTTCGAATAGTTCAAGTGTATTTTTGACCCTTTTCTGTTAAGAAATAAAGTAATCTTTGGGTTCATACATATATTGATTGCTAGTTGCATTTTATTTTTGATAAAAAATCTATCTATATCTAATAAGAGAAGCAAAAAGTGTCACGTGTCAGCACCACAAGAAATAGTATTAAAAGGTTTAAAATTAAAATTAAAACAACTTTTTAAAAAGCATTAACTGCCATTATTAAAAATTAAAAATTCAAATAACTTTTCAAAAACTATTAAATGCCATTATGAAAAATAAAAATTTAATAAAAGAAATTTATTATTTAAATAAATCTAAATTTTAAAAGGCCTTAACTTTATTTTAACTGCATATGTAATTTAAAGTTTTTATTTACATGAGAATTTGTAAATGAAATTAATAAAATTTACATGAGGATAAAATTTTAATAAATTTTATTAAAATTAATTAATTTTAAATAAATTTAAATAAAATAATAAAATTTAAATAAAAACTAACCTACAAAATTCTTAAATCTGCAACAAACAAAAAAAGACAAAACGAAGAATAAATAACACTAACCTACAAAATCACATGAGCACCGCTATGTTAATTATTAATACATAGAATTTGAATTTATTTTTTTGAATCCTTAACAAATTAATTCAATAAATAAAATAGTATGCTTATATTATAACTAGATGTTGAAGGCCCGTGCCAGCATGAGTCCAATATATGTTATTTTTAATCTTAATTTATGTGACACAAATAGAATTTAGATAGTCAATTATATTTTTAATATGCTTTAGTTATTTTAAATTATTAATTGTCATAACTTAAAATATTTTAATTTAATTTTTAAATAATACATGTTTCTCTACTTGTTTAAACTTTTGTGATGTTGATAGTTAATTATATTTTTAGAACAATTTAAATTTTTTATTATTGAGATTTGTAACACCTCTTCTATATTTCTATTTAAGTGACACTGATATAATTTTGAGAGTAAACCAAATATTTTATATATTTAAAAAAATTTAAGTTCTAAATTATTGTGATTTATAGTACTCTATTTTTTTTTAGTTTTTTTTTGAAATATATAACAGATTATTTTTTTAAAAAGATATTTTAAGCTATTAACTATTGTAAATATAGTACTTTTTATGTATCAAATAATACACTCTACTCTCCTTGTCCAAACTTTTGTGGCATTGATAGTCAATTATAATTTTAGTTATTCCAATTTAAGTGACACTGATATAATTTTGAGAGTCAACTAAATATTTTAGATTTTAAAATTTTTTTAAGTTGTTAATTATTGTGATCTATAATATTTTTTTAATATATAACAGATTAAGTTTTAAGATATTTTAAGTTGTTAAATATTGAAATTTATAATACTTTTTATGTACTTTTTAAATGATACATGTTACTTTACTTGTCCAAACTTTTGTAGCATTGATAGTCAATTATATTTTAAAAATAATTTAAGTTTTTAATTACTGTGATTTATAATACTCTTTTTTCTATTTTAATTTAAATGATAAAAATATAATTTTGAGAATCAGCCAAATATTTTAAATTTTTTTTTTTAAAATTTAAGTTATTAATTATTATGATTTATAAGATTTTTTCATATTTTTTTTTGAAATATATACCAGATAAATAAAATAAGACAAACAAATTAAAATTGATGAAAAAAATGAAAGCAAGAGAAGGGACCAATGAAGCTGTGCCAAAGCAGACAAATTGACTTTTAAATTTTTAAAGTTGTTAGTTATTGTGATTTATAGTAATTTTTTAAAATATATATCAGAGTAATTTTTTTTTAGATATTTTAAATTGTTAACTATTATAATTTATAATATATTTTTTTTAATGTAATTTCCAAATAATATATGCTCCTTGTTCAAAATTTTGTGTCATTGATAGTCAATTATATTTTAAAAATAATTTAAATTCTTAATTATTGTGATTTATAATATTTTTTCCTCTATTTTACTACTAATTTAAATTTGAATTAAACAACAATTGAGTTGGAATGCTATTTATACTTAATTATTTTTTTTAACACCAATCGCGCAGCGCGCGGGTACGAAGACTAGTATAATTTCTAATAAGGAATGAACCTCCATGTGGATCTAGGTTTACTAGCCATATAATTCGGCGATCTTCATATTTCATAATTTTATTGTATACTTTGCCTATTTTCAACCTTTCTTTTGT
>NC_061120.1:13596256-13625417 GCF_002878395.1 Capsicum annuum | reverse complement strand
ATCTGATCCATTAATACTTATTATGTTTTGGTAAAAAGATTGGTAGACTATTGTATCCCCTAAAATTATCTAGTAAGTCTTTCAGAGGCCTTACTGAAAAGTACGTATACCTTAGAAATGTTGGTAGGATCATAGGCTAACTTCGCGTAATCAGTATAAACACTTAACTAACAGTTTGTAAACAAGTATCAAAGCATGTCATCTTTAGCCATTATGCATACAATTGGTATTTCCATAACTCTTCTACTATAATCAATCAATTCATGTCAATAATCAATCACTTTTAAGCAAGTAGGAATAAACTCAAGCCAACCACAAAAGAGATCATAAGAGCAATTCAACTTTTTGCTTCCTCGTAAAAAACACCTCATTATTGTACATCAACAAGTATTAACTCTCTTTAAGTAAAGTATCAAACAATTAGACCACACAAGATAATAATCAGCAAAATATAATTTGATTCACTCAAAGAACTGTCAAGTTCTCTACATCTCGGTATTCACACATGCTATGGGTCTTACAAATTTTCACTAGCCAGCAGGAGATGAGCTCAATCTATGTACAAATATTTCAGGCAACTAGTGTTTGTCACCCTTGTTCTAATGTCCCTACCTTTCCCAAAATCTACCAATACAATCGTGATCAACCATTATTAGTTTATCTGACAAGAACAACAATAATAAATTAAGTACAAGCCACAGAGTGAGTAAATCAACCACCTTGCAAATCAAACAAGGTTCGTTTTACCAATCTCATTAAAGAATATCAATTTTTAAACTTGCATTCAAAAATTAAGAAGTTCTACATTCATTAGCATGCGTTTTAACTAAATAAACAAATGATCAGTTTATATGCACACATAAATCAACTTGAGATTTAACTCTATTTCAACCAATACCTACCTTTATCCAAACTTTGTAGTTCTCTAAATGACTTGAGTCTTGCCTTTTTCGTAGCTTCAACTAGACCTCGATCTAAAAATAATATATAAACATAATTTAATCTTTACTTTGTCAATTTTAGGTATTATGACTTATATTCATAACCTTAAGGTAAAGTTCATGAAGAATTCTACAACTTTAGTTTTTTTCTACCCATCATTCCACCTAAAGTTCTACATACATTATGATTAAGAGGCCAAATTCTAGTTTAGGATACTTAGTTTACTATTTCTAAACCATTAACAAGCAATTCAAATCCTACCCCAAGCATATCATATCAATTTGCCCAACCTAGGGTCAAACCTTCATCCCATCATAATCAACCTAAAAAGATTCCAAAGATTTTGGTATTAAATATAGATTATATTGGTGGAATAACTTACTTCAAAGGTGGATTCAAGAAGAACTAAAGAAAAATTATCTAAATTTCCCATGAATCACCTCTTAGTGTTTTTGGATGAAAAATAATGTTTAGGTACAAAACTGCTTTTATTGCGTCAAGCTCACTATAGTGGCTCGATTCTCGCTATAGAAGAGTCACTATAGTGGAATCCATATACTATCATGGAGTTGAAACAAACTGACTTTTGCTATAGTGGAACAATTTCTACTATAGCAGTATCATAAAAGTAGCCAGTCACCCACTATAGCAAGGTAGTTGTCACGACCTAAAAGTTGAAGTCATAATGGTACCTACCCCAACACATCCTTAGTAGGTAAGTCAACAATTCATAATGGAATAGAAAATCAAAATAGGGAAGATATGACATAAATATGAGACTTCCAAAAACAATAGTTTCGTTGTTGGGACTTGAAAAAATAGTTCTGATTGCATGTTTATGATTCGTTCGGGTCCCACACAATTAAAATGATTATGTTAATAGTGTAATTTTGATGTTCTGGACTTAATAAAACAACCAGATTTATGAAAATAGATTGTTTACAATGAATTTGCCTCTGGGATCTCTTTTAAGCTTATTTTACTAGTTTCATCTGAAAGGTCAAAACACAATATAAAGGCTTAGGACCTAACTAACTTTACTACTGACCCAAAATCGATTTTCCTAATCTAATAGAATTGACCAAATTACCATCCAATGCTTGGATCACAAAATATTGACTGAACTCCAACTAATTACTCTGAAATCCTCTAAGGGTCTCAAATTTACTCAAATCACTCCGATTGCATCGAAGACTGTGAAAACCAACCTCACAACTCACACATAGCATAAAACAACTACATAAAAGGGAAAAATGGTCAAAATATAGTAAAAGTTAAAAATCACAACTACAATTATTACATTATCCACCACTAAAATAAAAGTTCATCCTCGACCTAAAAAATAAATAAACTATATGAAGCGGTAAAAAGATAGGGGTATCTATACCTCATACTGGACTCAACCTCCCACGTAGCCTCCTTAATTGGACGATATCTCAACTGGACCTTCACTGAATTAATATGCTTAGACCTTAATTTCCTAGTCTTCCTGTGTAGGATAATAATGGGATCTTCTTCAAAGGATAAATCATAATCTAATACAAGAAAATACCACCGGATCACGTGTGCATTGTCCTGACGGTATTTTTCAACCTTGTAATATGAAATATCGAATGGATAGTTGATAGATGTAGAGGCAAATCTAGCCTATACGCCACATATATATACTTTTTAAGGATCTCGAAAGGGCCAATGAACCTTAGACTAAGTTTTCACTTTTTACCAAACCTCATCACATCCTTCATGAGTGAAACCTTCAACAAAACCCACTCTCCAACCTTGAATGAAACATAAATGACTCGAAAGTAGGCATAACTCTTTTGCATACTTTAGGTAGCCACTAGCCTCTACTGAATCAGTCTCACTTGATCCGTAAAATCTCTCAACAAATTGGTTCCCCAAGGTCTTCCTTCAAATGAATCAAACCATTCTTCTTATAAAAACCTCAACAAGTGCCATCTTAATGTTGGAATGGTAGCTTTTATTATAGGAACTAACCTAAGGGAAAATATTAGTCCCAATGACTACCAAAATCTTTAACATATGCTCGAAGAATGTCCTTTAATACTTGAATGGTCTTCTTAGACTGAACATCTATCTGAGGATGAAAAGTTGTGCTCAAATCAAGTTGAGTACCCAACTCATTCTATATCAAAGTCAAAAAAGTCAAGGTAAACTAAATACCTCTGTCAGAAATAATAGAGATAGGCACACCATACAATTAAACCACCTCTCTAATATAGATCTTGATTAGCTTCTACGTATTTCAATTCACCCTCATAGGTACAAAATATACTGATTTGGTCAATCTATCCATAATCAGACAAATAAAATCAAACTTCCCCAAAGTCGGGGGTAGATGGACAACAAAATCCATGGTAATCCGCTCCCACTTTTATTTTGGAATAGGCATCCTCTATATCATACCACCCAATTATTGAATCTCATACCGCACTTGATTGTAATTTAAATGATTAGCCACGAACTCCACAATATCTTTTTCCATGCCACCCCACTAATAATTTTGTTTTAAGTCATGGTACATCTTAGTCGCTACTAGATAAATGGAGTACCTCAAATAATGAGCCTCTTCTAAGATCAACCTAACCCAACCACCAACTCACGATACATAAACATGATTAGTAATTCTCAAAAAATTCTTGGGATCAAGAGATGTCACCTTAGCCTCGTCACTAAACACTTTTTCATGAATCACCCCCAATCTCTCGTCATCAAATTGACTAGCTTAAATTTCCTACATCAATAAATTTCTGGCTTCAAATAGTCCAGAACATGATCGAATGTCAAAATATAAAACCTAAAGAATTGTTATCTAAGTACTAAACCTCTAACGCCAAAGGTCGCACCTAAGTCAAAAGTTAAGCTAAACTCCCCATACTCACCGCCTTTTGACTCAAGGGATCCGCTACCCTATTGTCCTTTCCTAAATGATAAGGATCATGATCCTTAAGCAACTTAGGCTATCGATGCAGTCTCATATTAAGATTTGCTGGCGGAAGAAAAACTAAAGGCTATGATGATTGGAGAAAATTTCATAGTGGACTCTATACAAGTAGTGTCGCCATAAATTTAACACAAAACAACTGCAATTAACTCCAAATCATTGGTAGGGTAATTCTTCTTGCGAGGCTTCAACTGTCCAGAAGTATAAGAAATTACCTTACCCTTATTCATTAACATACCACCTAATCCAACTCTAGAAGCATTACAAAATATCGTAAAACCTATGCTTTATTTGGTCAAAGTCAATATAGGAGTTGAAATATACAATTCCTTAAGCTTTTAAAAGCTCTAATCACAAGCATCTGACTACTAAAAAACAATCTTCTTCTAAGTCAACTTGGTCAAAGAAGTCACAATGAAAGATATATCCTGCACAAAGTACCAATACTATCCTACTAATCCAATAAAGCTCTAAATCTTAGTAGTAGAAATATGTCTATCCCAATCATGAACTGTCATTATCTTGGCCGGATCGACCATAATACTATCCTTGGTCATTATATGACCCAATAAAGAAACAAACTCTAACCAAAACTCGTACTTAGAGAACCTGACATACAACATCTTATCTTATAATCTTTAAAGTATACTCCTCAGATGTCTCACATAGTCAACCTCATTCATTGAGTAAAAGGATATCACCGATGTATACAATCATAAAAGAATCAAGATAAAGCCATTTACTATGATTTTCATCTCTATAAATGTTATTGGGGCATTAATCAGTCCAAAAGGCATGACTAAGAACTTATAATGACCATACCACATTCAAAAAACTATCTTTGGAATGTTTGATTCAAAGTTTTAATCCTCAACTAAGGGTATTCAAATCTCAAGTCAATCTTATAAAACACCGAGGCATCCTGAAGTTGATCAAATAAATATCAATTCCTCATACTATGCAGTAGTCATAAAGTACTACTCCAAATAATTAAACTCATCTCTCATCTGATCCCTCAAACTATAGGACACGAACCTTTCCAGAATATCCTAAAAAATTGGGTCTATGTCATAGCAGCTGAACCCAATGGGCTACAACTATAAAGAAAGCTCCACCACTACCTAGCCATATCACTTAATTTGTAGGTAGTTAGGAAACACAATGGGACTCAAGCAATTTCATGCTATGCAATCTTTCATGGTAATCAAGCAAAAAATCATAAGCATCCTCACCAATAACACCACTAACTTAAGAGGAGCCAAGTGAATAAATCTCTTAAATATCTTTTGATTATTAGAAGGCATCACAGGACCATAGGCAACAAGAGAAATATTAAGTTTAGTAAGCAAATTATCAATATGTGGGCGTACCATAGTAGCTGACTATAACCTTGTAGTTAGAAATCCATAAGGAGAGCATTCCCTTATGGTTGAATACCTCATAAATTCTAAGAACCACTTCCCACACTCGATAAAATACCTGTCTGGGGAACACCTTCTATATGGTCCCAATGAAAAATCAATAAATCCTACAACATTAGGGTAGTAATAGAACTCTGAAGGGCTTGAGTTGGTCCCAAATCCTCTGTTTAATAGTCCCTCTTATTATAATAAGTCTTAGGATCAAGATAAGAAACTCTAGCTTGTACTCTATCCAGAGAAACTTCTCATGCCCCAACCTCTGCCTCAGACTTGACCACAATCCCTATCTCGCTCCTGAGTGGGCTCAGCCAATGGGTGTTGGCTCAATATCTCTAGATCTATTCCTCACCATCTATGTAGAGAAAATAGAATACACATTTAGAATATTAAGAATGAATAACTCACGTGATAAGAAGATTTTTCAAAAGATACCCTACAATCTGTCATAGAGAGATACATACATCAACATAATAATCTGTGAGATTTCATTAGACATATTACTCTTTCACTTATGATACAGTAAACCTAGTGCTTTATTACCAACTTATCACTACCTAAAATTTGAGTTCATGATGACTTCTGTCCCAATTCAACCTTTATAGGTAAGTAAAAATTCACAATAGAATAGAAAATGAAAATAGAAAAGAGATAAAATAAATACGAGACTTCTAGAATAAAGTCAGTCCCTTGACCCTTAGAAAATTTCCTCGATTTTTATATTCTGGACATCATACGAGTTGGGTTACCACTCATATGATAAGGTAAAACCAAGATGGGTTTGGTCATATTCTTACCAGTGTATAGTTGGCGGGTTGGATTGGTTTTTGGAATGGGTACGAGTCGTATGGTTGGTGATGGGTTATTTGGTTTGCATTTTTCCTTCACTTAATCTGAGACTTAGTATCTTAAATTAGATCTGAGAACGAGTGGCTCACCATGAGCCATAAGATAGGGTACGAGTGTACCATTAACTCATATGGTAGACAGTTTCAAAATTCCTCTGATTGTATTCTGTGTTGGGTATGGGTCAAAGGTACAAGCTGTATGCTTGGGTACGGATAGACCTTGGTGGTCGTATGTTGGTCAGTGTAGGGGTTGAGAATCTTCTTGGGATACAAGTAGTGGGTACCATCCATACCCTAGGGTATGGATCATACGGGGTGGTCGTACCCACTTGCGGTAATTTTATACAGTTTAAGTTGGGGGTAATCTAGACATTTCCCCTTATAACCCTTTTGGACCCCATGACTTATAACTCTCTTAGGATACTATTTACCCTATTATTCTAATCTTAAACACTTAGAAATTCTCTCAAAATCTCTTAAGGCTCTTGTATTAAGCAAAAGTTGTGGTTTCATCAATAGGATCAATTAAGGATCTTGGGGGCGATTTCTTCTCAATCTAACGCACGATACTTCTCCCTAATTATTAGTTCCAACTAAAGGCATGTTTAATGAATTATTTTCATGGAATAATCATTGTACTATTTTGGGTTTTCAAATATATGTTGGGGTTTTTGGTTATAATAGTTGGTTATGATTTCCCATGTCTTTTACTTATGATTTTCATATTATATTGATGGTTTGAACACTTGGTTGCATGGGTAAGGTTAATTAGTACTTGGTTTTGGATTTGGAAATACTATGCCCCCTACATGTTTGATAAAATTCCTATAAGAATGTTTTTACTAAATTGTTGGACTTTTAAGGGAACTATTGAATGGTATCACTTAGTAATGGAAACCTAAATGGTATAAATATTTTGGAATGATTAATTGGTAAGGTCTTGGTGGTCATGGTAATGGTTAATAGAACGTCCTTTTGGAGTACAAAGGAATCCCCCAATCAAACATGATAATGAACACGTTGTGGGGTACATGGGATCCCCCAAGCAACTAAATGATGTAATCTATGGGTACATGGAAATCCCTTATTCTTAAAAGGTTGGATAAGGTCATTACTTGCAAGCTGTAGTAGGTATGGAGATACCAATTCTTATAGCCTTGGTTAATAATAAATGGAATAGTGGTTTGGTTATGTGGTAATAGTTTTAATTGGGTAATAATGGAGAGGTGTGATAGCTAACTGTGGAAGGTATGATTCCAATGGACGGACACTGGAAACTCATATTTGCTGACATGAGGGTTGGTCATGAATACCATATATGATACTTACGAGGTATATAGGAATCACCTAAGTACACTTGTACATATGTATCATGGTAAGCGAAGGGTACTTGGTAATCCCCTACTCTTATAGTATCTCCGATTCGTGCAGACATGAGGGTTGGTCATGAAGACCATATATGATACTTACAGGGGGTGACACTGGACAGCTATACATACCCAGGTTAATAGATTTAAATGCATGCTAAACCCAGTTTCCTTTCTTGACATGATTATATATATATGTATGGGTATGTATGCATATGGTTGGTTTACTTGGTTTTAAAGGATGGAATTATTTTCTTATTATCCTGAGTACTTGCTAGCGTTCACCCGCTAACCCATCTTTAGGCGGTTGTATCCCCTCACAATATAGGAACCGACCATTCTACTCCTCCTGCTTAGTGATCAAATTAGGGATCAATTATTGGATTGAAGTGGTGAGCTTCCATATTCTAAAAGGCTCCATTTCTTTCATGGATGTCTTTACATATGTTGGTTACTTTATGTATGTTTTGTCTATGGTTGGGGGAATTTCCCAATTGGATACTATCTTTCTTTTGGTTAGAGGCTTTTGTGGAACTACTATGGGTAGGTATGGTCGGTGTCGGTAGTGGTGTCAGCCTTAGTATTGGGTGATACCGGTTGAAGTTATTTGATTTATGATTGTTCCATTATGTTCTGGACTATATATATAATTATATTTGGAATCCATTGGTAATAGGTGATAGATTGGTTTATGGTATAGCTATCGGTTGGGTTTGGATGGTTAGACTTGTTTGGGTTGGTCATAGTGGTAGACCTATCCTAAAGTTTGGATTTGCAGACATACGCTGTCTTGTTAGATGTTTGCAATTCATCTGACTTAGGTATACGTTTAGATAGTTGGGTTGGGTATTGGGGGTGTTCCACTTTCTCGGTTAGACTTGGGATGCCGATTATGACATGGTGATGTTCCGGCTTTGAACAAAATATTTTACATCTTTTTTAAAGGGTAATTATGTGTTTTAAGCAACCGATGGTGTATTTAATACTGGGTTATAGTTTTTTTAGGATAAGGACTTAGCTGAAGAAATAACTTGGAAAAATGAACAAACAGGAACAAAAAAGAAAATGATGGCCAAACTGATGAGCTGCCAACCATGTGACAGACCGTCAGAGTGTTCGTCAAACTTAAGTAGAATGGGCAGAATGGCTAACCCAAGTGACGGTCCAAGTGAAGGACCATTAGACCACTGACGGGCCATTAACATGGCCATCATTATGAAGTAGAAAGAATTCTCTCAAGTGATCAAGTGACGGTCCAAGTGATGGACCGTCAGACCATTGACTGTCTATCAAACTTGACCGTCAACCATTAAATAGAATGAAGCATCTTGGGACCCTCAGCGATGGTCCAAGCAACAGATCATCAACTTGGCCGTCAAACTTGATATGACAATAATGGAGTTTGAATTTTAAATCCCAGTACCTAGACATATAATTATCCAGTCTAGGTTTAGATTAGGGATCTTTTTTATTCATTCATCTTTTATCTTCTTCAACTTTTGAGCAACTTGTAACCTACAATTCATTGAGAAATAGCTGAAATTGTGGATATGAACATTTTATTCACAAATCTTCTTTAGAGATCAAGAAAAATTCTTTGGATATTTTTGTAAGTAATCTTCTAAATTATTTATGAGAAATACAATGAAATCTTCTTCTCTTTCCTTGATGTATGGCTAAAGCTCCCATAACTAGGGTTATGGGAGCCTTGATGTGATTGGTTGTTTAGGGTTTTGAGATTACATAAGTTCTATAACTAATTATAATTGCATAAACTCCTCTTCATTATTATTACCTTTCTTTGTTGCAAACTTAAAGGGTGAGCCGAAGAACACTACTTGTTTAAGTAGAAATGTGTGTGTTAGGAAAAGAGGAGGTTTACAGGGATTCCAAAGGCTTTAACCTTTGGGTTAAGAGTTGATACCTTAAAAGGATTAACATACTTGAGAAATCAATTGAACATATCAATATATTCTTTAAGTTCAAGAGAATTAAGGGGTAGTCATCTATTAAGGTTGAGAAATAAATAGATGAACTTTAGAGTTCAATACTTCTTGCAATTAAAATTTGTTCGTATGAATTTAGGGTAACTCGCAACCTTGATTGCTGTAACTTCTTGGTGAACATAATCCTAGTTTCTTCATTCTCATTGAATCAAACCTTACAAGCATACTCATTAGTTGGAACACAATTTACTACAAGCATACTTTACAGTTAACAAACACCCTCCTTTACTCTGGAACCTTCGATCAACCGTCCATTAATAATCATAACACCTTAATTTTCACAGTATTCCCTGTGAGATTTGACCCCAACCTAGTTGGGTTCTATATTTAATGCCGATCGCTTATACTTTCTAACGAGAGTTGTAATTTGGGTGTATCAAATTTTGGTGCCGTTGCTGGGGAATACGGTTGTCAATGAAGTCTATGAAAGTGAATTGGCATTTGATCAAGTTCCTAGTTTTACTTTTATTTGTTGTTTTTGTTCGTTATAGGATCTTTATTTTGCATGCCACATACTAGGAGGTCAGGAGAACTATTATTACCATATCATCCGAAACCTCAATTAATTGGTAGAATGGAAGATCAACAAGAAGCAGATAGTCTAGCCGCTTTGGCTAGAGCTCAATTGAATCAACAAAATGATGGTCAACCAGTTCGTGATCATAACTTAGTTGAGAAGGACATGGGAGATGGTGATCTACTTGATCCTGCTAGTAGGAGATGTGTTAAAAATATAGCTGTTCCAGTGAGTAAAAATCAACTAGCTAGAAGAAGAACAAACCGCCAACCTGTTGTGGAGTTTGCAACTGATAAGGAAGATGACACAGATTTAGACGATACTGGTGCTACAAAAGCAATTATTCCACCGTCACTAGCACCAGGAGTCAATTTCAACATCATAAGCACCATGATACAACTGCTAAACCTCAAAGGTTTGTTTGGTGGACTTCCAGGGGATGACCCAAATATACACTTGGTGAATTTCATCAATATTTGCAAATCTTTTAACAACCCTGGAGTTGGACATAATGCAATTCATCTGTGGTTATTCCTGTTGTCTCTGTCTGGGAAGGCAAAAATATGGTTGAATGAGTTGGCTCTGAATTTCATAACAAACTGGAGGGAATTAAAAGGTGCTTTCCTAGAAAGGTCCTTTTTGCCTTCTAAGATGTTACAGTTGAGGGACGAGATTAGCAACTTTAGACAGTTGCCAAATAAAGCACTCTATGAGACTCGGATGAGATTCAAGAAGAAGTTGAGATAGTGTCCTAAGCATAAAATGGATGATGAGCCTTTGATGAAGACATTCTATCGAGATTTAAACTCCATCACTAAACCAATCATGGACAATGATACAGGAGGAGCAATCATGGATATTAACTTCACTAAGGTGGATATGTTGGAGTGATTGACTAAGAAAAGTAGAGCTTGGCATACCACAACTTTTATGGTAGAAAGCCCCACTGTGTCTAGTAGTATGATAGCTAAACAACCTAAGAGAGAGGAAGAATAAGATCAGGACATAGCCCACATAAAGATCCAGATGGATTTACTTACTAAGCATCTGCTATCACGAAAGGCAGAAAAGGTGAAGGTCGTGGGGTCATAAAGTAGGGGAGCCAAGTCTGACTTTGAGGAGGAGGCCAACTATCTGAATAACCAGGGGGTTTCTGAGCCAATTGCCAAGGAAATCAAGGTTGGAACTACTATAACAAAGCTGGTTACAGATATTATAACCAATGGAGCTAGAAAAATAAGAACGACAGGAGTGGATTGTATGTGCCTCCTGGAAATCGGGATAATGTTGCTACTAGTTTGGGTAAGATGTCCATGGAAGACATAATGGAGAAGTTATTAAAAGGGGTGGAGTCAACTAATGCCGGTGTAACAATAATGAAGAGTGACTTATCATCTATTAGTTAGTTAGTTGACTCACATTCAACCTCTATAAAATAACTCGAATAACAGATAAACCAACTTTTGGCGGCATTAAAATTAGAGAAAGAGTAGTAATTGCTGAGTGACACAGTGCAAAACCCTCAGAATGATGGGTCTTATATGGAGATTACTACCTGCAATGGTAAAGTATTATCTGGCCCTTATGTGGGTAAGCTTGTGATTAATGACATGGTAGAGTTGGATGAGAAATTAGAAGAAGACTGTCCAGTAGAGTCTGAGAAACTGGATAATGATTATATTCCATCCAACCATCAGCCTGAGAAGTTATAAAAAGATAAAGGAAAGGATGGAGAAGCAGTGGTTAAAGTAATGCCAAAAACACTCCCTCCATTTCCTCATCGATTGAAGAAAAAAGAGGATGACATGCAATTTAGCAAGTTCATGGCAATGCTAAATAGTTGACTGTAAATGTGCCTTTGGTGAAGACATTGGAACAAATGCCTAGCTATGCTAAATTAATGAAGGATCTTGTCACGAAGAAAAGGACGGTGAGCTATGAATTGGTGGACAGTCTTCACCATTGTAGTGCTATTTCTACAAGATCCTTAGTGTAAAAGAAAATGGATCCTGGAGCATTTATGATCATGTGTACTATTGGACCATTAGATTTTGCAAAGGCTCTGTGTGATCTTAGGGCAAGTATTAACCTGATGTCATTGGCAGTGTAATATCCCATATTTCCCTAGCCTAGATTAACTGTCAGTACATGGGTTATCCTAAATAAAATTTTTGAAATACTCAGTAAATTTCGAATTAGAGCCTTCCATTACGTAGGAAATTCAATTAGCTTTCCAACAATATAAAATTCACCTAAATCCGACAACCGGGTAGGAAGTTATGGCGATTTTAAGTTCTAGTTGTTAAGCATCATCATTAAGTCCAGTAGCACATCGCAGAGTGTGTTAAAATAGCAATTGTCAATTTCCAGTGTTTCTCTGCAATATTGGTACATTGCGCTATATACTCAGTTTACAATTGTCCTTTTCTAGTGTTCCAATGCGATACCACCGCATCGCGGTGGGCTTCCAGGTCGCATCCAAGGTGGCAACGCGATTGTACCATGGCGCACCACCATGCAATTTCCCAGTCATTATTTTCCAGTGGCCTACACGATAGTGGCGCATTACGCTAGGGGTCCTGATCGGGAAAATTTCATGAAAAAATTAAAGTTGCGCCCAGGGTTAAAATAGTCTTTTCCTATGATTTTATTTTGCGCAGATGTGAGATTTAAGTCCTAAAAACGTGTAAAACCCTTCATTATTCTCTTTTCTCCAAAATCAAAAGATAGTTCTCTCTCAAGAAAAAAACCTTAGCTCTCAAGAATCAAGGTCAATCCCAAGAATTTCTTCAAGAACTTCAAAAAACTCACAAATTAAGGTAGGTTAGATGTTCATTCATGGATCCTTACCTTTCATGGAGCCCAAGAATCCTTTTTCAAATTACAGGATTCGTGATTTATGATTTCAATGTTTGAATTAGATTGAATTCATGTTCATGATGTTTTTTTGAGTTTTAATCCATGATTTAGATTACAAGTTCCAAGAATTGATTCTTGTATGTGTTGAATTACATGATATTCATGATAAACCCTTCAATTTGCAAGTTAATTGTTGTAACCATGTTAACCCTAAGTGTTTATGATCTAATGAACGAAGTATGCTTCTTATGTGTTTGATAAATTGTCTTTGAGAATGAAATAATTCCATTCTAGCATGCTAACATGTATTCCCCATTTATGTACAGGTTCATGCATCACAAGTGTTTGATGAAATATCTCAACGAATTGATTATGACCAAGTGAACATTGTTATGTTATTCAAGATTATGCTTTTCTTTGCTTTTTATGCTATCGAGTCCTGGGGGTATTTAATACCCAATAATCTAACTATTACTTAGAGCCAGTGTTAGTTACAGAATAGTGTCAGTCATGTCTCGATCAGTAGTACTCTCAATCTATTACAGAACTTAGTAGAATTCAGTCAGTTACAAAACTTAGAAAAACTCAACAATCTCAGTATCAGTCCAGTCCAGTTCAGTCTACTTAGTTTAGTGTCTTTCAATTGGGAGTAAGATTTAACATCGAGTGAACCCAAGGATGGGGGCTCACCTGTCAGTAGAGGGTGTGATCCTTAGAAGCAATCCTTGCATTCCAGAACTATGTAGCCAGCGTAGGTTGAGACATCAAACCTACTATTTGAGGGTTGATGAGGTGCTCTACCTGCCAGTAGAGGGTAGCATCGTTCTCATTTAGGAAACCTGCCAGTAAAGGGTTGATCTTAAGTTTTTCTTTACCCGTGGAGCGGTATTGACACCCTTTTAATTAGGGTTACTGATTGGACCCCTATTAGTTCAGATTGGGGCATGTCGGTTAGATGATTAACTCTCATAGTTTTAGTTTTGGTCTCAGTCTTCAGAATAGAACTCAGTTCAGTTCTGTAGAATTAGGACTGTCAGATATAGTCACTTAGTAATAGTAATTCAAATTATCATTGATCCCAGATTATCAGTATATTTAGTTATTAGTTATCGAATTCAGTTCTAGTATACACAGTCACAGTCTGTGCAGTATATTCAGTAGTTACAGATCCTCTATGTATGCTAATCCAGCTCTTGCATATCATTCAGTTAGTTATTATTCATGCATATGAACCCACGCGTTCAACCTTACCTCATTTAGTATACCAGTACATTCCTATGTACTGACGCATACTTTTCTATGCTATGATGTTTTATAACATCGGTTTGGACGCTTAGGTTCCCGACCATGCATAGTAGATTCAGATCCAGCCAATAGCAGTAGATTTAACAGTGAGTCCTCATCATTTGAGGATATTCTGTTATTTCATATTTTTGTAGATGCAGTAGTTTAGTAGATGGAGTTAGTTGGGGAATTGTCCCATCAATTCCACTTTCAGAAAGATTCAGTTAGAGGCTTTTCAGACTAGATTCAGATAGTCTTTTAGATTCAGATATTATTATTCATTATCAGTATTTTAGAGATTTTGAACCTCATGACATTTTTGCCTGTTATTCCACATTTATTTCAGTATTACTTGTTTAGTGCTCACAGCAGATATGATTCGTGGATTAGCTTATGGTCTTTCAGGGTCGTAAGCATCGTGTGATGACTAGGGGTAGTCTCTGGTCGTTACAGATAGTTTATAAGAAGTTAGGTTTAGGAGATCCCACACCTACTAATATGAGACTTGTGATAGCAGATAGATCAATGAAGCGGCCAGTTGGTATATTATATGATGTGCCTGTAAAAGTGGACATTTTTATTTTTTCTTCCGACTTTGTGATCCTAGATTACAAGGTGGTCTTCGAGGTACCCATAATCTTAGGTAGATATTTTCTCATAACTGGGAGTTTGTTGATTGACTTATAGGAAAATGCGTTATAGTTTAGGCTCAATGATGAGATAGTTTGATTTGATGTTTGTCAGTCGATGAAGCAACACAAAGAGATGAGCATATTCTCTATTTTTGATGTATATTATGAAGATGAACAAAAGGTGCCGATAAAAAATTTTTTTACTGTTAAAACTTTGGCTGTGGTATTAATGAATTTTGATAGTGAGGGTATTGATGAATATGATGAGACAATATATTCCCTGACGGGAATGGGATCATATTTATATGCTCCCAAGAAGTTGGATTTGGACCTCAAAAATTGTCCAACACCACCGGCTAAGCCATCTATTGAAGAGCCACTCGTGTTGGAGTTAAAAAAGTAGTCGAGCTATCTACGATATGTGTTTCTAGGTCGAGGAAACACCTTACCTGTGATCATTACAGCAGACATGGGTGAGCAGCAGGTAGATGCCTTTATCTCTATGCTTAGAAGATACAAAAGGGATATAGGATGGACGATAGCTGATATTATTGGTATTCTACCGGGTATCTGCACCGAAAAAATTTAGCTAGAGGAGGAGTTCACACCAACTATTGAGCATCAGTGTAGATTAAACCCACCTATACAAGAGGTGGTAAAAAATGAGATTATCAAAAGGCTTGATGCAGGGGTAGTGTACTCCATCTTCGACAGCAAGCTGGTTAGTCCCATGTAATATGTGCCCAAGAAAGAGGGAATGACTGTAGTTTCCAATGAAAAGAACATGTTTATTCTTCTTAGGCCAGTGACTGGGTGGCGAGTGTGTATAGATTATCGGAAGTTGAACTCATTGACATTGAAGGATCACTTCCCAATGCCCTTTATTGATCAAATACTTGATCGTATGGCAGGAAGGGGTTGGTATTTCTTCTTGGATGGGTATTTGGATACAATTAGATTTTTATTACCCAGAAGATTAGGAGAAAACAACATTTACATACCCGTATGGAACATTTGCATTCAAGCGAATGCCATCTGGTTTATGTAATGCACCCTCTATATTCCAACGATGCATGATGTCTATCTTCTTTGACATGGTACAAATCACCTTAGAGGTGTTCATGGATGATTTTTCTATAGTAGGTGATTCGTTTGAGTTATGTCTAGTGAATTTGAGAAGAGTGCTATAGAGATGCGAAGAATTCAATCTCGTTTTGAACTGGGAGAAATGCCACTTCATGGTGAAGGAGGGCATTGTGCTTGAACATCAAATTTCAGTGAAAGGGATTGAGGTTGACCGGGCAAAGGTAGAGGTGATAGAGAAATTACCTCCTCCTATCTCAATGAAGGGAGTTCATAGTTTCTTGGGGCATGATGGATTCTACCGCCGGTTTATTAAGGATTTCTCTAAAATTACCAATCCATTGTGCAAGCTATTGGAGAATAAGGTTAAGTTTGTATTTGATGATGAGTGCAGTAAGGCATTTGAATGCCTTAAAAGGAAACTGTAGGCTGCTCTAGTTATTGTTACTCCAGACTAGTCCAAACCATTCAAAATCATATGCGACACAAGTGAAGTGGCACTTGGGGTTGTTCTTGGTTAGAAGAAATAAAAATTGTTTCACCCTATTTACTATATAAGAAAAGCGTTGAATGAGGCATAAAAGAATTACACTGTTACTGAGCAAGAACTTCTTATGGTTATTTATGCATTTGAGAAGTTCCGTGCTTACTTGTTAGGGACCAAGGTGGTGGTTCATACAGACCACACTACCTTGAGTTATTTGATGGAAAAGAAGGATACTAAACCAAGGCTAATCAGATGGGTGTTGCTTCTACAAGAGTTTGATTTTGAGGTCAAAGACAGAAAAGGATGTGAAAATTAGGTGGCGGACCACCTATCTAGGCTTGAGGGAGATCAGGCAGTCATGGATAAGTTTGAAATTGATGATGCATTTCCTGATGAGTAGATCTTTTGTAGCTGGACTAGAAGGCATACCTAGGTACGCGGAATTTGCCAACTTTATGGTAAGCGGTGTTATTCCAGAGAATCTCTCTTTGCACCAGAAAAAGAAATATCTTCGTGATTCCACAAGGTACTTCTGGGATGATCCATATCTATTCAAGCGCTGTGTTGATAATATTATTAGAAGATGCACCCCAGAAGTTGATATGCTGAATATTCTGGAAGCCTACCATGCTTCTCTAGTTGGGGGACACCATGCAGGTGATTGTACAACAAGAAAGGTACTGCAAAGTGGCTATTATTGGCCTACCCTATTCAAGGATGAATATGAATTTGTAAGGAGCTGTGATCAGTGTCAGAGGCAGGGCTCAATTTTGAAACATCATAAGATACCTATGATGAAAATGCTGGAGGTTAAATTATTTGAGGTTTGGGGTATTGATTTTATAGGGCCCTTCGTTAGTTTCTATGGGTTGAAATGCATCTTTGTTACTGTAGATTATGTATCCTAATGGCTAGAATCTATTGCCTCGGCTGACAATAAAGGCAAGAGAGTGGTTGCCTTTCTCAAGAAAAACATCTTCTCTCGCTTCAAAATACCGCATGCTATTATAAACGATGGAGGATCCCATTTTTGCAATAAAGTATTTCGGGATGCCCTGGCAAATATGGGGTGAAATAGCATAAAGTGGAAACTCTATATCATATACAGACCAGTAGGCAAGTGAAGATTTCAAATCGGGAGATAAAGGCAATTCTAGCCAAAACGGTAAATACAAGTAGACAGGATTGGTCCCAAAAGCTTGATGATGCCTTGTGAGTGTATCAGACAACTTTTAAGATACCTATTAGGATGTCACCATATCAGCTAGTCTATGGAAAAGTATGCCATCTACCGGTTGAGCTGAAACATAAGGCTTTGTGGGCACTCAAGAGGTTAAATCTAAATTAGAGGGAGGAAGTAGTAATGAGATGGATGAATTTCATCTAGGGGCTTATGAAAGAGAAGACCTGTACAAATAAAGAATGAATAAATACCATGAGTGGAGGATTGAAAAGCGGGATTTTCAGAAAGGTGATTGGGTATTACTCTTCAACTCCAGACTGAAGCTCTTTCCAGGTAAACTTAATTCTAAAAGGTCTGGCCCATTCAAAGCTACGCAGGATAACTTATCTTGACTAGTCAAACTTGAAAACGAATAGGAAACTGTCTTCAAAGTCAACGGTCAATGAGTCAAGCTATATATCAGTTCAATGGACTTGGTTTACTGTATAAGTATAGTTTATCTTGATGAAGTTTGAGTAATTAAGATAGCTGAGTCGTGCCACGACAGTAAATTAGGCGCTAGTGGGAGGCAACCCAAAATATGTTGTTGTAAGTGTAGTTAGAGTTATTTGTTTGTTTTTGGTGCAATTTGATGTGTTCATTGAAGTATGCAGGAATAAAAATGCGAGAAAACAGATTCTGAACAAGTTAAAGGAGTTTGACAGGAATGTTGATGGATCGTCAATAGCCTGATGGACCGTCACTTAAACCGTTGAAGCCATAAAAATAAAATATAGATTTTTTGGATAAGGGTTGATGGCTAAGATGATGGACCGTCACTTCCTTGATGGACCGTACAAACTCACCATCAACAGAGAGCTAAATAAAATAAGACTCTGGATAAGATCTGACGGATGATATGATGGATCATCAACCTTTTGATGGATCGTCACCTTCATCATTGTAGTAAGACAAATTACATCAGTTTCTGGTAAGCTATGATGATGTAACCAATGGACCGTTAGCCACCTGACAGACCATCAGTATCATCGTCAGTTGAACCCTAATTTTTTTCAAGAGTTGGATCGAGTCAATTCAAGGCTAAATGGGTTATTTTTGACCGGCCCAAATGTATTAAAGGCTCCTCAATGTCACACACATGCACTACCTTTTTCTATTCCTCTCCCAAAACTAATTAAAATCCTGATACATTTATCATCTTAATTACATTCATTCTCCTAGTGGGACTCTTCATTCTCTTTTCTTCTTTTATTTAAACAGTACCACTCTCTGCTATTTTCAGAAGCATCCAAAGTATACTTTTTACTAATAAAAATGGAGAGTAACATTTTTCTCTAAGTCTTAAGGTCCCCAAAAAAGTGATCTAATCTGCAACTCTAAGGTAAAGCTCCAACTCTCCATTGTTCTTTTGAAAAGATGAACATGTTTTTATGTAAGTATGAGCATGCGTGTACAAATTCTGTTGTTTTGTTTTGTTGAAATTAGATAAACTCAAACACAGGTGTACACTTATCTGAGGGAAGTCTAAGTAACCCACGATAAAAAATTAGTTAGAATATTGCTTGAAAAATAGAGCTAATTCTGTGTATGTGTAATTAAAGACTCTGTGTGCACCAGGTATTTTATGAATGGCCAAAAAGACTTGGTCAACTGAAAAACGAAGCTGACGGCCAAACTAACAGAGTGTCAGCCATGTGATGGACCATCAAAAAGGCCTTCACCAACAAAGTTCAAGGCTTGCTTTCTGTTTAAGTTATGATGAACTTATTGATGGATCGTCAGACACCTGATGGACCATCAACTTGGCCATCACTCATACTTTCTACAACTGTCTCACTTGATAAGCCACAATGGACTTCTTGATGGACCGTCATATCTTTGATGAACCGTCAACTTAGCCGTCAACCGACTTCTAAACAAAGGCTTTACTATTTAAGATGTGATGGATACCTCGATGGATCGTCAGACCCCTGACAGACCATTAGACTATTCATCAACATAACTCTGAACTTTATTTCCTTTTGATTCTGATACAATATTGATGGTTTATTCTCTGTTCAGGGAAAATGTCAAGGAAACTACCACCACATAAAGGTGGGGGAAGATCTCAACAAGCAAGAGGTAGAGGTGAACCGACACACAGTAAAGAAGCACCTGCCTTTAACACTCCTCTATGAGATAGGGTAACTCCAGTATTCTCCCAATCTAAGAAAGAGAGTGACAACACCAGTATCATGAGTGCCATCCCCGAGGAGAAAGGGGTTGACACTTCTATCCCCAACTGAGTTAAGGCATTAGAGCTAAAAGATGCCAATGTAATCAAAATCAAAGATCTTTAAATGTGGGAGGCAATTAGGTGGCAGATTAAGAGGGCATGGGAGCACTATCTTGATGGTCTTGAACCAACAACAAATAGGTAGATAAAAAGGTCTATCTCAGAGGAGCACTAAATTGTCACTTCTAAGCTGCATGAGTACCCAAAGCTTGAGAAAATATTTAATGAGTACAAGTTGGGGTGGATGAGCAAACCTCCAGGGAAATACTATCCCAATATTGTACAGGAGTTCTTTGCCAACTATTTAGCACTAGTAGAAAAAGACTATCCCAAGGGTACGAAAGTTTCAGACTTTCCAAATAACAAATTAGTTCCCATGAGAGGGGTCACTATTAATATCTTTGCCTGTATACTAAATAGAATACTATTTGGGCTTGATTATGAGGCATCTATGACTATACCAAAACTTGAGCATCTCTTGATGATAGCCTCCACCCAAAGACCTCGGTTCTCTAGGGTTTTCACTGATGATAGTAACCCATCATGGTCACTTAATACCAAAGAGCAGATTACTAAATCGTCCCTCAGCTTTTAGGTGAATTTTTGATGGGCTATTGTCGGACTGCGATTGATCCTGGCAGATGGAGATGCAAACTTGGATAGTTACAAGGCAATATTGGTTGCTAGTTTGGTTGATGTACTAAATATTAATTTTTTTTGTATTATTGTTGATGAGATACTTTTTTATGCGCACAAAGTGGCAAATGCTTTACCATTCCTGTGTTTGATCACGAAATTGTTCAGGCAAGCAAATGTGTCTTTGATTAGAGGGGTTGATAATAAGGTTTGAGCAAGTCATAGGTAGGATACTGAGAGGACAAAGAATGATTTGAAATATGAGATGCGAGCTAATAGGCCACCTTTTTATCAGTCATAGTCATGTCCAACCCTAGGGATGTCTGAGATCCCCATAGGTATGCCATTACCGATTACAACTTATGTGCCACCAGATTTTTTGTCTCTTGATGCTTGTATAGGGTTAGCTTCTGAGCCTCCAGTGAGAGAAACTATAGACACTACATCTATCCCACTTTAGTATTCTGAGTACCGGCTGACATAAGAGAACTTCACCAAATCTATGAAAGCATAGAATAAGTCTGAGAATTAGCTGAATACCTAGGCTAAGCATTTTATGACATTCGTTGACCGTATTATTAAGGAAGACCTCAGGCCTTATAAGAATATCTATGCCAGAATGGATGGCATAGAGGAGCGTGTGAACTAGCGGTTGAATGAGTTAACAATTTTAGATTTTGCAAGGTTTGTGGCAGAATTTTGGCAAGCACATGTTGACATTGCTGAACTGAAAAGGCAGCCAACCCAATCAGTTTTTGATCCTGCATTGATTATCAGTGATGAATATGAGGGACTTATTGATCTTATGGGTAGGCCGCTGAAACATAAAGGTAAAAAAGTTGATGAAAGTTATAATAGGAAAGCTTCAAGGAGATGGAGGTGATAAAATATGATACCAGAGGACAGAGAAGCCAGAGATATGAATAAACTATAAAGAGGTCAAGGAGAGATAAAGAAAAGAGGTAGAAAAGGGCTTCAGATGAAGCAGCAAGAGTCTCAACTAATTTATCCTCATGGAGGGGCCCCACATATAATCCAGTTCCTTTTGAGATACCTCCAATTCAGGGGGGAGCCATTTTAAGCACCCCTACCACCATTGGGGTCACTGATGTTGCACCTGAGGCCAAAGAAGCCTCACCAAATTTGACTGATTCACAAGCCTAAGAGGTTTTGCAAGTATTTCACTCCCTTATACTTTAAAGTTAATATATTTGAGGAAAAAGCATTTTTTATGGGGGTTGGGTGCTTGTTGTGTTGTTGGTCACCACAGGGGTTTTTGTTGCCTATGATCATTTTCCTCATGTGCTCTCTAGTAAAACCGACATATTTAGGTTGTTATTTATTTCTCTTATGCATTGTTATGCAAATATTGTTCAGTAATTATAAATGTTTCATGTTCTTCTCTTTTAGCTATGGAAGAATATTATGAATAGCTTGTATTTGAGTATACTTCCTTGTAATTGATATGTGTTGATCAACCATTTTGAATCTGTGATTGGCATTCGGATACAAAGATAAAGTAAGCATGGTTATGCGATGTGAACCCAAGAGTTGGTAGGATAAGTATTAGCTCACTTTCTGTGTGTGCGAGTACCTTGAAATAGTTCTTGCATGGTGTATATAACTAGAACTTGCCCAGTTTATTTGTGTTACTTTGTAGCTGATTCAATAGGATAGGATAGCAAGCCTCCTTCAGTTGTAGTCTACTTCGCCATGAAAACCCCACCAAAAATATGTAATTTCTTTCTTTGGCACCCTCTTTACAATTTTGTTGTTTATTCAGTCCTTGTTATTATTATTCAGTCCTAACAATAATTTTGATTCACTCTTAGTAGGATGTTAGCACCTAGTTTTGGCCCTGGTCCAGTGTTGGATATTGTGCACCTTAACTTCAAAAAAATGCCTAAGTTGAGGGTGGCTATATCTATGAGGCTAGTCTTTGATGTAGGTATCTTGGAGTTAAAAGAAAATATCTCATCCAGCCCTGATCTAATTAGATAATGTGCACCTTAACTAAAAGCATTAACATAAGTTGAGGATGGCTATTGATGGGAAGCTAGTCTATGATGTAGGTGGCTTGGAGTTGAAACAAAATGTCTTATCCGGCCCTGATCTAGTTATATAATGTGCACCTCAACTGAAAGCATTAGCATACATTGAGGGTGGTTGATGTAGAACAAAACAACTGGGGTTATTGTGAAATTATGGTTGAATAGTATGGATTGTAAGTGAAGTAGAAAAGTGGTAGTCATGGTGAGTAGCTAATATAATAAACAAAAGAGAGTAAAATCTAAACTTAAAGTCACTGTCCAAAAATTAGTCCTCACCTAGCATCAAAACCTCATTAAAATCCATAGAAAGTCCTATTTGATCCTTTAGAATCAACTGTAGAGGAGCATTAGATGAGAAGGGCAAGCTTATGGGTGTATATGCTGTGTTTGTAACTTCTTTTGCAAGAGAAGAGTCTTATTATTTGTTTACAAGTTAAATTGATAAAGTATGGTGGACATCTTTGACTGTGAGGGAAATCTGAGCTATACTTGCATCTATGGATTTCTGTAGGATATTACATCTGTGATCGTGTATTTTCTGAATTGTAAATAGTGCCAATTGTAGATCCTAGTGTGTTAAAGCTACATAAGTTAGGTGACAGTTGAGAGGTTGTATCATGCATAGCTGAACGATTGAATGCCCATCATTGTGTTTTTCATGCATATAATATGGTATTAGGTTGCTTGAAGACAAACAATTATCTTAAGTTGAGGGTGTTGATGTTCCGGCTTTAAATAGAATATTTTACATCTTTTTCAAAGGGTAGTTGTGCATTTTAAGCAACTGATGGTGTATTTAATGCTGGGTTTTAGTGTTTTCAGGATAAGAACTTAGTTGAAGAAATAACTTGGAAAAATGAACAAATAGGAACAGAAAGGGAAATGGCGTCCAAACTAATAGGCCATCAACCATTTGATGGACCGTCATAGTGTTTATCAAACTTAAGAAGAATGGGCAGAATGGCTAACCCAAGTGACGAACCGTCAGACCACGACAGGCCATCAACCTGGCCATTAGTATAAAGCAGAAAGAAGTCTCTCAAGTGATCAAGTAATGGTTTAAGTGACGGGCCGTCAAACCATTGACGGTCTATTAACTTGACCATCAACCATTAAACAGAAAAAACATCCTAGGACCCTCAATGACGATCTAAGCGATGGATCGTCAGGCCACTGATGGGCCGTCAACCGTGACTTGGAAATAATGGAGTTTGAATTTTAAATCCCCAGTACCTAGAAACATATAAATACCTGGTCTAGGTTTAGATGAGGGATCTATTTTATTCATTCATCTTTTATCTTTTTCAACTTTTGAGCAACTTGTAACCTACAATTCATTGAGAAATAGTTGACATTGTGGATCTGAACATTTTATTCACTAATCTTCTTTATAGATTAAGAGCAATTATCTGGATATTCTTGTAAGTAATCTTCTAAATTATTTATGCAAAATACAATAAAATCGTCATCTTTGTCCTTGATGTGTGGCTAAAGCTCCTATAACTAGTATTATGGGAGCCTTGATGTGATTGGTTGTTTAGGTCCATGAGATTATCTGAGTTCTGTAACTAATTATAATTGCATAAACTCCTTTTCATTATTATTACCTTTCTTGGTTGCAAACTTAAAGGGTGAGCCCAAGAACGCCACTTGTTTGAGTAAAAATATGTGTGTTGGGAAAAGGGGAGGTTTACAGGGATTTCGAAGGCTTTAACCTTTGGGTTAAGAGTTTATTCCTTAACAGGATTAACCCACTTGAGAAATCAATTAAACATATCAATCTATTCTTTAACTTTAAGAGAATTAAGGGGTAATCATCTTTTAATGTTGAGAAACAAATAGATGAACTTTAGAGTTTAATAATTCTTACAATTGGAATTTGTTTTGTATGAATTTAGGGTAACTCAAAACCTTGACTACTGTAACATCTTGGTGAACAAAATCCTAGTTTCTTCATTCTCATTGAATCAAATCTTACAAGCATACTCATTGGTTAGAACACACTTTACTACAAACATACTTCATTGTTAACAAACAACCCCACTTTTCTACAAAACCTTCAATCAATCATCCATTAATAATTATAACACTTAATTTTAACAGTATTCCCTATGGGATTCGCACCCAACCTAGTTGGGTTCTATATTAGTCGACAACCACTTATGCTTTCTAACGAGAGTTATAATTTGAGCGTATCACAAGGCCCTGGTTTGGGTTTGTCAAGTTTGTATCAGAGCTTTAGGTTCATGGTCAATTGGGAGTTCATAAAGCCGTGTTGAGTAGAGTCTCTTTTAGGCTTATGTAGCACACCACACTCATAAGGGAAAAGTTGTAACGCATTTAGGAGCTGTTTCTCTTTCTTGTGTTCTATTGTCAAGCTTGGAGTCTAAGGTCTTAGATTTTTTTGATTTCTGTTTGTTTGTCTTTTAGATCATGCCTCGATATATGAAGCTCACAAAAACTCTTCTGTCTCAACTGGGGACAATGTTGATGGGAAACGCTCTACTCAAGGGATCCATACTCGGTCCAAGGGTCCAATCCCTAGTAATTCTAGAGTCCTTAGTCTAATATGACAAATGTAGAGTTTCATTAGTCGATTTATATAATTTCTCAGTTGGTAATTCTTAGTCTGAGCGAGGTGCATCTGGTATTTTATCTTCTGAGGCACAAGGGTTGGCCAGTTTATGAGGTTGAGTCCTCTAAATTTTACTGGTGTTAAAGTGGAGGAGGATCCTTAGGGTTTTTTAGATAAGATGGAAAAGATATTTATGATTATACATGCCACAAATATAGAAGGGATAGAGTTTGCTGCCTACCAACTAAAGGATATAGCGTACCAATGGTACGAAGAATGGAATTAGGCAAGGGGTGATGATGTTAATAAGTTATCCATGTGGGAGGATATCTCTGATGCATTTCTAAACTATTTTTTCATCAAGAGTTGAGGGAAACAAAGGTGGAGGAATTTGTTATTCTAAAATAGGAGAAGATATCGTCAAAGAGTATACCTTGAAGTTTCACTAGCTGTCTAGGTATGCTTCAAAATTAGTGTCTGATATGAGGGCCAAGATGAGAAAGTTTGCTTCAGGACTGCCTCAGGATCTGATACTTAAAAGCAAGACTGCATTACTGATCAAAGATATGGATACTTCTAGGTTGGTTGTTCATATATAACAGGTGGAGGAGGAAAAGAAAATACAGGCTGAGATAGGTGAAAGGCAGAGTAAGAAGTTTAGGTTCTCTAAGAAGGGTGGTCAACAACAGGGTGGTAGGGATGGTGGTAAGTGACCAAAGAATAAGTGGGGGAGTTTTGGTTCTTTCTCCACAGCTAGTGCCCTTACGTAAAGCCTTTGAGAGATAGGTGCTAGTAGGGTGGAGATAACTTCAAGCATCGAGGGACCAATCTCAGGCAAGTGGGGCATAATTATTTCCTCCTTGCAGGTTCTATAGTTAGTTACATTGGGGTTTTGTGATGAGGGAAGGGAAATGTGTTTTAAATATGGTCATCCAGGCCATATGCTTAGAAACAATCCAGTTGGTAAGGTTGCTTCAGGAGATAATAAAGCTCTGGTTACTTCTTCATCTGCTCCTACACTGAAGGGTGCTGTTTCTGTATCTATTTCTACTTTTGGTACCGGTGTAGGCCAGAATTGGTTATATGCTCTCACACCCCGATAAGAGTTTGAGGCATCGCCTGATGTCAACGTCGTGACTGGTACGTTATAGCTCTTTTCTCATGATGTGTATTATTTACTTGATCTGGGTTCTACTCTCTCTTATGTGACCTTATTTATGGCTGTGTATTTTGGTTTTGATCTCGAGGTTATTTTGGATTCTTTTTCTATTTCTACCCTGGTAGGTAACTCTGTGGTTGTTAAAGGAGTCTATTAGGGGTGTGTGATATTTGTTGATAGTAAGGAAACTTTGGTGGATTTATTTGAATTGTATATGTTGGATTTTGATGTCATTCTGTGTATGGATTGGTTACACTCGTACTACCTGTTCTTAGGTTATCGGACCCATAGGGTTGTCTTTAGGGTCCCTGGTGAACCAATTTTTGAATAAGAGGGTGGTTCCCTAGCCCCTAAGGGAAGGTTTATATCTTATCTTAGAGCTCAGATATTGATCTCCAAAGGGTGTCTCTGTTATCTTGTTCGGGTTAAAGATTCTACCTTAGAAGGTTCTTTTTTGCATTCTATTCTGGTGGTGAATGAGTTTCCTGAGCTCTTTTTGGATAATCTTCCTGGTGTTTCTCTGGATAGGGAGATAGAGTTTGGGATTGATTTAGATCTAGAGACTCGTCCAATATTTATTCCTCCTTATAGAATGGCTTTGGTTTAGTTGAGAGAACTCAAGGAGTAACTTAAGGATCATTTGGATAAGGGTTTCATCCGTCCTAGTATATCCCATGGGGTGCACCGATGTTATTAGTGCATAAGAAGGATGGTTTCCTTTGGATGTGCATTGAATGTCGACAGTTTAATAAGGTCACAGTTGAGAACAAGTATCCTCTTCCAAGGATAGATGACTTGTTTGATCAGATGCAAGGTGCCAAATTTTTTTCTAAGATTAATCTTTGGTCTATGTACCATGAGCTTAAGATTAAGGAGGTGGATATCCATAAGACATCTTTCTGTACTCGATATAGGCACTTTGAATTCTTGATTATTTTATTTGGATTTACCAATGCCCTGACGGCATGCATGGATTTGATGATTAGGGTCTTCTGTCAGTTTCTAGCTCTTTTTGTCATTATGTTCATTGATGTCATCTTGGTGTTCTCTAAGAGTGAGGAGGATAATGCCAATCACCTTCGTGTGGTATTGCAGACCTTGAAGAAACAACAGTTGTATGCCAAGTTCTCAAAATATGAATTCTAGTTAAACGATATTACTTTTTGGGTCATATTGTTTCTAGTAAGGGGATCATGGTGGATCTACAAAAGGTTACGGTAATTAAAAGGTGGCCTAGACCCATGACTCTAACCGACATTTGGAGCTTCTTGGTTTGGCTAGGTATTACAGGAGGTTTGTGGAAAGTTTCTCGACCATAGATGCCCCATTGACTAAGTTAACTCAGAATTAGGTAAATTTCTCCTGGTCGGATGCTTGTGAGGGTAGTTTTAAGAAGCTTAAGGATAAGCTCAATTCGACTCTAGTTTTTCCTTTGCTTAAACGCAATGAGGGGTTTGTGGTTTATTGTGATGCATTTGGGTGGACTTTGTTTTGTTTTGATGAAGCACGAAAAGGTGATTTCCTATGCTTCCAGGTAGTTGAAGGTGTATGAGAGGGACTATCCTACTTATTATTTGTAGATTCTGGCAGTGGTGTTTGCATTGAAAATTTGGTGGAACTATTTGTATGGAGTGCACGTGGACATCTTTTCCGTTCATAAGAGTCTATAGTATGTGTTCACTCAGAAAGAGCTTAATCTCAAGAAGAGGAAATAGATTGAGCTTCTCAAGGATTATGATATGAGTCTTCACTTCTACCCAGGTAAAGCTAACATGGTTGCCGATGATCTTAGCAAGTTGTCCATAGGGAGTTTAGCTCATGCGGATAAGGAGAAGTGGGAATTAATGAAGGATATTCACTTCTTGGCTAATCTTGGGGTTTGTCTTTTGGACTCTTAGGATGGTGGCGTGTTAGTACAGGAAGTGGTTCGATCGTCTCTTGGTGTAGAGATCAAGGAGAATCAAATTCTAGATTCTCTCTTGATGAAGATCAAGGGTGATCTAGGTGGGAAAAAGGTAATGGTATTTGAAATCAGTGGTGATGGTACCTTGAGGTACCAAGGGAGGTTATGTGTTCTCGACGTTGATGGTTTGCGTGAACGGATATTGGCTGAGGTGCATGAATCGCCCTATGTTTCTTACCCCGATTCGTCGAAAATGTATCATGATATCAAAGAGATGTATTAGTGGAATGGTATTGTAAGACCCTGCAAATATTTCTAGCTTAAATTAGTCCTTTAAGCTTGTTAGTGGTCCCAGACTTAGAATATATTAATTAAGTATTCAGACTTAGTGCCATTTTAGCCTTCGAAAGTTGGTAATCTTATTTTATTACCTTTACGTCCTTTAAATATTGATATTTAAGTTAATTCATGGTCAGGAATGTCAGTAGAGATTCTCAGACAAGTTTTAGATTTTTTGGACCTCGTTTAGACCATGTTTGAGTGCCCAAAACAGTGGGTCAACGCGATCTAGATGCGTCGCGTCGACCATCACATTGATAAGATAGTTTTTCCATAGCTTTAGTGCAAATTCCAATGAAACGACGTGGACTCAACACAACACGTTGGCTATTGTGTCATTGCCAACGACGCAGAGCGTCGGCCTGCGCATTGGTAACACAGTTTATAGGCATTAGAAAGGTCGCATCTTTAGGGTTAATTAGGTCTTTCTACCATGCTTGTTAGCCCCCAAAACACTAAATTATTGGTGAGCAATTATATTCATTCTTTTTCAAATTGCTCGAGAACAAGAACCGTAGGTGTTCAAATTTCAAAGAACTCAATAACTCACCATTAACTTTCAAAAATTCATCAACTAAGGTATGTGAAGTGTTCATCCAAGGGTCCCTTCCACCTTTGGAGTCCAAGAAACT
>NC_061120.1:13525180-13593256 GCF_002878395.1 Capsicum annuum | reverse complement strand
ATTGGGTTTCAAATCCATGTTTTATAATAAGTTTCATGTGGGGTTAAATCAAATCATGCTAAAGCCTTCAAATTGTGAATTTAGAATTTGAAATTGTGCGCTCACATGTTGACTTGTATTATGTGCATATTTTATGCCCTTCAAGTGATGGATAAATTAAGCATGTGAGTTGAATAGTGAAATTATATCATGTTAGCATGTATTCAAGTTTATGCCATGCAAGTGTTTGTTAAAAAGCCCCAATGAATGAATGATGATCAAAGTACTTAGCTTACATGTCTCAAGTTTGTGCTATGTCTCTTGATTTATGCTATCGAGTCCTGGGGGTATTTAATACTCGACAATTTAGTTGATTATCTAGAGCCATGGTCAGTCATAGAACAGTGTTAGTCGCGTCACGAACAGTAGTACTCTTAGTCAGTTATAGAAACTCAGGAAATCTCAGTAGTGCTTTTAACTCAGTCACTGTACTCAGTTCAGACCTCAGTAGACTCAGTCAGTTAACAGAATTTAGTAGTATTTCGTCAGTCCATGGAACACAACAAATTCATCCAGTTCAATCAAATAATAAGATCAGTAACAGTTCAGTCCAACCTAGTACAGACTAGAAATCAGTTCAGTGTCTATTCAGTTGGGTGTAGGATTCAGTACCGAGCGAACCCAGGGATGAGCGTATTCCTGCCAGCAGGGTTGATACATCTCATTTGAGTTATCCTGCCAGCGAGGGTTGACGAAAGAGCTTCCTGTCAGAGAGGGTTAACTCACAGCTTGTCTTTACCCATGGCACGGTATTGACACCCTTTCAACTGGGGTTATAGGTTGTACCCTAATTAGTTCAGAGAGGGGCATATCGGTTAGATTATTACCTCCCATAGTCTCAGTTTTAGTCTCAGTCTCAAAATAGAACTCAGTTCAGTTCTACAGATTCAGGATCATTAGGTATAGTTGCTCAGCTCAGTACGGAACTCAGTATAGTTCTACAAAATTAGGATTGACAGATATAGTCATTCAGTTATCAGAAATGCAACATCAATAAACTCAGACATTAGTAAATTAGTATTCAGATTTAGTGCTCAGTATTACCACAATCTTATTTACAGTATACGTATTCATGCATGTATTCTTATTCAGTCATACTCATGTTATTCAGTTATTATTGTTCATGCATATGAACCCATGCATTTCAGCCCACCTCATTGAGTATACCAGTACATTAAAAATATTGATGCATGCTTTTTTCTTTTGCGCTATGATATCTTATATCATAGGTTCAGATGCATGGGCTCCAGAGCACCCTTAGTATTTTAGATTTTCAGTGGTCAGCGTAGTTGTGAGTCCTCATAGTTCGAGAACATGGATGCTTTTAATATTTTAGTATTATTTTCAGTAGTCGGAGTTAGTTAGGGACTTGTCCCATCAACTCCACAGTTTAGATAGTTTAGAGGCTTTCCAGACTAGAGTATTTTCAAATAGTTGTTTAGTTTTTTTTTTTCAGTATAGATTCTCAATTTTTGATATTATGATACCTTATTTAGCATTTTTCAGTATTATAAAACATTGAACCTTATGGAAAGCTTTCACCTATTTTTGTATATTTATACTATTATTATTCAGTTGTTATAGTAGGTACCAATCATGGGTTAGCTTGTGGTCCTTCGAGATTATAAGCACTGTGTAGCATCCGAGGTACAGACCCGGGGCGTTACAGGTGTATAGAAGGATGTGGTTGATTTTGTGGCCAAATACATAGTGTGCCAATAAGTGAAAATTGAGTATATGAGTCCAAGAGGGTTGTATCAAGAAATTGATTTTCCCGAATGAAGATGGGAGGTGATCAATATGGATTTTTTTATCGGTATTCCTCAGTCTCAAAATCAATTTGATTCAATTTGGGTAATCGTGGATAGGATGACAAAGTCGGCTCACTTCTTACAAGTGAAGACTAAATTTTCGACTGAGGATTATACGAGGTTGTATCTTCACAAGATTCTGAAGCTGCATAGGGTTTCTATTTTGATTATCTCTGATTGTGGTACGCGGTTTTTATCTCACTTCTGGCAGTCGTTTCAGAAAGGTTTGGGGTCTAAGGTTAGTCTATGTAGTACTTTCCATCCACAGATGGATGGGCAAGCAAAAAGGACTATTCAAACATTGGAGGATATGTTTCATGCGTGTGTGATCTAATATGATGGTAGGTGGGTTGAGCATCTACCTCTAGTAGGGTTTACTTACAATAATAGCTATCATTCTAGCATTGGGATGGCCCCTTTTGAGGCATTGTATGGTAGGAGATGTAGATCTCCTATTAGGTGGTTCGAGCTTGGTGAGGCGGATATGTTTGGTTTGAACTTGGTTTTTGTAATACCCCACAAAATTCTTAGCTTAATTTAGTCCTTTAAGCTTGTTAAGGGGTTTCAAACTTAGAAAATTCTACCTAAGTATTAAGATTTAGTGTTATTTTAGCCTTCAAAAGTTGTCAATCTTATTTCACACTCTTTACATCCTTTAAATGTTGATATTTGAGTTAATTCATGATCAAGAATGTTAATAGGTGTTCCTGGACAAGTTTTAGTTTTTTCGGACATCATTTGAAGCACTTTTGGAATCCTAAACCAGTGAATCAAAGCGATCTTGATGCGTCGTGTCGACTATTAAGTTGATAAATATTTTCCCCAGCTCCCAGCATCCAATTCTAGTGAACCGCTAAGGACTCGACGTGGTGCATTGGCTATCACATCGATGCCAATGACGTGACTCATTGGCTTTTACGTCAATGATTCAGTTTATAGTCAATAAAAATCCGTGTCCTCAAGGTTAATTAAGTCTTTTTCCCACGCCTTTCAGCCCCTATAACACGAAATTTATCCCTCTTTTAGCAAGTTATATTCATTCTTTCACAAATTCCTCAAGAAAAAAACCCTAGGTTAATTAAATTCAAATTCAAGGCTCAAGATTCCACCATTAATTTTCCAGAATTCACCAACTAAGGTATGTGAAGTGTTCATCCAAGGGTTCCTTCTACCCTTGGAGTCTAAGAAACTCTTTTAAGGATCATGTAGAGTGATTTTGTGATTTCCATGATTTGAATTAAAGTGTTTTCATGATTATTACTTAATTGGGTTTCTATTTCATAATTTATTACAAGATTCATGTAGAGTTAATTGATATGTGTGCTTTATTATGCGAATTCATGTTGAAACCCTTGGAATTGTGAAATTGAAATTGCATCACGATGCCTATATATTGTTTTAGTATTATATGCATATATTATGCCCCACAAGTGTTTGATGAATTGTCCATGTGAGTGGAATAGTGAAATTATATCATGTTATTACATATGCAAGTTACTGTCATGCAAGTGTTTGCTTGAATGCCCAAATGAATGAATGATGACTAAGTAGTTAGTTACCAGTCTCAAGATTATGCCATGTCTTTTAATTTTATGCTATTGAGTCCTGGGGGTATTTCATACCCAATAACTTAGCTGCTTGTCTAGAGCCATGGTCAGTCACAAAGTAGAATCAGTCATGTCTCGATCAGTAGAATTTAGTTAGTTACAGAACTTAGGAAAGCTCAGTGAACTCAAAATTAGTCCCGCGCAGTTAAGTAAAATCAGTTCAGTTCAGTTATATAGTACGATTAGTAATAGTTCATTCTAGCCTAGTATAATTTAGAATTCAGTCTAGTGTCTATTTCTTTTGGAGTATAATTCAACACCGAGTGAGCCCAAGGATGGGGACTCACCTTCTAGTAGAGGGTAAAATCCTTAGAAGAAGTCTTTGCACTCCAGAACTACGTAGACAACGTAGATTGAGATATCTCCCTGCAAGACTAGGGTTGATATATCTCATTTGAGTTTTTCTATCAGTGAGGGTTGATGGAAGAGCTTTCTATTAGAGAAGGATAACTCACAGCTTGTCCTTACTTGTGGCACGATATTGACACCCTTTCAACTGGGGTTACAAGTTGGACCCCAAATCAGTTAGAGAAGGGGCATGTTAGTTAGATGATTACTTCCTACAGTCTCAATTTTAGATTCAGTCTTAGTATATAACTCAATTTAATTCTATAAATTTAGGACTATCAAACACAGTCACTCAGCTCAGTACGAAACTTAGTACAGTTCCAAAGAATTAGGAATGTCTGATACAGTCATTCAATTATCAGTAATTCAGTATCAGTATATTTAGATATCAGTTAATTAATATTAAGACTTAGTATTCAGTGTTATCAAGATCTCAGTTATAGTTACGAATTCATGTATGTACTCTTATTCTGTTATACTCATGTTATTCAATCAGTATTGTGCATGCATATGAACCCATGCATTTCAACCTACCTCACTTAGCATACCAGTACATTCAAAGTATTGGGGCATACTTTTGTCTTGTGCTATAATGTCTTATATCATAGGTTCAAATGCACGGGCTCCCAAGCACCCTTAGCAGTTCAGATTTTCAGAAATCAGAGTTAGTGGTGAGTCCTCATAGTTCGAGGACATGATTAGTATTATAGCATTTTAGTTTATTTTAGTAGTTGTAGTTAGTTGGGGGCTTTTCCTATCAATTCCATAGTTCAAAAAGTTTAAAGGCTTTTCAGACTAGAGTATTTTCAGACAGATGTTTCGGTTTTGTATCACTATACCATATTCAATTTTATTTCAGTATTGAACCTTATGTTCTGCCTAATTTTCACATATTATAGTATTATTATTTATTTATTTTAGTAGGCACCTGTCATGGGTTAGCTTGTGGTCCTTCGGGATTATGAGCACCTATAGCGTCCAGGGTACAGTCCTAGGATATTACAAACTTGGTATCAGAGCCTAAGGTTCAAAAAAGCCCTAGGAAGTCTAAAAGTTGCATCTAGTAGATTCTTGTTCATGGGTGTGTTGTGTGCCACATTTATGGATAGGAGGCTATGAGATGTTTCAGGAAAAGTTTTCCTTCTTTTAGTATTCATATCATGCGAGTGAGCATGAGTTCATGCTAAATTCTTAGTCTAATCTTTTTCTTCCTTTCTGTTAAAGAACATGCCTCCCAAAAAGACTAACAAAAGGATAACAACAAATCAATCAGCACCTCATCCTATTTAGGTAGATCCCTTGGAAGAACACGTCTCTCATGCAAATTTCAGGGCTGCATTCACTACTCTAGCCAATTCAATCACAACTTAGTATGAATGGCCAGCTGCTATTCTAGCCAACCCAATGGCCAATACTGTGGCATCCAGGATTTGGGACTTCACCCGAATGAATCCTCCCTTATTCTCAGGTTGTAAGTCTGAAGAGAATACATAGGAGTTCCTCAATCAGGTTTAGAAAGTCACAAATATCAAGGGAGTGACTTCTAGTGAGAGTGATGATTTAGCTGCCTTTTAGCTACAAGATGTAGCCCATACATGGTTTAAGCTGTGAAAGGTAGACAGGGGTGCAGATGCAGAGCCTATATAGTGGGAAGAGTTTGCTATGACCTTCTTAGATAGATTCTTTCCCTTAGAGTTTAAAGAAGCCAAGGTGTTAGAGTTTATCAATCTCAGGCAAGGTAGTATGAGTGTGAAAGAGTATTCCCTCAAGTTTACTATGTTATCCAGGTATGCTCCCCATGTAGTAGCAGATAATAGATCCAGAATAAATAAGTTTGTTTCTGGGGTATCGGGTAGAGTAGTTAAGGAGTGTAGGACTATGATTTTTATTACGAAGATGTATCTAGGATTATGGACCATGCTTAACTGATTGAGGAATAGAAACTTAAGAAGAAGGAGAGAGAAAATAAGTGAGACAGAATGGGTATCTTTAGTTTTTCCCATCCAAGGTCAGAGGGTAGTAACCGTTGTTGGTTTAGTTAGAAGTTTTTAGCCCCAGTTCTATCTTTAGCTAGTACACCAGTACCAAGGTTCAGGAATGACAGTTATGATAGGGCGTCAGGCTCAAAAACCCAGAGTGGTGCAACTGATGTTCACACTAATATCATTCAGTGTTATAACGATCTCAGTTATAGTTACATATTCATTCATGTACTCTCATCCAGCTGTACTCATGTCATTCAGTCAATATTATTCATGCATATGAAACCATGCATTTTAGCCTACCTCACTTAGCATACCATTACATTCAAAGTACTGCTACATACTTTTCTCTTATACTATGATGTCTTATATCATAGGTTCAGATACACGGGCTCCCGAGCACCCTTAGTAGTTTAGATTTTCAGTAGTCAGAGTTAGTGGTGAGTCCTCATAGTTCTAGGACATGATTAGTATTGAAGTATTTCAGTTTATTTTAGTAGTTGGAGTTAGTTGGGGGCTTGTCCCATCACCTCCACAGTTCAGACTATTTAGAGGCTTTCAAGACTAACGTATTTTCAGATAGATGTTTCAGTTTTGATATCACTATATTGTATTCAGTTTTATTTCAGTATTGAACCTTATGGCCTATTTTCTGCCTAATTTCTGCATATTACAATATTATTCAATTATTGCAGCAGGTACCAGTCATGGGTTAGCTTGTGGTACTTTAGGATTATGAGCACCGTGTAGCGTCCAGGGTACAGACTCGAGCCGTTACAGTTTATTAGTCTATAGAGAAGGTGAAGGTAATTCAGGATAGGCTTAAGGTAGGCCAAAATCGCCAAAAGTCCTATGTAGATTTAAGGCATAGGGACTCAGAGTTTGAGGTTAGGGATAAGGTATTTCTAAATGTGTCTCCCATGAAGGTAGTAATATGGTTCGGGAAGAAGGAAAAGATCATTTTCTGGAATATTGGTTCTTATGTGGTTATTAGAAGGGTTGGTAATATTGCATATGATTTAGAGTGGCTTTCTAGTTTGAGCTCCATTCATTCGGTCTTCCATGTCTACATGTTGAGAAAATGTATAGGTGACTCTTCATCGGTTGTTCCTTTGGAAGGATTGGGTATCTCAAATTCTCTGTCTTATGAACAGATCTCGATTGTGATTATAGATTGGCAAGTTAGTTAATTATGGACCAAGGATGTGGCCTAGGTTATGGTTCTATGAAAAAACCATAAGGTGTAAGAGGCTACGTGTGAAGCGAATGAGGACACAAAGTCCAAGTATTTACATTTGTTTTCTGCTTTAGATATTTGTGCAGAAGTTATGTCTTCTTAATTACATCTTTGTTTTCTATCTTTGTAAAGGTAAGATTAAAGGCATCTAAGGGGTGTAAATGATACATATACTACCTTTTCCTTAAATCGAGGACAAATAATCCTAGTGGGGGAGGCTGAAACACCCTGGGTTTTGACCATTAGAAAATTTTCTTAATTTTTGGCTTCTGGACATCATACGAGTTGGGGTACCACTCGTATGATAAGGTACAACCAGAATGGTCTTGGTCGTATGCTAACTAGTGTATGTTTGCTGGGTTAGATTGGTTTTTGGAATGGGCACAACTTGGTGGGTACGAGTCTTTGTTTGGTGATGGGTCATTTGGTTTCGGTTTTACCTTCACTTAATTTGAGACTTAGTAACTTAAGTTGGATCTGAGTATGAGTGGCTCACCATAAGCCATAAGATAGGGTACGCGTCGTACCATTCATTTGTATGGTGGATAGTGTCCAAATCTTCTTTTATTGTATTCTATGTTTGGTATGGGTTACAGGTACAGTCGTATTCTTGGGTACGGATGGACCTTAGAGGTCGTATATTGTTTAGTTTGGTAGTTGAGGTTCTTCTTAGGATACGATTGGTTGGTACCACTAGTACCCTTGGGTACAAATCGTCTAGGGTGGTCGTACCCACTTTTGGTAATTTTATGTAGTTTAAGTTGGGGGTAATCTGGACATTTTCCCTTATAACCCTTTGGGACCCGACAACTTAAAAATCTCTTAGGGTACTATTTACCTTATTATTCTGATCTTAAACACTTAGAATCTATCTCATAATCTCTCAAGGCTCTTGGGTTAAACAAAAGCTAAGGTTTTATCAATAGGATCAATTGAGGTTCTTGGGGGTAATTTCTTCTCAATCTAAGGCAAGATACTTCTCTCTCAATATTAGTTCCAACTAAAGACATGTTTTATGAATTATTTTCATTGCATAATTATTGTATGGTTTTGGGTTTTCAAATATATGTTGGAGGTTTTAGTTATAATGGCTGGTTATGGATTTCCTATGTCTTTTACTTATGATTTTCATATTATAATGATGGTTTGAAATTATGGTTGCATGGGAAGGGTTAATTGGTACTTGGTTTTGGCTTTGGAAATAATTTGTCTCCTACATGTTTGATAAAATGCCTATGAGGATGTTTTTACTAAATTGTTGGATTGTTAGGGTAACTATTGCATGGTATCACTTGGTAATGGAAACTTAAATGGTATAAATGATTGGAATGGTTAATTGGTAAGGATTTAGTGGTCATGGTTATGGTTAATTGAACATCCTTGCAGGGTACAAGGGAATCCCCCAAGCAAACATGATAATAAATATCTTGTGGGGTACATGGGAATCCCCCAAGCAACTAAATGAAGTAGTCTATGGGTACATGGGAATCCCTTATTCTAAAAGGTTGGATAAGGACATTGCTTGCAAGTTATAGTTTGTATGAAAACACCATTTCTAATAGCCTTGGTTAATAATAAATGGGATGGTGGTTTGGTTATGTGGTAATGGTTTCAATTGGGAAATAATGGCGGGGTGTAATAGCTAATCATGGAGGGTGTGAGTCTAATGGACCAACACTGGAAACTCATGTTTTTAAACATGAGGGTTGGTTATGAAGACCATAAATGATACTTACGGAGTACTTGAGAATCCCCTTAATATACTTGTACATATGTATCATGGAGAGCGAAGGGTACTTGGGAGTTACCTACTCTTATGGTATCTCTTGTTTATGTGGCTACACGTATCGGGGCCTATTCAGGAGGTTACACTAGACCCATATAGCTCGTGGGTGGTTCTAGGATGGTTAAGCTACACATACCCAGGTTAATTTTTTTAAGTGTATTCTAAACCCAGTTTCTTTTCCTGACATGGTTATATATCTATTTATGGGTATGTATGCATATGGTTGGTTTACTTGGTTTTAAAGAATGGAATTATTTTAACCTTATCCTGAGTACTTGCTAGCGTTCACCTACTAACCCATATTCGAGAGACTGTATCCCCATACGATGCAGGAACTGACCATTCTACTCCTCCTACTTAGTTATCAGATTCAGGATTTGCTATTAGATTGAAGTGGTGAGCTTCTATATTCTAGAAGGATCCATTTCTTTGATGGACGTCTTTATATATTTTGGTTACTTTATGGATATTGGTTTTGGTTATGGTTGGTGAAACATCCCAATTGGATACTATCTTTCTTTTGGTTAGAGGATTTTGTGGAACTACTACGGGTTGGTATGGGCAGTGCTGGTAGTGGTGTTAGCCTTAGTATTGACATTGGTATTGGGGCTGATACCGGTTGATGTTATTTGATATGATTGTTCCATTCTATTTTGGATTACATAAATAATTATATTTGGAATCCATTAGTATTGGTTGTATGGATTGGTTTATGTATGTCTATCAGTTGGGTTTGAATGGTTGGATTCATTTAGGTTGGTTACGATTATAGACCTATCTCAGAGTCTAGATTTTCATGCTACACTATATTGTTATATGTTCAGAATTCATCTGACTTAGGATATGTATTTGGATGGTTGGGATGGGTACCGGGTGTGGTCCCCTTTTCTGGTTAGACTTGGGATGCCTATTATGACAAGGCCTCAGTTTAAGTCGTGTGACCATAATACTCATAATAATGGAATATCTAAAAGGAAATACAATCAATCCCTAAAATTTGCTTTCATAAGTGTGAAAATCATCTTATACAATACCAAAATTGGAAATACATGAATCTGTCTCTAATAACATATAAAGGCAAATTATGATAGGATGAGGTACAAAATTTGCCCCAAATGCTGGAGCAAACCAGTACCTTTAAAGCCAATCTCTCACAGCAAAAGCCAACCACCATGGGTCGTACTCGTATTTGTATCTACACCAAAAGGTACAAAAGTAGGACGGAGTACGATCTACTTGTACGCCATTGTTATCATAGGCCAACTGAGCAAAGTAGAAAAATAAATAAGTAATAATACTATGAGCATGATTCAACTTGTACACCAAAAGGTTTCTGAATGTAAGCTTACACCATTTCACCCAATAGTTCTATAAGTATAATATCTATGTAAGAATAACAATACATGTATATATAAGAAAAACTAAATACACGATAAGAAATACATAAATGGAAGTACAAATGATGCAATGCAATGGAGTGATGGTGGAACTATGATGATAAAGATAAGAACGATCCTAAGTGACCTCTAGATCGAGTATAAATCACCTTAGGATGGGTTTGGAAGTATTGGGGCAATTTTAGATGAGAAAATGAGCCATGCAACATAAAGGAGACCTCGTTCGCTAGCCTCATGCCATGTGTACTACCGCGGGAGACCACTGCCTCAACCATATGAAGGGCCTCATTCCATGAGGGTGGCAGCTCGTGTTGGGGGTCGCGCCATGAGGCTTCTTCCCCGCTTTAGTAGTTACATGCACCCCCTCCATTCATCAATAAGACATCATTTTAATGATGTTTTAGCGGTGTTTAAGTCATTTTAACCTATTAAAAGTCCTCCATTCACCCCAAAACGTCCCTAAGTCACTAAATATGTTTTCTAGCCCCCTCAAATAATATTTCAACTTTCCCTAATTCACAAGAGAGAAAGAACTAGATAGGGTTCAAGCTCTAAGGTTCTAAGGACAGAGTGTTAATCAAATTCTTGTCACTAGAAGATATGTTGAACGACCTTACTTATATTAAGTATGAAATTATGTTTTCTAAATATTTAGAATATGTATAGATTATGAATTTTCATCTAAATTAAAGATCATGAATTATGAACCCTTTTTACTCATGTTGTGGACTATTTGGTAAATGATAAGAAGATTAAGTTTTGAATTCTTTATTTATCTAATTGGGCATTGTTCACTTATATGAATTTGAGGAGTATGTATTGTATCTTAAATGCTCTTGTTTTTCCCAAATGAGAACCATATGAGTTAAGAAAGAAGAACACCTTTTAGAGTTTTCAGAGAATTATTGATAGAAAGATATTTTTCTTAGACTTCTATAATATTTTTAAAAAATCATGACTTAATATTTTATAATGGTCAATGATGTATGGTATAAAAGAGATAGATGCAGAATGTATGATATGGCTTTTGGGACTTGCAAGTCTTTGTATAACGATACCAATATTGATATTGCCATTTAGACTAAGAATACATTTTGAAAAAATACATGTTTTAAAGATAATAATAAAAAAATTAGCTCTAAGAGAGTTAGATGGTTACTAAAAAAGGCATGAGTTGTAAAAACAATAGCCCAAAATCGTTTTTTTTTCGATGCAAGATTGACTATGTCCTTAAATATGGATAATCATTGTATACTTGCTTCATTCTTTGGTATACTAGACATAGACACTCTGATCCTTGTAGAAAACTTAGATTGGGGGCTTGGGAGATGATTTAAAGACGGACCTATATAGCCCTTGGGGTAGTAGACATGTTGGGAATGTCATCTATCTTAGAACTAAAGAAAACATAGTAGACTTTTAGAAGACAAATCTTTATTGAAATCTTTATATTGTATTTTTATGACTAAATTTGTTCTTTTTGATGATTTTATTAGAAGAATTCACTATATTTATTATTTCTATTATTATTATTATTATTATCATTATTTTTGGCTGTTCTACATGCCAATACATTCCAAGTATTGATTATTCTTACGCGGTTGTATCATCTCATGATGTAGGTTCTGAGGCATAGTCTTATGGTTTAGCATATAAGTAGAATCTCCCAAAACATCAGATTTGGTGAGCCATCCATCTTCTGAACATAATTTTATTTAGACATTCAGTCCTTTAAGTTTTATAGTATCGCTGGGGCCTTTTCCCGACCTAATTATTTTAGTCATTAGTCAAGGCTTTGTAAATTGGGTGTGACAAATGTTGTATGATGTTAAATAAAGATTTTGGGGATTTTTATTTTATTCAGCTTAAAGGATTTTCTTTGATTTTTATTGTACTTCTGCACTTCAGTTCATATTATGCTTATGATAGTACGCTAAGGGGTCTTCTCGGGCTTTCGTGGTTCGAGGGGCCCGACGAGACCTAGGTCTCGGCTTGGATCATTACAAGATAGGTATTAGAGGCCAGTTTTGGATTCTAGGGTATCTACAATTTGTGTCAAGTAGATTCCTTTTTGTGGGTGTGTAACACGCCACACTTATAAGGTGGAGGCTACGAGGCATTTAGGAATGATTTCCTTTTTTCATGTTCTAGTTTATGCTAGAGAGTAGTTGTAATGAAATTCTTCTAACTCTTGACTTTCCCACATTTTAGATCATGCCTCCATGAATATCTAATAGTCAGAGAAATTCAGATAGAGCTTCCATCCCTATTGCAGCAAATACTGAGGAGGTCCACCCTACCTATGGGATGTAAACCTAGTATTAAGCTTGTAATCCAGAGTCCACTGCTCCTTCTGGGGTTCTACCAGCCCCAACCAATTCTCCCTATGCTCTTAGGGATGATATCAACTATACTCAATCTCCACAGAGAGAGATCTTAAATGTTGAGTTCCATTAGTCCATTCACATGCTTACTCAGATCATGGCATCGCAGTCCTATTGGATTGGTAATATTGGTTTGACGATTGGTTCATCTGAAGTCACTTAAGAAAGTTAGTTCATGAGGATAAACCTACTGATTTTTATGGGTTCCAAAGTTAAGGGAGAGCCTTAAAATTTTTTGGCTGAGGGTAGTGTGGTTCAACCATTTAAGCCATACCCTCACTATTACACTTATAGAAAGTACCACCCATGGAAATATTAGTATGGGACTTTATGCAGTGGTTGTGTCTAGCCCGATCATATTTAGAGAGATTGTCCCTCAATAAAGGGAACCTTCATGGGAACTAAGGCCCAAACTACCTCTTCAGCCCTTCCAGTTAAGGGTACTACTTTTAGTACAAACAGTGGTCATAATCGTTCGTACGCCTTATTTACTATCCAGGACTCAGAAGCCTCACTAGACATTGTTACGAGTATGTTACAAATTTTCTCCCATGATGTTTTGATGCTACTTAAGCCCAAGTCTTCCTTTTCTTAGATGACGCCTTATAGGTTAGTGAATTTTGGCTTTGATCCCAAAATATTTCTAAACTCTTGTCAGTTTCTACTCCTATTAGTGATTTTGTTATTGATAGAAGAGTTTATAAAAATTCTGTAGTGTCTATTTTCAATCAAGATACTGTGGTAGAACTAGTAAATCTTGACATGGTAAACTTTGATGCAATTTTGGGGATGGATAGGCTTCACTCTTGCTATGCTACCTTAGATTTTAGATCCAGAAAAGTCATCTTCCATTTTCCTAATGGAAAAGAAACTCTTGGGCACCTAAGGGGAGGTTCATGTCTTATCTTAGAGCCCGTAAGATGACATTCGGAGGTTGTTTGTATCATCTAATCAAGTTTAATGATTTTAGTACCGAAATTCCTCTTTTCCATCGGTACCTTTTGTTAATGAGTTTTCCAAAGTCATTCCTGATGATTTCCCCGAGATTCCCCGAATAGGGAGATTGACTTTGGAATTGACCTGTTACCTACACTTAGACCATTCTATTTTTCCATATAGAATGGCACGTGTGAAGGTAAACAAATTGAAAGAGTAGTTAAAAGACCTCATTGATAAGGGTTTAATCAGTCCTAGTATCTCTCCCTGGGGTACTTTCATACTTTTTGGGCAAAAAAAAGATGGTTCCCTTCGTATGAGTATAGATTATCGTCAGTTAAATAAGGTCACTATAAATAATAAGTACCCTCTTTCCAAAATCAATGATATGTTCGACCAGCTTCAGGACACTAGATGCTTCTCTAAATAGACCTACATTCGAGTTATCATTAGTTAAAAGTTATAGAGACTGACATTTCCAAAATTGTATTTCCAACCTGATATGGTCATTATGAATTTTAGGTTATGTTATTTAGATTGACTAATGCGCCAACAACCTTCATGGATCTTATGAACAGGGTCTTCATGCAGTTTTAGACTTAATCATCAAAGTTTTTATTGATGATATTCTAGTTTACACCAAAAGTGAGGAGGTGATGTGTAAGCTGAAGCTAACATATTTGGGGATTTTAACGAAAAATAATTATGAAGTCTTGAGCAACTTTTTTCATTTTGATTATTTTACTTAGATATTATATAGAAAATGATGATGCAAGGGAACCTAAGGCAAATGGGAATAAAAAGAGTTGAATCTGAAACAAAAGAGTTGAACCTGAAAAATAATATGGCTGACGACATTTCTAATAAGTCGTTATCCATGTGATAAGCTATCAGTGTTGCCGTCAGGCTAGACAGAAATTGAGAGTCAGCTGAGATATGTGACGACATATTGTTATAAGCCATCAGGAGTGTGATAAGCTATCAAGTTCATCATCAGGCTTGGGCAGAACATGAGAATTGGAGAAGAAGTGTGACGACATTGCTGATAAGTCATCACAAACCTGATAAGCCATCAGCAGTCGCCTTCAGACTAAGACAGAACTTGTACAAATATGAAGAGGACCTAACGACATTCCTGATAAGTCATCAGGATCCTGATAAAGTGTCACAACTCTTCGTCGTCTATTCCAAGAAATAGCTGTGATCTTGATTTTGTTTCCATAATTAGCTCTTGGTATTTAAAGTATTGTTTTAGGGTTTTCTAAGTATTTTGTACTTGATATACAACACGGAGTTTTACGTTTTTGCTCCATAAGTTTTTGATACAACTTTCAATTAACTTTTGGGGAGATTATCATTATTACCTTTGGGATTTCTACTGTGTGTTAATTAAAGAAACAAGTTTTGCTATTTCATCATTTTGTATGTATCGCTTACTGAATTATGAATTCAAATTGTGATCTTTTCCTTTATATTATGAGTAGCTAAACCCCAATAACCCAAGTTATGGGATCTATGGGTTTGGGTTTTTAACACAAGTACGTGTTTAGGATTCGAATAATGGTAGTAACTTCTTGGTAATCCCTTTATTTATACTCTATCTATTTGTTGTAAACAATAGGTCCTGCTTGCTAGTGATTTTTTTGAACAGAGAAATCAAATCTAGTAAGAAGCGGATTAACAATAGGGATTTTGAAGCTACCAACCTTCTAATTAATAATTAATGCTGTAACAAGATTAATTAACCTAAGATAACATCCTGTTCTAAAATATCAACTCCTTAAGTTCGAGAGAATTAGGTAGTAAATTGCTTAAGTAGGTTGAGAGACATTTAGACATAAATTTTACAAGGATAATCTGTTGTTCCTACTTACCACAAGAATCCTAAATCATTGTTAGTGTCTGTCAAAATCCCAACACCCATAGTGAACATAACTCTGGTTTTCCACAAACTGTTGATTACCAAACACTGAACTTAAAGTAACCTGAAATTAATTGTTAATCTCAAAACCCCCCATTTTATCTTTTCGTATCATTTGTTTGAATTTAACTTCTAGCTATAGTTCCAAATTAGTTTAATCACCACTCACATTGTTCCGTGTGGATTCGACCCCGACTCCAAAGTTGGGTAAACATATTGACGATAACCGCCTTGTACTAAATTGGCGTGTAAGTTGAGCGTTGTCAAAAATGGCATCGTTGCTGGGGAACAATTTGGCGTATTGAGTTGGGTTGGAATTTTAGCCTACTTTCTTGAATTTAAACTTGTAAATATTTGTTTTTAGTTTTCTTTTATTTATGGTGTTAGGTAGATTTTTATTTTAGTTTACTTATTACTATGACGTCTTAGAATGAACATAAGCTTGGTGGTTTGAAATTGTATCTTGATGATCCATGTCCATATTATGATGGACCTCACTTTTGGCAAGATTGTAGCTATGCTCCTCGGAGAGAGATATGTGCACCATCTCCATCCTACTGGGAGTATGATTGTTCTTTATGTGGTGGTCAAGATAGACATTGGAATGATTGCCCAAATGCCCCCTCCCTCCGGTATACTAACCTAAATTCTAGTTTTTCTTATGATTTTGATAGGTCTTATGGTCAAGAACAGAAAGAACGAAGCACCAAAAAGAGTGGCATTGAAGCTATGCTTCAACTAATGTTGGATTGTGTGGACACAACAAATGTTATCATACGTGATATACATCAAGACATAAGGGAAAATAACCACGATTGAAAAATGATAGAGGATATGGATATAGATGTCAAGCATTCAAAGCACTTTTCCACATTTTATTTAGATGATATCTTGTCTGTGGAATCATTTAACATAATGGACGAGTGTGAAGATGAGGAACAAGAATCCTATATCGATGTTGTGCTTCATGTTGACCAACCCTCGATGATTTTCCAACCAACTGAACCAACCATGAGGGATGATGCCAAGATTGAGGAAACAGTGCTAGAGGCAAAAGAAGAAACCAAGTAAATATCTTCTGAAGACTCTAGCCTAATTTGAGGTGAGGATGTCCAGAAAGATGCAACTCGAAATTAAGGAGAATACCTCATTCAAACCATTTTTCAACATTGTGCTTGGTGGATGAGATAGAAGTCCACCTACCCAAGCAACTTAGGTATTTTGAGGATGAGGAACATAATCCTTATATTTTGGAGTTTGGCATTCAAAAAGAGCAAAATGAAACCCCCTACTTGAAGGTCTGTAAAGGCAAAATTCAATGTGCTTTATTGATAATCTCATCAATACCCAATGAGCCTATTCGAAAATTTGATATGAAGTTGCGTAAGAGATTTAAGTCATCAAAGTGGCGAGATAAAGGAAGTGTCATTGTATCCGTACGTTTTCCCAATGCGCCTCAAAGATATATTGATCAAAAGTTGGGTCGACGTTTCAAATTCTCCAAGTGGAGACATAAATAATTATCAACGAGGTATCTTGATGAAATCTGAGTAGTCAAGATAACTGAGTCATGCTGTGACACTAAATTAGGCACTTCTTGGGAGAAAACCCAAGGTAATTTGTTGTTTGTATTCGTATTTTGTGATTGACATCTGATTTTTGCACCTGTGGTGCCACAAGTATGTTTTTAACTCTCTTGTTTTGGTTTGATGCATTGGGGACATTGCATGATTTTAAGTTGAGGGTGGGGCTATTTGTGGGTGTTGATGTCTTCCGTGGGTTTTTGTTACCGTGCCTCTTTTCCCTGGAGTCTTGTTCCTAGTAGAGCCAACATGTTTAGGCGTATTGTGTTTTGTTTTATGATGTGTTGTGGTTAACTAGGATAAATACAAGTAATGAGGCAGTTAATATGTTTTGTGATTTTTGAGCACCTCTCTAAGTGTCTATTTGTAATATTGTGTGAACTGCATCTAATTGTGACCATAGTGCATCTTTTGGTGGCATTAGTTCTGGAAACTTGATAATCAGTGCTAAATAATTGCACGAACCAGATAAGTAGTGATGTGCGATATATTTGTGTGCCATGTGTGTGTGAGGTCTTACTCAGTTCCCTTTGTGTGTGAATCTAGAACTTGCCCGGTTAGTCTTGCCTTGGTTGTAGGATAGGGGTTAGGAGAGGATCATAGGCCGTTTTGATATTAGCCCACTTTTAGCCTAAATGACCTTTCATGTATACATAATATCCCTTGATCCCTATTTTGAGCCTGAATAGAATATTTCTTTCATGACACCTATTACCTTCCTATTTGTTTCACAATGAACATGTTTTGGCCCTGGTCCTCCTTGGACACTGTGCACCTTGAATTAGGCAAATACCCTAAGTTGAGGGTAGATATCATAGGGGTGCGTGATGCAAAATGAGTATGAAGTGAGGTAGAATAAGAGAAAAAAAATAAAAAGTCAGGCGTGGTGCAAAAAGAATAAGAAAAGAAAAAGCTGTATAAAAGATGAGAAAAAGATAATTTGGTTTCTGAAAAGATAGCACCCACCTTGAGCATGTGTGATCAATAAAAGAGAGGAAGATAAAAAGGTTAAGAAGTGAAACCCCAATAGGTTAGCATAGTGTCAAGGAGGCTAGTCACTTTAAATTCCCTTGAATATCATACTAGCCCCTAGCCTACATTACAAACCAAGAAAAAGACCTATAGTAATCCTAGTTGACCTGTCTGAAAACCTTGGTACTGACTATTTGATGTATATTGAGTGGAACTTCATTCTAAGAGTGAGTCACGTGATTATCCCTATGTGTATATATGTGATTTCTGATATGAGAGAAAAAGAGATTTCTTTGCTGTGAGGGCACACAGGTTATGTTGCTAGTTGCTAACTTGTTCGGATAGTGTGATCTTGGTACATGCATGGTTGCTATTGCTGAATTTTTGCCATATCTTGATTCCTGTATGTTGCATTGTTGTTTTTTAATAGTATACATAGTTGAATTTGAATTGATTGACCTGGGAGAAGGTGAAGTTGTGTTGGGATGATATAGAAAATTGACTGCCGAATGTACTTTGTATTCTCTTAGTTATATTTTGGTTGCTTGAGGACAAGCAATTGTTTTAAGTTGAGGGTGTTGATGAGTGAGATGATGCTAACGCATTTGAGGCTTTTAACGAGAAATAGTTGTGAAGTCTTGAGCAAATTTTGTCATTTTTGATTATTTTACTTTGATATTGTAGAGAAAATGATGATGCAAGGGAACCTAAGGAAAATGGGAATAAAAAGAGTTGAATCTAGAACAAAAGAGTTGAACCTAAAAAATAATGTGGCTGACAACATTTCTGATAAGTCGTCAGCCATGTGATAAGCTATCAGAGTTGCCGTCAGGCTAGACAGAAACTAAGACTTAGCTGAGATATATGACGATCTTTTGTGATAAGCCATCCGAAGTGTGACAAGCTATCAAGTTCATCGTCAGGATTAGGCAGAACATGAGAATTGGAGTATAAGTATTACGAAATTGTTGATAAGTCATCACAAACAAGAAAAACTTTCAGCTATCGCCGTCAAACTAAGACAGAACTTATACAAATATGAAGATGACCTGACGACATTCCTGATAAGTCGTCAGGATCCTGATAAAGCATCACAACTCGTCGTCGTCTATTTTGAGAAATAGCTGTGATCTTAATTTTGTTTTCATAATTAACTCTTGGTATTTATAGAATTGTTTTAGGGTTTTCTAAGTATCTTGTACTCGATATTCAGCACGGAGTTTTATGTTTTTGCTCCCTAAGTTTTTGATGCAACTTTCAATTTATTTTTGGGGAGATTATCATTATTACCTTTGGGATTTCTACTGTGTGTTAATTGAAGAAACAAGTTTTGCTATTCATCTTTTTGTAAGTATCGCTTACTGAATTATGAATTCAAATTGCTATCTTTTCCTTTATATTTTGAGTAGCTAAACCCCAATAACCCGAGTTATGGGATCTATGGGTTTGGGTTTGTAACGCAAGTACGTGTTCAGGATTCGAACGGTGGTAGTAACTTCTTCGTAATCCCTTTGTTTATACTTTATCTATTGGTTGCAAACAATAGGTCCTGCTTGCTAGTGATTTGCTTGAACTGAGAAATCAAATCTAGTAAGAATTGGATTAACAATAGGGACTTGGAAGCTACCAACCTTCCAATTAATAATTAATGCTGTAACAAGATTAATTAACATGTGATAACATCTTATTCTAAAATATTAACTCCCTAAGTTCGAGAGAATTAGGTAGTAAATTGATTAAGTTGGTCGAGAGACATTTAGGCTTAAATTCGACAAGGATAATCTGTTGTTCCTACTTACCACAAGAATCCTGAATCATTGTTAGTGTCTGTCAAAATACCAACACCCATAGTGAACATAACTCTGGTTTTCCATAAACTATTGATTACCGAACATTGAACTTAAAGTAACCTGAAATTACTTGTTAATCTCAAAAACCCCCATTTTATCTTTTCGTATCATTTGTTTGAATTTAACTTGTAGCTATAGTTCCAAATTAGTTTAATCGCCACTCACATTATTTCTGTGGATTCGACCCCGACTCCAAAGTTGGGTAAATATATTGACGATGACCGCCTTGCACTAAATTGTCATGTAAGTTGAGCATGATAAAAAATATCTGCTGCATTTAATTGAATTGTCGCATCCCTTGTACCTAGTTATATTTTCCTTTTAGTCTTTTTCTATTCTTGGAAATTGAATATTTCTTTTTCAGTTTACTAAGAATAAAAATTCTTTGGGTTGCCTTCAAAACTTCCAACGGCTAGTAGTCCAATCAATACTATAAGCATTGAAAGTAAAAAAAGAGACATACACTTGTCTGAACGTTCTCTAGTTCTTTGCTTTACTTTACTCAAGCATTGTATTATCTTTAAAGGTTTACTATTTCATTAAAAATAGAGGAGAGAAACACATAGTTGGTGTGGAATTGTGTCAAAGTATGAAAGAAAAGAAGAGTGTGCAAGTCAAAACCAAAAAGCTTGACTCAATCTTGCACTTTGATATTATTTACGAAGAACTAGTAGAATCCCTTGCAACCCAAGAGGACTGGAGTAAGACCTATTATAGGTCCCAACCAATATAAAAGTTCTGATGTTATTTACTCTAAGATCTTTACTTTTGAAGTCTTAATTACTGTAATTAGTAGTTGACTCTCCGTAAAAGAAAGTCGTCTATTTGTTTGAAAAGGAATAATTCACCCCTTCTCTTACTTCTTTCAATTGGTATTAAAGCAGGGAGTCATAAGTTTTTTCCTAATAGCAAGTGATAAAAATTATTGATTAGAGTGTTACTGGAGCATAATTTTCTAAAGAAACATCTAAAACTAGACCTCCTTATTTCAATGAGAAACACTTTCCTCATTGAAAATAAGGACAAAGACCTACATAAAATATTATGATGTCAAAGTTTGGAGAGTTATCAAACTTTATGATCTTCCACTTGTTTCTACTAGCAAAGAAAAAATGGCAAGACACCAGAAAATAGTGAGAAATGTACCAAGAGCACTCTATCCTTGGAGAATTATAAAAATGAACAAATGGAGATCATTTAGATCAACTTTAAGGCTAAAAATATTCTATATAATGCAATCAGTAGTGAAGAATATGAGAAGATATCCTGCTGTGAGACTACCAAAGAAAGGTGGAATAAGTTGGAAGTAACATACGAGGGAAGTGAGAAGGTCAAATAAACCCTTGTAAGTTTATTATTCTATGACTATGAACTCTTTAAGATGAAAGATGGAGAATTCATTGAAGAAACATTTGCCAGGTTTTGCAAAATTATTGGGTAACTCAAAGCAGTAGGAAAAACCTGTCCTATAGTAGACCGAATTACAAGGATTCACAGAAGTATGCCTCCTCAGTGGCTATGTAAGGTTGTGGCTCTTGAAAGAATAGAATTGAATAACATTGCCTATGATGAAGTCAGATGAGAGCTTATTGATTTTGAAAAGGATTACTTAAATAAAAAGGACCAACAACAAGAGGAGAAAAAGAAAATTACAGCCTTCAAACTTACAAACGAAGAAGATAATGCCATGGATGCAGATAAACTTGCTCTCATCACAAGAACAGTTGTTAAAAGTTACAAAATACCAAGAACTCAAAGGAGGGAATACAAATTACACACAAGGAAAACAATATATTGATCATAACAGGAATAAAGCTAAGTGTTATAAATATTGTAGATATGGTCATATTGCTTATGATTGTCCAAAATATAGAAGAGAACCCTCTAAGGGAAATCAAAATGCATTCAGTTGCTTGGGTGATAAGGTACAATCAGACTAAGAAAATGACAACATTGGAGATTATTGTGTTATGTAGAGTACCCTATAGTCATAAAACTTTTTTAATGTGTCAAAAATGACCTTTAGGACCCCTGCAGTGATGGTAGATAATGTGTTGACATTGTGGGAGGTGTTGGGAGTGTTTTAGGACCTCAAAACTAAGTAGGCATCATAAAGTAGAGCCTAGTCGATGGCTAGGCATCAAATTGCCATTGCCTACCTCCAATGGAATAGCTAGGCGATGGCCTAGGAGTCGCCCACCTTGTGCTATGCAATAGGCAAGGCGCCACCCATGTTATGGCTAAGCAATGGTCTAGGCACCGCCCACTTGATGGCTAGGCTATGGGCTGGGTGCTGCATGACCAATGTTTTACGGTATAAGGGCTCTATTTTTGAGTTATTTCAAAAGAAAAAAAGTATTTTAATGTTCCATAACCATCCTTAAACTTATTTACACAAAATTAAGGTCCCTAAATACATATTAACACTCTCAAATCCCTAGTTCATCTTCCTTAAGAACAATAGGAGAAAAAGAACCTAGGGTTTGGAGTTGTAAGCTTCAAAAGACAATTTTTTCATTGTTAAAGGTACATGTGTCTGTCCTAAATCTCATGGGCATAGTCTTTACAATTTTGACTAGATTTAAAGTTGTATATGTATGTATATGCAATGAGTTTTTAAGAAATTATTTTAAGAGCATGCATCACGAATCCAATTTGATGAAAGAACATAATTGTCATGGGTTTCTTTCCATATGATTGAGGTATAATCTCATGCTTATGTGATTTGATTTCAAAAGGTGATTTATGATTGTGAATTTTGAAATTTCCTTTTCCCATGATGAAATTTATGGACTTTACGTGGTATGAATTGTGAATTGTTTTTTAGAGCATGACTTAAGAGACCTTTTTTGATCGTGAGATTTATGTATAACCAAAGTTCAGACTAGTTTATGAATGATGACAACTCTTGAGTTTAAATGTCTCTTTAACTACTATGCATTGTTGTTGGCATGCTTTCAAAAGGGGTATGTCTTATGCTAAAGGCTTTTGTGTTTTAATTAAACAAAATGCATGCATTGAATAAATAAATTAGACACCATGTGTTAAAGTTTTTAAAGAGAGTATGTTGCATGAGTTTACATATTCTTTTAAAAATAAGAACTCTTGAGTGAGTTGATAAAATCTTTTGAGTGGCCATATGCATGTTTTTAAATAAGAAGGGCAGTAGAGATGATGTGGTATGAAATAAGGGACTTGCAAGTCTTGGTATGGTGATACCCTATTATGAATATACCCAAAGAAGACACGAGTTCAAATAACTCATCGCCCAAAACCACATTTTACCGACACGAGTTTTATTTTTGCCTTAAAATAGGGGATTGTATGCTGGTGATGACCTTATGGAGTCTTAGAAAGTAAAGACTCCATCCCTTATGGCAAACTTGGGTTGGGGGCTTGGCCGCAGAGTGAAGATGGATTCCATATACCTCGTGGGATTGTAGAAATGTAGGGTGTACCATCTAGCTCAGAAGTAATACAAAGAGTAGACTCATGATTCTAAGAAAATGGTTTGAATTTTATCAAATTATGCCTATATATTTTCAAATTTTTTATGATAACATGTTTTTATGAAATGCTCTTACCTATGTTGTATCAAAATATATTTTGTTTTTGGATTGTTCTACGTACTAGTACCTTTGTGTATTGACCCCCTATATTTCAGGTTCTGTGGTATAGTCCCATGGTCCATCACATCAGTATAAAATTTGGATATGATAGAAATGTGTGAGTTATCCATCTTTCAAAAGATATTTACTTATATGTTGAGTCTTTCAGCATATGGTCCAGCCAGGGGCTTTGTCTCGGTCTAGATAGTTAGTTTTCATTAGAGGCTTCGTAGACGAGAGTTGAGTATTGTATTGTCATAATTTTATTGACACAACTTGTATTATAATAAAATTCCATTGAATATTATTATATCTTCTGAACATTAATTTATGTATGGATTATGCTTATGATTACATGCTAAAGGGTCTCTTAGGCCTTCATGGTTCGGGATGCCCATCATAGCCAGGTCCTTTGTTTGGATCATCACAAACTTGGTATCAGAGCATGGTTCATGGTTTAAAGGTGTCTACAATGTCGTGTCTACTAGAGTCTTGCTTATGGCTGTGTTGTGTGCCATACTTATAATAAGGAGGCTACCGAGCATTTTGGAGTGTTTCTCATTCTTTCATTCTCTTGTACGTGCTATAGCATCGTCCGTAAGAAAGTTACCCATATTCCTTCCATACACTAATATTGTTAGATATGTCTCGTTGTTGAGGTGATTTAAGCACAAAGTCTTAGAGTCTAAACGATATGGTCCTTTCTGTATGAGTTATCCATAAAGTTATGAGATAGCACAAGGACTTGATAGGAGTCTGTTAGTGCTTCAAAATGTATTTATTTGAATGTATACCTCTATCTTAATGCAATAGTTCCTTTTAGCCGGAGGGCTAAAGTATATTCTTTCCTTTTAGAATCCTTGTTGCAGATGTCTTGCTTAAGGGTAAAGATGTGTAGTAGAATGTTGGAATAGTAATTTCACCCGAATAGTAGCATATTATATGGTGTCATGACCTATTGGTAGTTAGATGGTCCATAAGTTAGTTATATGAAGTCATAATTTAAGAAGTCAGAATGAGGGTGACTTTTGCATTAATAAGTTAGTTCAGTTGTACAACCGTTAATTGAGGGATGGGTTGCCATTATATAGTGAGTGACTAATGTTGTACCATGATTTGTATATTGCATGGTAGTCTGTGTTAGAAGTGATTGTCTATGATTGTTATTCATTCAAAATAGGGAAGGATCTCATAATGGATGGTTATGGTGGTTGTAGAAATCATTTATAGGTTGTAAATAGAAAGGAGTAGATTAGCCAATAAGTTATAAGTATATACTAACTTGGGGAAAGCTTAGTGATGTTTAAATAATTTTGAAGGTAGTATAAATGTATGCATAGGTAAGTAAATATTATGTCATAAAGTGGAATATGTTGATAATATCATAATAGGTTATATTATAATATTAAGATCGATTATTCTTGTTATGTGACTTTACCCCCCTTCCCCCCAATTGTCTTGTCTCTAGTAGTTCTAAACTAGTACTGTATGTGAGAAGGTATGTAGTAGATCTTAGAGTGTAGTAGTAATGACGTAGCAAGGATGAACTTATAGGTTGTATTTAAGTGAAATAAGTGATTTAAATCGATTACTTCTGTTCGATTGATTAGTATGGTATATGGAATGCTTCATATAATTGGTGTTGTTAGACAATATTCTTGAACTTTAGATATGGAGTGTAGTGGTAAGAATAGTAGCTGAAGATTGATAATGCATGTTATGTGGGAATGAATTAGTTGGCTTGATGTAATGTTTGAAATATCTTAGGTTGGAAACTTGTGGAATAAAGAGTGAATAATTGTGATACATAAATATACATATAGTCATGAGGACTAGTGTTAAAAATGATGAATTGTTGTTGAGTCATTAAATAGAATAAGGGTGTTAGGTATATGAGTAAGTTGAACTCCCATATAGCATGTTGTTAGATAAGGTTTTATGGTAGAAGTGTCATGTATACCTGTTTATGTTCTTGAATTTTGTAGTATTTAGAAGACTAAAACGTTATTGTGTGATGTTCTTTAGAGCTGAGTTGAGGAAATATAAGTAGGCAGTATGTGCCTTTGGTATAGTTTTACAAATTTTGTTAAGTTGTAAGTTATGCGATTAGAGGTTTAATGTGACCATGTTAAGTGATGGAGAATAACTTGTTATGTGATAAGGTGTATGGATATGTTTACTAATTAGTGAGAGTTGTAGGGTAATGGCTATGGAGGCTAGCGAAAGTTAAGAGTAGCATCTCTAGAAAGCAAGGCTTTCAGAATATAGTTTATCAGGGAGAGTTTAGCATTTATGTATATGATGATATACCATTTATGCTGAGAGTTATGGCTATAGATTTAATGTGAGGTTATGTATGCAAGTATAGAATTGTGACTTTGATCTAAGGGGGGATGATGAATTAAGGTAGTTCCCAAATTTTTTTGTGGTGTCAAGTTTCAAGTAAGAATCATAAATAAATTCCTATTCAAGAAAGCTCCCTACTTCAATTTGAATGGACATCTACCAATGTCATATGTATTCAAGTCCTACCTATGCCTAAGGTTTGATCTCTCTACGTAACTCATGTCATGTTCTGACCTCCAAACTAGAAGTAATAATATCCCTCAGTGATCCAATATTCCAAGTATCCAAGCTCTATGTTATGCTGTTCATGATCCATAAATTCGTGTCCCAAATCATGGTTAATTCTAAGGAACTACGTTTTAGATTTTACTGATTCATTTTATGTTGGTTTTAGCCAAAATGATAAAGTTGTGCAAACTCATGACTATCTCAGCTCTAAAATGAAAAGTGACATCTTCAAGTATCAATCTTTGTCTCAATCTTTGACTTCATAAATTCTGACCTTATGTCATACAACTCATGATGTAAGAGCTCATGCTTCTCACTGTGTTCTATCCTAAGAACTTGTGCTATGTTGTGTTTATTCTAGAACGTCTATCCACTTATGATCCAGACACTTGATATATGAAACACTTTGTGTCTATTGCATCGTATCTTCACCTCATGTCCCACCTTGAGTAGAGCAATAAGTATAAGTTGTAATCAAATAGTGTTACTCCCTTTCATGATGCTTTTGCTCGGGTCCCCCAATGACCCTCTGTATGTTAATATGATAGTGGTTGTGGAAGTGTATTAATGTTTTAGAAAGGGGAGTAGATGCTCTTGAAGGTGAAATTTTTAGTGTAATTTCTTGAGCTAAGGTTGTAGGAGAAAGGGAAAGAAGGAAATGAACTTTCATGATGTGAAATAGTAAGAAACAGTTATGTGACAAAAATACTTGTGAGAGTGATTGAACTTGCCAGTCTTAGTGGGGAGATACATGAAGTGGGTGTAGTAATGGTAGGCTTGAATGTTGTGATTAATGAAAATGTAAACCAATGTGTTATGTGGTTGTTACTCCTTGATTTCAGACCTAAGGGTGTAGATTATAATGATAGTGTGAAGTAATATTCTTAATGGGATGTAGAGTATAGGTTCTCGTAGCTTAAGTTAGCACCTTTACACTCTCAGTTAGGCTTCAATATGGAAGTACTATATAGTGGGACTCCAACGTTTGTGGTTAGATGTGTGATGGGTGAATTGTAAGTTGGAAATAATAAAGCGGGTGGTTCGTGGTAGAATTCATAGTTGATGAGTGTTGTTAATCTTAAAGGATATTCGCCATACCATGTGAGATGGAGATTACCTCTATTCCTATCTTCTGTGAAACCTTATTTCATGATTAGTAGCAATGTAAATCTATCCTATGATCACTGAATAAACTCATTCCTTATGTTGTGATGATCATGATCCCTAGAAATCATGTGCAAGGTCATCTCTATATCAACCCTTATCATCTCACGCTTCATGCTTATACGATTCACTAGGGGGTTATCATGAAGCTATTTTGATGCCTTTGCATATTTTGTTGAGGAAAAGAAGATGTTCAATGCAAGGTTACGTTCCTTACTTCATACTTGTAGAGCTTCAATAAGATCCTACCCATCATTTGAGGATAAATGATCTCAAAAGGGAGATAATGTAACACCCCATAGTTGCAACACTCTTTTAATGCATCAAAAATGTCCTTTAGGACCCCTGTAGTGATGGTAGATCATGTATTCGCATTGTGGGAGGTGTTGGGGGTGTTATAGAACCTCAAAACTAAGTGGACATCATAAAGTAGAGCTTAGGCGATGGCTAGGCATCACATTGCCATCGCCTACTGCCATTGGAATGGATAGGCAATCGCCTAGGCATCGCCCACCTTGTGCTAGGAGATGGGCAAGGCATTACCCATGTTATGGCTACGCCATGGGCTAGGCGCCACCCACTTGATGGCTAGGCCATGGGTTGGGCATCACATGGACAATGTTTTACGGCATAGAGGCTCCATTTTTGAGTGATTTCAAGAGCAACAAAGTATTTTTACGTTCCATAACCATCCTTAAACTTCTCTACATGAAATTAAGGTCCCTAAATACGTATTAACACTCTTAAATTCCTAGTTTATATTCCTTAAGCATAAGAGGAGAAATACAACCTAGGTTTTGGACTTGTAAGCTTGAAGAGACAATTTCTTCATGATTTCTTCATCATTAAAGGTACGTGGGGCTATCCTAAATCTCATGGGAATAGGTTTTTACAATTTTAACAAGCTTCACAGTTATATATGTATGTATATGTATTGAAATTTTGAGAAATTATTTTAAGAGCATGCATCATGAATCCAATTTGATGAAATTATGTAATTGTCATGTTTTTTTTTTCATAAGATTGATTAATAATCTCGTGCATATGTGATTTGAGTTTGAAAGGTGATTTACAAATGTGAATTATGAAATTCCTTTCCCCATGATGAAATTTATGGACTTTGCATGGTATAAATTGTGAATTATTTTCTAAAGCATGACTTAAGAGCCCCTTTTTCAGCATATCATAGTTGCTCTACTTTGTATCGCTTGTGATTGACTTTGAGGGAACTGGTCCTTCACTGCGCGGTGCAACCCCCAAGTGTTTGTACAATTTGTAATGGAAGTAATCTTGTATGCATTTCCTGCATTGTCTCTCCTTCTATCATAGTGAAGGATTCATACTGGGTAGTCAGTATGTCAACTTTGGAATCCTTCGTATCTATAGTTTCCTCATGAGCTGTTTTCAAGTTGTCCCAAATTTCTTTAGCCTTTTCACAAGAAGAAATGCTATTGTATTTATCTGGACCTATACCACACACTATCAGTTTCTTTGCCTTATAGTGCTTCTTAATTCTTTTCCTATCTTCTTCATTGAATTTCTTTCTACTTTGGATAGCCATTTTTGTAACATCTCCTTCTTTGACTTCTTTTATAGGAATATGAGGTTCATCTAGCATTATGTCCATTAGTTCACTACATTTAACCATAATGAAGTCAAACATCCTTGTTTTCAACCACCCATAGTACTGTCTATTAAATCTATGAGGTCTAGTAGTAGATTCCCTTCTTCTAGGTTTGGTAGAGCAACCATGATAACCAAAATACTCTAGGTATGAACCTTTTAGAGTGATCCAGCTCTAATACCAATTGTAGAAACCCTGAGGGTTGAACCACACAGTAAGGCACTAGGTCCCTCAAAGTCAATCATACAATAGAGTGTGGGAAAACTAAAGACAGTGTAGGGAGAGTAAAAAACTATTTTTATTTGAAAACCTAGGAAGGGAAAAACCACGACTTGCCCTCACAATCACCTCAAGAAATCCACTATAATCAACCTCCTCATTATATTCTAGATTTTATCCTATCTCCAGGCTCCTTTCTCTAGTAGCAACTTTACTATAAGCTCATCAAGGTAACTCTACCAAGGACCCTCTCTACTGATTAACTCTAATTAGTCACAATCTTAGGCAACTCTACTAAGCACCTCTCTTTAAAAAATAAAACACTACTCTTATAACATGATTAGTTCAATTACAAATTATTACTCACTCAAGAACAATTTCAATTTAAGATCACATAAATAGCTAAGAACTTGAGAAGTTTTGAATTGGGGTTTTTGTTGCCTTTATTCACTCTTTATAATTATGAAAAACCATTTGATGAAGAGGCGTTTCTTTACTTTTATATTTGAGTGATGATTAGGGATGAAAGATCATTGTACCATATGTCCTAATCAATACAAAATAGTACCTGCAAGTTTGTTACATAAGAAAACAAAACTGTGCAGAAAAGCATGCCAGCTATACTATACCTTGCACATCCAGGGACCTGGTCCCTTGCAGATAGCGGCTAATCATCAAACCTACATATAGTAATTTTCTATGAATAAAAATCCTTTGGGTTTCCTTCAAAACTTCCCATGTTTAGTAGTCCAATCACTACTATATAAGCATTGGAAGTTAAAGAAAGAGTCATACAATTGTCTCAACCTTCTCTAGTTATTTGCTCTACTTTACTCAAGCATTGTATTTTATTTAAAGGTTTACTGTGTCATTAAAAAAAAAAGAAGGAAACACATAGTTAGTGAGTTATTATATCAAAGTGTGAAAAAAAACAGAGTGTGCGAGTCAAAGTCAAAACACTTGACTCAATTTTGTACTTTGATATTATTTACAAAAAAACTAGTAGAATCCTTTGCAAAATAAGAGGACTGGAGTAATACCTATTTGAGTTCCCAACCAATATAAAGTTTATGGTGTTATTTACTTTTAGCTATTTACTTTTGAAGTCTTTATTACTGCAATTAGTAGTCGACTATTTGTAAAAGAAAGTTGACTATTGGTTTGAAAAAGAGTAATTCACCCTCTCTTACTGCTTTTAATTTATGGAAATTTTTTCATTTATAGCTGCTCCACTTACCAGGTTAACTTTAAAAAGGAAAATTTCTTATGCTTCGAGTCTTGTGAAAGTAGTTTTGAGAAGTTAAAAGACAAGTTGACAAGGTACTGAGGGGTTTATTTTGTATTGTGATACTTCTTAGATAGGACTTGGTTGTGTATTTATACAACATAGTAAAGTGGTAGCTTATGCATCTAGGCAACTAAAGGTTCATGAGAATAACTACCTCACCTATAATCTAGAATTGGTGGCTGCAGTGTTTGTATCAGTACCTATATAGGGTTTATGTTGACATTTTCACCAATCATAAGAGTCTGCAGTATGTGTTTACTCAGAAAGAGGTAAATATTAGGCAAAGACAGTGGCTTGAGATGTTAAAATATTATAACATGAGCCTACGCTATGATCCAGTTAAAGCTAATGTGGTTTTTGATGCTCTTAATAGGTTGTCAATGGGAATTCTTTCTTATGTGGAGTGGAAAAGATGAATCTGGTAAAGGATATTCATTGTCTTGTTATTTAGGGGTATGACTCTTAAATTCTGAATATGGAGGAGTGATCGTTCATAAGGTGTCATCTTTGTACATCAAAGTTAAAAAAAAGAAAGCTAATGATCCCATATTGATGCAAATTAAGTAGTATATTGACAAGCAGAAGGTTTTACCTTTTGAAATTGGGAGGGATAATATATTACGATATTAAGCTATGTGTTTCGGGCATTGATGGTCTGTAAGAATGAATATTGATGTAATCTCAGTCTTTAGGCTTGTCATTTATATCGATTCTACTAAGATGTATCATGACCTAAAGAATGTGTATTGGTGGAATAACATGAAAAAAGATGTTTCTAATTTTATTGCTAAGTGTTTTAAATTACCAGCAAGTTAAAGTTGAGCACTTGAGACTGCGTGGTATCTCCCAAGATATAGATTTATCCATATGGAAGCCGTGTCTAGTAGAGTCTTGCGTAATGGTACAGAGATATTTATACCTTTCTTCATGAGGCTACATGGCATTTAAGAAATGTTTCCCTTGTTTTATGTCTGATATCGTTTAGTAGAAGTGTTCTCTAAGAAATATATGTAGATCCTCACGTTAATCCATTCATGTCAACTATGCCTTATTTTTAAGGCAACAAAAATAGTGATGCTTAAATCCCTACAGATAAAGTTTTCTCATACAATCCCCACATATAGTTATGGGATAGCACACAGGCTCAAAAGTATCCCATTAGTTCTTTTAAGTTCTGAAGTTTGGAGGACTTCATTCATGTTTATGTAAATAGTGCACTAAGCCAAAGTCAAATGTTCTTTCAAATCCCTCTTCTGAATCCTATAATAGCATGTAACCTAGAGTTAGAAGCATGAACCTAAAAGTTATACAATAGTAAAGTAGAGATAGTGTTTATCTAGATTTAGCATATTATATATCCATGAGGCTAGTTGTATGAAAGGTGAACCAGTAGGCTTGAAGTAGTACATGCAGTAATTTAAGTTATTGATTCGAGATTGTGTATGTTGATTCAAAATTATATGTTGCTGATATAGGGTATGTTGGTGTAATGGTAATTCTCATGGTTTTGGGAAAAATATAAGTTTAGAGATATGATATTAGTAGGATATGAAGGAAGTTAGTATGGTTCATTAAAGGTTTGGGGATATCTATGTTAAGTCTTAGAATCTAAGTTTGAATCTTAGATGGTTGAGCTAATAGAAGGAAGAGTTGAAATTCTAGATGGTGTAAACTCATGGTATGGTGATACTATTTAATATTCTAAGTTAGTCGCTGTTTAAGTTGTTATATGATGATTGGTGGGGCTATAGAAAGCAAAAAATTGCATATCAAAAGAAAGTACTAGTAGTGGCTTCTCAAGTGTAGTCTTTCAGGATGAGTTATCATTTATGTGTATTACCCTATACTCTAGAGTAAAGTGGTGGTAGTTTAGTTTAGAGTTATTTAAAAAGGTCCCACAGACTTAGATTAATGTCTTTAAGATAAGGGAGAGATGATAGAGCAAGTAACCAAGTCAGGCTCTCAGATTCTAGTAGTGATGTCAGTGTGTTGTAGAACATTAGTAAGGGAGGAAGATGCCTGGCCCATTCTTATCTCAGTGCAAAGTGTTGTATTTAAGTCATCACGATATTTATTCATGCTTTACATGTCAGCTCCATGATCATAGTTCATGTTCATGCACATCATAGAGAATCATGTGCGCTTCCAGTTCCTAGTATAAGGAGTTCTAGTTCACTCAGTAGTACAAATCATATTCCATGAAATTATGAACTCCAAACTCAGGTCATGCAACTCATAACTTATGTACTCATACTTTACAGTACGATTAGTTCTAGGTACTCATGCTACACTCTTAATGACCAGTGAAATTTAGATTATGACATGTATGCCCTCAATTTTGATCTCTTTAATAAATTTATGCTTTTGATGCTCTATTCCTCAGACCTCAGTTAAGTGTCCAAGTTAGGCATAGTATTCTTTCATGCCTCAGGTTCTCATGTTCTAACCTTTTAGTAACCTATCCTTATGTAATGATAGTGGTGATGAGTAATTTTTTAGATGGGAGAGAGTAAATGTCTCATATTGGGAAAAAATTATTACATGTTTATTATATCTCAGGCTATAAGTATGAAGGATGATTGAGGTAGAACTTTTGTAGATGTATGGTTCATTGAGAATTTTATGTGTTTTTTTCTTGGGGATAGTGCATGGAAGCTGTTATTGATAAGAGGTGTTAGAGAATGTGGTAAAGTTCCAAAGTAGGTTGATTAATGAAAGGCTTGTAAGTGGTTATAATGATTGGCTTGAATGTCATGTTGGTATATACATGGATGAATGCATTGCGCATTAGTAGTTTTTTAGTAAGAGTTTGAATGTAGCTATTGAACTGGTAATAAGAATTATTCATGAGATGAGAAGTTGTTCAAACGTATGGGGGATTGAATTCATGATTCAGACTAGTATTAGTGAATTATGTGTGCACTTTGTAGATTCGAGTAGGCTTGAACTTAGTGAGAGAATTCATTTCAGCTCAAACTTTAGTAGATAGAGGTATCAGTGCCCATGTGAATATTTAAGTAGCCTCAAGTGAAGTGTAGCATCGAAGTGGAATGTATAGTTGAGGGAGTATTTGAGGAGTATTTCTAATCTTGGAAGTAGCAGTTGCATTGTCTAAGCATAGAAATTCTACCCCAAATTATGCTTTGTACGCCTATGTTCCATGTCACAGAATTATAGCCATTTTGTGATTCCTTATTCTAATATCTTATTCATATTCTACCCAAAATTCTTTTCTCCCTAAATTTATTAGAACTTCTTAGAAAGACTGTTGAAGAATTACTCCAGTTGAGCATAAGTTTTTAATATAATTCTGTCTGTATAGCCAGAAATCCAGTCTAGCAGTCAAACAGACAAGTTTCTATGGTTTTTCATCTTTCCATCTAGTCATACTATCCGGAGTCTCATGAATATGGCTATTCCAAGAGGTAATTTGTTTGCATCAAGGTAATTTGCAAATTCAGCTCAGTTCATACATCATGCATCATGCATCAGTTTTAGATTCTAAATATTCAGTCATGATTCAATCTGTAAGTACCCCGTGCATCATCTCAGTCTTTCATCAGTATTTCAGCCAAGTCAGTATCATTCGGGGGATGAAATATCCCAAGGGGTAGATGCATTGTAATACCCCAAGTATTCATCTCCTAAACCTTTCTGCTTTTCTTCACAAAACAACATCCAACTTAAAGTAATGGTTACTCATAAGTTGACTCTCTCATTTCTATCTTAGCCTAATAACCATTCTCATGTCATTACACGTATTCATTAAATTAGTTCAGTTTATGTATCATTCTCAGACTCTGTATGCATTCATGTCCAAGTTATGTATGTTCATAATATGATCTCAGTTGCCTTAGTACTCTCATTCTAACCAATCTCATTCGAGGATGAATGATTCCAAAAGAGAGACAATGTAACACTCCACATTTTTGGGCTAGACTTTGAAGCGTTATTCCTACATATGTGAACTTTAATCCCATGATTTGTATATTAATAAAGGTTTCATGATCATTATCCTAGTGTTTGAAGAGCTTTCGAAGTTAAAAATGTTCATAGTAATCATTTAGAACAAAGTTGAGCTAAGAGCCTTTGATTCATCCAAGTTTGGTATTCGATTCTACAAGGGTCTACTTTGAACAGGTATAACTTTTGATATATGAAGAATTTTGCAGCACAAGACCTACCAAACTATAGATAATTGAGTAAGATTTCTAATGATACCTATTTCACCTTAATTCGATACCCGAGAAAAAAGTTATGACTTTTTCCATGAGAGGCAGTAAGGGCAGGCGATATGCCCGTGTCGCCCGAGTTAGTCTGCCAGGATAAAAAGGGGTGCCTCCTGGGTTAGTCCACCAAGATAAAAAGGGGCATCGCCCGAGGGTCTATTCCTTTACTATTGCAGTTTCTTAAGGGTCAAGGTGTACTTTGGTCCTTTCTCCTTAACCCCAAACATCCAAAGTTTGATTCATAGCATCCAAAAGGGCATTATTTTCCCATCTTCCTCAAAATTTCTCACGCAAAAACCCTCCCCTTTCCCCCATGAACAAAGTTCAAGATTTTCTCTCAAGAATAGAAGAGTTTATGTTTCCCAAGTTCAAGAAACCATCAAGAAATCTTTAAGAATCTATATAGTTAAGGTATGTGGGAGTTCATCCATGGTTCCCCTTTCACCCATGGAGTCCAAGAACCCTTTTTGGTTTTAAATCATGAGTTTTACATATTTAAGTTGAACTATCTCCATGAATTCCTTGTTAATTCAATTTCAAGTTTATGATTATGAGTGCTTTTAAGTGGAACGAGTCATATCATGTTTTGAACGTTGTAATTCCATGACATGTTCAGTTGATTTAGGATAAATCCTCAAGTTATGATTTTTTCCATGAAATCCTATTGTTTCCCTCAAGTTTAAGATATCCTTAGTATAAGTTTATGATTTTCACATTCTTGATGAAATGTCCATGTTTGAGTCTTTGAACCATAATCACTTAATATAGTATTTCAAGTTTGTTATCATATTTTATACATTAGTACTGGTGGGTAAGAACACCCAATACCTATGTGATTTACATAAATTTAGCTATTCAAGTACTCAGACAGTTAATCCATAAATCTTATCAGTATACTCAGATATTGTTATTCATGATTAGCATTATCAGTTTATATGTTAATAATTACCCTAGATACCATATGCACTGTTATTTTCAGAATACCAAGACCTGAACTTATCAATTATTAGTTATCAGTGCATACACCAGTTAGCATTTTATTGTCTTTAAGTTGGGAGTAGAATTTAGCACCGAGCGAATCTAGGGATGAGAGCTCACCCACTAGTTAGGGCTGGGTCCTTAGTAGTAGTCCCTAAGTTCCAAAACTGTGTAGACAGTGTAGGATTTATGAGATTTCACCCACTAGTTTAGGACTGACACTCTCTTAGGGGTAACTCGCCAGTTAGGACTGACTCCCTTGTCCTTCAGGACGTCAGCCTAGTGTATCCATATCATTAGCTAGTATTAGTACCCGTGCCACGATACTGACACTCTTCCAACTGGGGTTACAGGTTGGACCCTAATTAACTCAGATTGGGGCATGTTGGTTATATGATACCTCCCACAATCTCAGTATAGTATTCAATGAATTTATAGTTCAGGTTTGCTTAACCAAGTATACTGACTCTCAGTTATTCAGTTATCAAAATTTAGTCTCTCAGTTTACAATTATTTCAGAATCATATTTATGCTTGGTCTTGCATTCTCAGATATTTCAGTTTTCATGCATTCATGCTCAGTTATCTCATGTTGTTCAGTTAGTCCTTACCTCATATGCATAGTATCCCACAGTTTCAGTCGAGTTATTTAGACTAAGTACAGTTCAGTTTTTCATGTTAAGTATCCATACATGATCCTCAGTATAATTTTACGTTACGAACAACCATACATGATATTTACATATGGTACTCCTATTTTACAGTAGTGATTCACCAGCTTATCAGAATATGTTTGTTACCCATGTTTTAAGATATTCACCTTTCAGTTTATTTCAGTCTCTTGGTGATCTACTTGCACTTAACATGCATGTTTTAAGATTATGTATGAAATTAGTTTTACTTATTGCATTCACCCCTACTTACTCCGTACATTCCAGAGTACTAATTCATATATATGTCTATGTGCTGCATTGTCTCATAATGTAGGTACCGGTTATAGCCTACGCATCATAATAAGACAATTGCAGCTTCCAGCCAATAGGTAATGAGGTCTCCTATTTCGGGGACTCCAGTCAGATTTAGTTCATGTACTGTGTTGTATTTTTTATTTTCCATATGTATTGATTAGTGGCAGTTTAAGGCATGTCCCAGCTACTTATCGTTAGCATAGTAGAGGCTTTATAGATGCTAGTCAGAGTCAGTCATGTAATTTGAGTTCTTTCCTTAGTTTTATCAGATTGAAAATTTTTATTAGTTACATACTTATTCAGATTTCATTATGATTATGTTTCCGCACAACAAAACTAGCTATTTAATATATTCTAAATCAGTTGCTCGAGTATCATCCCAGTTCATGGGTTAGCTTGGGATCACTTGTGGTTCCAAGCACCGTGTTACGACTAGGGGTAGTCTTGGGTCGTGATAGGACACTAGTCCTATCTCTATCCCTTCTTATAGAATGGCTTCGGCTAAGTTGAAGGAGCTTAAGGAGTAGTTGAAAGACCTCATTGACAAGGGTTTTATCCGTCCTAGTGTGTCTCCGTGGGGTGCTCCTATTTTGTTCATGCGTAAGAAGGATGGTTCCCTTTGGATGTGCATCGATTACAGACAGTTGAATAAGGTTACAGTAATGAAATAGTAGCCTATTCCTTGGATTGACGATTTTTTCAACCAGCTTCAGGGTGCTATATGTTTCTCTAAGATTGATCTTAGGTCTGGTTATCATCAGCTATAGATTGGGGAAGTGAATGTCCCTAAGACTTTCTTTCAAACTCGGTATGGTCACTATGAGTCCTTTTGTGTCAATTGTGTCGGACTTACTTGTTTATTATTATTAGCATGGTGTCCTTGTCGATTCTTGTATGTATTTTGTTGTCATTATAGATATCATAGTGGTCTTATCAATCTGTATAGTGTTTGACATGTTTTTGTTACAAACTGCTAGGTTAGTTAAGAAGAGTACTATCATTGCATGATTCTTTAATTTTGGTCTTGTTGGCCCTGATTTCTGCTAGTTGTATTATACATATTTGTGATTGTTTGAGATTGTTGTTATACGCTCAATAATGTATATGTCCAGCTAGGTTTCTTTAAGATTCAAGTGAGGCACCAGGTGCCAGATGCACCTTCCATGGATTGGGCATCACAAATTTATACAAATTTTACAACAAAAATAAGTGAGGATTTAATAGGTATAACTTTAATTAATTTCAAAGTCCTAAATATTACAATAATTATTAAATAATAGTTATTTGTAAAACTAGCAAATGATAATTTGGTTTGTTGTAGAGTTTTTTAATGACGAGCAAAATATCTAGGCCCATTCTAGTTGAATTTAATATATAGTCCCCTATTTAATCCCTTCAACATTTAATATTCTTCGTTTATATTGGTTGTCTTATCGCATGAGCTTTGTAAGTTCAAAAAAGTAGAATGATAATTTTAATATACCATTATTTGAATATAATAAATTTAATACGTTGAAAAAAATTATAGTTAATAATAAGGATAAATTAGAAACTATCTCTTGATTTTTTAAATTGAAAATATAAAATAGACATTTAATTTTAGTTAATTTAAATAATAAATTATCTCTTTATTTTTCAAACTAGACAAATAAAAATAGACATTTATCTTTAGTATAATGAATAAGTAAAAGTAGACGAACGGAGTATTATTTTTATTTAACTAGAATTACTCTTCCCCCCTGATTTGAGTTCTATTAAAAGAAATTTGAAAGGTACTTCTTTAAAACTCAATTAAAGCGTTACTATTACAGCTTAATAATTTACTACAACAATTAAGAAAAATATTATTCCAAATATTTTTTTGTAAGAAGTATAGCCAGACTCGATTTCACCTTCATAACTTCAAATAAAATGAAAATTATTTTACACAGAATAGGGGCATTCACGGGAAAAATCGAAGCATAATAATAATGTTTCCTATTATTTTGTTATTATTGATGAAGTATTATGACATTTAATAACTAAGTATAAATTTTCACAATCTAAATAATTATAGATGCACTTCAAGACAGAATATTTCGAGTGAAAAACCCAATAAGGTGATGCATGAGGCTAACGTGGAAGTGAGTCTTCATACTCAGGTCATTTAAAGGAGAGTTAGTTTTAAGTATCTTGGGTCTATTATTAAGAAAAATAGAGAGATTGACGAGGATGTCACTCACCGTATTAGTGTAGGGTCTATGCAATGGAGGCTCACATCCGGAGTCTTATGTGATAAGAAAGTGTCTCCTAAACTTAAATACAAGTTACAAAGAGTGGTGATTAAACCAACTATGTTGTATGGGGTTGAGTGTTGGTCAATTAAAAACTCTCATATCCAAAAGATGGAAGTGGCGAAAATGGGGATGTTGTGATGGTTGTGGATTAATTAAGAGAGCGATGATTAGAAATGAAGTTATTTGAGACAAGGTGGGAGTAACTTTAGTAGAAGACAAGATGCGGGAAGTGAGGTTGAGATTATTCAAGCATGTGAAAGGTTGGCTATGGATGAATTCAGAAGAGGTAGATGTATTTTAAAGAAATATTGTGTAACGACCCGAGACTACCCCCTAGTCGTCACACGGTGCTTGGAACCACAAGTGATCCCAAGCTAACCCATGAACTGGCATATTATTAAGCAACTGAATTATAACATAATAAATAGCTATTCTTCTGTGCGGAAACATAATCATACTGAAAATCTAAAATAGATAAAATACTAATAAAGCTTTACAATCTAATAAAGCTGAAGGATGAAACTAAAAATTACATGACTAAGTATGACTGACATCTATGGAGCCTCTACTATACTGACTATAGGTAGCTGGTATATGCCTCCAACTACCATTAATCAATACACATGAAAGTAAATGAATTGTACATGAACTAGAACTGTCTGGAGTTCCCGAAGTAGGAGAACTCATCACCTACTGGCTGGAATCTGCAACTGTTTGATTGTGATGTACGGGCTACAACTGGTACCTATATTATGAAATAATGTATCCACAAAGACGTATATGTGGATCAGTACTTTTGGAATGTACTAAGTATGCAGGGGTGAATGCAATAAGTAAAACTGATTTCATACGTAATCATAAAACATGCATGCTAAGTGTAAGTAGACTCACCAATAGGGTGGAAAACTGAAAACTAAAATATCTTAAAGCATGAGTGACAAACATTCTTTGATAAGGTGGTGAATCTCTACACTTTGTTTTTGTAAACTTTACTTTAATGATATAAGTAGAACTGAAGCTGGGGTATGGTAAAACATGGATATTGATGAATACTGGGTCTAAAACTACATGATAGAGACTGACATAAATTAAGGATCTGAATATATAATCACATTGAGAATGGATGCATAAACATACTAACTTATCTGATTAACTGAATGACTGATAGCTGAATACTGGTTATGTAAGACTGAACTACATTTAGCCTGAATAACTGGACTGAAACTGTAGAGCATTATACATATGAGGTAAGGACTAACTGAGTAACATGAGAAAACTGAGCATAAATTCGTGAAATATTATATGAGAATGCAAAACCAAACGTATAACATGATTCTGAAATAGTCTGTAAACTGAGGTACTAAAATACTAATAACTGAATAGCTGATAACTGTACGCTATGATCAAGCAAATTTGAAACTAAACTAAGTTACTGATCTGATTACTGGACTGAAATTGTGACTGAGACTGTAACTAAGATGATAACTGATACTATAACTGAGACTGTAACTAAGACTGTAATTAAGACTGTAACTAAGACTATAACTAAGACTGTAACTGAGACTATACTGAAACTGAATACTGAGTTCTGATAACTGAGTAACTGATAGCTGTGATTACTGATAACTGAGTTACTAATAATTGGGTGACTGTTTCTAACGGTCCTGATTCTGTCGAACGAAATTGAGTTTTATATTGAGCTGGGTGACTGTTTTTGACAGTCCTAATTTTGTAGAACAGAATTGAGTTCCATACTGAGTCTGAAGCTAAAACTGTAACTGTAACTGTAGAACCTTGCTAAAGGATACTAACAATGGTTGTGATTTAACCCTATCTGGCAGGAAGACATTTCATCAACCCTTACTGGCAGGAAAACTCATATGAGATGTATCAACCTTTATTTGAAGGAAGATATCTCAACCTACGCTGGCTATGCAGTTATGTAATGCAGGGTTTGCTACTAAAGATCAAACCCTCTACTGGCAGGAATGGCCCCACCCCTGGGTTCACTCAGTGCTGATTCCTACTCCCAACTAAATAGACACTAAACTAATCACTAGACTTGCATCGAATCATACATGGGATGAATTGAATTAAAAACACCATGAAAACATGAGATTCAATCTTTTTTTAACATAGAAAATACCATAATAATGAAAAATTCATTCTTTATTTAAGTAAAAAGGAGTTTTGGGCTCCATGGGTGAAAGAGGACCCATGGATGAACTCCCACATACCTTAATGCTTTAATCTTGAAGGAGAAACACAATTTTGAAAACATTCTTGAATTAGAAAACTTGAGTTCTTGCTTTTCTTGAAGAAAAATTGATGAAATTCTTGGTGTTCTTGAGGAGGCTAGGGTTTTTCTTTGAGAGAAAAGATGAATAATTGAGTGTATATTGCTTTTGGGGGATGAAATTAAGTATTATGGGCGGATTTGGGTGAGGGAAAGTGACCAAAGTGCCCCTATACCCTTCAGAAACTGAAATAGCATGTGAAACAGCTCCTTAACGCGCTGGCCAATGCATCGTGTCGCTATCGTGTCGACTTATTGCCTCACACAAAAAATGCCATAACTTTTCGTTTGGGTATCGGATTAACGTGAAATTGGTATCGTTGGAAAGCTAATTCAATTATATACAATTTGGTGGGTCTTGAACTGCCAAATTCTATGTATATAAAAATTTATACACTTTTAAAGTAGACCCTTGTAGAATCAAATACCAAACGTTGGACGAATCAAAGGCTCTAAGCTCAACTTTGTTCTAAGTGATTCTTATGAATATTTTCACCTCAAAATCAAATAAAACATGAGGATAAAGATCATGAAACTTATATTTGTATGGAATCATTTAGATCATAGCTTATTCACGTAGGAACAATTGTTTAAAGACCAGTCCAAAAATACGAGGTATTACATATTGGAGGGAGGTGAATAGACAAAACAAGATGACGTTATAATATAGTGATGACATGACTATTTATATAAAGGTAGGAAGGACACAAATTAGGGTAAACGGTTAGTAAGAAGATGTGCATCATGACCCAAAATCCCAAGTTCATGATAGAACCTACCTCAAATCGCCCTTGGTAGGTAAGCCCAACTCAAGATAGAATAAATTGACATGAAGGTCAAATAATAAAATAAAACTCAAGACTTTGGAATAAAGTCAAAACAATAGAAATACGAACTCAATATTTTGAAATATATCTCAAAATCCCAATAAGTAGTGTTGAAAGCATAGACCAACTCAAAACCAACATCTAATAATAGTGTATAAAGTATGTATCTTCAAAATAAAATAAAGATATAAGTTGGATAGATAAAGTCAGGAACATACTCTAAATGGGGAGCTCACCATGACTCAGAACGGTCATGAAGCCCTTCTCCAAATCATTAATCTCATCCCTCAGCATGTACCTCAAACTAAAAGATATATACCTCTTAAGAATGGTCTCTGAAAAGTATGTCCATGTCAAATGAAGAGAACCTACTTGCCTACAACCCATGAAAGACCTCCACCACTACTTGGATACTCAAACCAACTGCAATATAGTATTATCCATACCATGTGACTCAAGCAAACAAAATTATGCAACCTTTACTAATAGCTGTCCAGAACTCATATGAATCCTCTTTGAGAGCATCACTAAACTTGGATGGAGCCAATCTCATAAATCTCTCAAATCTTTATTGCTTTTTATTTGATACATTGGTCCCGAAACCACCAGCAGAGGAAAAAGTATGGCATGTGATACCACAACTTGTGGGGTCACAATAATAGTTGGTTGTACCCTACTAGTCTAAATGCCCTAAATCAGTATCTATCCTAATGGGTGAACCCCCTCTCTGGTTTGATATCATCTAGTGTACTAGGTAGAGTGTCTATTTGAGAGATACTATCTAAATAGCTCAACAATTGACTTAGAACATCCTACAAACTAGAGTAAAAATAAAAGCCTTAGGGGATTAGGATTGTCTCACATCCTTTGGGTAGTATGCTATATTAATATGTTGAATCACTAGCTCAAGTTATGTCGCCTTGGAATGTAACCTAGCATAAGGTACTCCATATTCCATGTCTCTACCTCCAAAACGGTCCCGACCCCAGCCTTGTCCCTTAACTAAGGCCCCCACATAGGTGTCAGCTTAGGACCATCAAAAATATGTGTTTGAGTCCTCACCATCTACATAGAAAGAGTGAGATACACGTTTAGAATACTAGATGTGAAAATCCAGGCACAAAAATGAATTAGAATAGAGAATTTTTTTTTAAAATGTCTCACAGCCTCCCAGATATATATATATATATATATACATATAAGTATATGTAAATATATAAATAAACATTAGTGTATTAATCTGTGGGACTATTAGATATTTTACTTTATTACTCATGAGAGTGATGAACCAAGAGCTCTGATACCAACTTTTCATTACCTAAAATCGTAAGTCATGATGGCACCTACCCCGACCCGACCTTGACAGGTAAGCTCTACTCAAGATAGAATAAGTTTAAATGAAGATTAAATAATGAAATAAGAACTCAAGACTTTGGAATAAAGACAAACCAACAACACCAACTCAATATCTGGAACTACATATCAAAATCCCAAGAAGTAGTGCGATGAGTATAGGGAGACTCTAACCAAAATCCAATACTAGCATATAAAGTATCTGTCTATGAAATAAATAAAAAAACATTTGTATAATAGATGTAGATGGGAACATGCTTCGGATGGGGATCTCAACATGACTTTGATAACTCTAAATTGTATGGTAATTGTGCACAAGCAGCACTCGCACTAGAAATTGCACTCAAAGGGTACATAAAATAGAATTGAGTACAGTCCACTTATAATCAGAAGGAATCATAGACCGATCAAGCTAGAGTAGATAACTAAATCAAGTAAAGTAAGCTATGGGTGAAATAAGCACCCTATAATCTTAAATGCCCTACGCAGGTCAAGCTACAGTAATTACACAACATAAAATAAATACCAATGGCAATATATACACCACATATGAAAATAACCAAAGAATAATGATTTCTACCAAATGGGAGAAGTGAAATGAAATACACCACAATGATATAGAATGGATGTAATGACTTTACGAGTCATGGTGGCATCTACTTTGTCCCTTCAGTAATGTAATACCCCAGATGTTTCTAAGCTAGGAAGTGAATAAGTATTCCTATGTATGAAATATCCTATCCTGTGATTCATACTTGAGTACATGACTTATAATGAATATCATAGTGATAGAATAACTTATGATGCATTAAACATATTCATATAAGTCACTCAAGGTAATACAAGCTAAGAGTTTTTGAATCCATCATGTTTTAGTGTTCGATTTTTCAAGGGGAATATTTGAATGAGTATAAAACAATGTTAATGTGGTATTTTGGCTGATTCATACCCATCAAATTATAGAGAATCGAATTAAGTTTCCAACGATACAAATTTTGCCTTAATCTAATAATCGAGCAAAAAGTTCTGCCCATTTTTGTGAGAGACAGTAAGGATAGGCGATTGGTTAGGCACCGCCCAACCCAAGCATAGGCGATTGCTTAGGAGCCCCCAACCTAGCTTAGGCAATCAATTGGACACCGCCTAAGTCAGTTTCAGGTGCCAAAAATACTCTGTTTTGAGTTATTTTAAGGGTAATTAAGTCTTTTAACATTCCTTACACGTCCCTAAACTTAACCCTACGAAATACATAGCTTCTAAACATATTAAAACCCTATTATCATCTCAAAGCTCATCATCCAAGATCACTAAAAGAGAAAAACAAATAGGGTTGCGTAACTAAGCTTGAAGATCCGATTTCAAGAAAATTCCTCCGTCAATCATCAAGAATCTTTCTTCTAAGGTATGCATGAGTTGATTTATGGATCCCTTTCATCCATAAAGCTCTAAAATCCTCTTTTTCATTATAAAGCATGATTTATATATTTTTGGGTGTTAATGATCATGATGTTGATATTGGGTGATTCCCAAGATGGAATTTTTATATGTTTTTTTTTAATTTCATGATATCATATAAGTTGGAAATATGTAAATTTGGTTGTTCATGATGTATAATTTGATGATTTCAACTATGCTTAAGATGTGCATGTAAGGTGTTTGATAAAATGCCTAAGAAACTAGAAATCATGCAATATAGCTAAATTGTGACTAAGTGAAGGATTCATGATATGCCCTTACGTTCCAATGACTTCTATGTTGATAATGTGCCTTGTAAATGTTGTTGGAATACTCATGAACTATTCTTATGAGATTATGCTATATTTACTTGCAAATCCTACTTATGAACAAGATGTATGATAACCATGCAATCCATATGAACTTCCATGCTATTGGTATGTGTTGCCAATATGATTATGCAATGAACATAATATTAAGATTGTGCAAGTACTTCCATGTGATATGAAATCTTTTCCATGCAATACATTGTTGATAACCATGCTTCGTATGAGATCCCTACTTATGATATTATAAATTATGGACTCTACTCTTATGATCAAGTCAATCATGTGTGTCAGTTTCCTTCCATCGAGTCCTGGGGGTACTTGTACCCAAAAACTATAGCTGTGTGCCTAGATCCATGTCATGTTTCACGATATTCGAACTCAAGCTATGATTCCATAGACTTCAGTCAGTCATGTGACTTAGGAAAACCTTATGATCTTAGTTAGTTGTCAGATATCAGTAACATTCCGCTAGTCAATGGAATTCAGTAAGATTAAGTTATGCACAGTCAGTTATTCATGTCGAGTCCCTCCAGATGGGAGTAGAGGTTAGCACTGAGTAAACCCAAGGATGGGAACTCACCCGCTAGTTCAGGGTGTGATTCTTAGTAGTCATCCTTGTTTTCCAGAACTATGTAGCTAGTGTAGGTTGAGACATCTTAACTTGTCAGATTAGGGTTGATGAGGTGGCTTAACTCATCAGTTTAGGGTTCCCACTGTTCTCATTGAGTACTCGCCAGATAAAGGTCACTCACAGGCTGTCCTTACCCGTGGCACGGTATTGATAGCCCTACGGTCGGGGCAGAGATTGGACCCCAGCTTAGCTATAACGACATATATGGGGCATGTCGGTTAAACAAGGGCGTTCTTCAAATTTCAGTATATACAGGACTGTCGATACAGTCGTCCATGTTATCAGTTTCAGTATCAGTCATGATAGTTATCAGTAAACCTTGTATTAGCTTATAGGTCATGCTATCACGTATTCACTGTCCCAATTTTTATATATGTGTGTTTGCCCTCTCACGTTCATACTAGTCAGTCAGTGTTGTTCATGCATGAAACCCTTTATGTTCAGCCTACCTTCCTCGTATATTTAGTACTCCAGTTGTACTGACGCATTTACACTATAGTGCTTTCTTTTCATGTTACACCATAGGTTCTGAGACACAAGCTCTAGCCCAACAGTAGCGGTAGAATTCCAGTTGCAGAGACACAGTGAGTCCTCATTGATTTGAGGATAATATTATTTGATTCATTTATTTATTTCTTCAGTTCAGTTTTGCGGATTTAGTTGGAGACATGTTCCTTCAACTTCTTATTTAGATAGTTTAGAGGATTTCAGATTTATGTTCAGATTGAGTTGTTTTGGGTATTTTCACCCACATGGTTTTATTCAGTTGAACCTTATGTCCTTACAGTTCTATGTATTCCGCATTATTATATCATGATATGCAGTATACAGGTATAAATATCAGTCATGGGTTAGCATGTGGTCCCTCAGGGTCATGAGCACCGTGTAGCATTCTGTTTTAGCGAATCGAGGTGTTACAAACTTGGTATCAGAGCCTAAGGTTCAATAGGGTCCTAGGAAGTCTAAACGTCGTATTTAGTAGAGTCTTGTACATGGGTGTATTGCGCGCCATATTTATGTGCGGGAGGCTATAGGATGTTTTAGGAACAGTCCCCTTTCTTCATTATTTATGTCATGCTAGTGAGCATAATCACAAGTTAAACTCTCAGTCTAATCCATTCTTCTCTTATTCCAGACCATGGCCCCAAAGAGAAGAAACCAGCCAGCTCCTCAGCCCAAAGATCCTTTGGGTAGACATGTTTCACATGAGGAGTTTAGAGCCGAATTTACCACACTTGCTCAGTCCATGGCTGCATAGAATGAACGGCCACCAGTCTTTTCGGCTAATCCAGTGGCCACTCGCAAAGCAGCTAGGGTTTGGGACATTACCCAGATGAACCTTTCATCTTTCCATAGGTATAATTCTGATGAGGACCCTCAGGAGTTCATTGACCAAGTCCAGAAGGTCATTGACATCATGGGTGTTACTTCTATTGAAAGTGCTGAGTTAGCCGCCTACCAGTTACAGGATGTTGCTCATGATTGGTACAAACAGTGGAGGTCTGAGAGGTTAGATGATACAGACCCTATCGAGTTGGAGGAATTTGTCACAGCCTTCTTAGATAGATACTTTCCCCAAGAGCTGAGGGAAGCCAAAGTTCTTGAGTTCATCAACCTCAGGCAGGGGAATATGATGGTTAAGGAGTATTCTCTCAGATTTACTCAACTAGCCAGGTATGCTCCTCATGTGTTTGCAGACAATAGAGCTAAGATGAGCAAGTTCGTGTCAGGGGTCAATGATAGCATGGTAAAAGAGTGTAGGTCTGTGATACTGATCGATGATATGACCTTAGCCAGACTCATGACCTATGCCCAACAAGTAGAAAAGCAGAAGTTTAAGACAAGGGAGAGGCAGAACAAGAGAGCAAGGTCAGGTAATTTTAAATTTGCTCACCCCAAGTCAGATGGAGGAAACCGTTCAAAGTTTTGCTCCAAGTCAGCAATTCCAGCTCCTTCCTCTACCAGCGCTCCAGTGCCGAAGTTCAGAGATGGCAATAAAGACAAAGCACCAGGCTCTAAATCTTTGGGTAGTGTTAGTAGTGCCCAAACGAATCCCCTTTGTCATACTTGTGGTAAGAACCACAAGGGCATTTATAGAGCCAGTAGTGATGTCTATTTTGGCTGTGGCAAGCCAGGCCACAGGATTAGGGAGTGTCTGCAGTCAAGTCTTCAGGGTCAGCAAAATCATTCTACAGCTCAGTCCAGTCGCCCGAATCAGCAGGGTGCCATTCCAGTGCTACTAGTGGGCAACGCCCAAACAGACTCTATGCTCTTCAGTCCCGACAGGATTAGGAAAATTCTCCTGATGTCATTATTGGTACGTTACAGATTTTACATGTTCATGTTTATGCTTTGCTAGACCCAGGTGCATCTTTGTCTTTTGTTACTCCATACATAGCAGTTGATTTTGGAATCAGTCCTGAAGTCCTAGTAGAGGCCTTTTCAGTCTCTACCCTAGTGGGTAAAACTATTATAGCCCGACGGGTATACAGGAACTGCCCGATTATAATATCTCAGAAATCCATGTCAGCAGATTTAGTGGAGTTAGAGATGACTGATTTTGATGTCATTCTCGGCATGGATTGGATTCATTCCTGCTATGCCACAGTCAACTGCAGAAACAAGATGGTTCAGTTTCAGTTCCTAAATGAGCCCGTCCTAGATTAGAAGGGTAACATTTCAGCGTTCAGGGGTCAATTTGTTTCCTACCTTCGGGCAAGGAAAATGATTTCTAAGGGGTGTGTGTATCATCTCGTACATGTTAAAGATTCCAGTTCTGAATATCCCAGCCTTGAAACAGTCCCTGTTGTTAATGAATACTTAGATGTCTTTCCCGAAGATCTTCCAGGCATTCCTCCCGAAAGGAAAATAGACTTCGGCATAGACTTTCTTCTAGATAATCAACCTATTTCTATTCCGCCATATAGAATGGCACCAGTAGAACTCAAGGAACTAAAATATCAATTGAAGGATCTCTTAGATAAGGGATTCATTAGATCCAACATTTCCCTATGGGGTGCGCTAGTGTTATTCATGCGCAAGAAAGACGGTTCTCTTAGGATGTGTATTGATTATCGTCAACTCAACAAGGTCACAGTCAAGAACAGATATCCCTTCCCCAGGATTGATGATCTATTCGACCAACTTCAGGGTGCCAGTTACTTTTCCAAGATAGACCTCAAATCAGGCTATCATCAGCTCAGAGTTAGAGAATATGACATTTCAAAGACAGCTTTTCATACTCGGTATGGTCACTTCAAATTTTTAGTCATGTCATTTGGTCTTACCAATGCCCCTACAGCTTTTATGGATTTGATGAACCGTGTGTTTAAGCAATACTTGGACATATTTTTCATAGTCTTCATAGATGATATTCTGGTCTATTCTCGCATAGACCGTGATCTTGAAGACCATCTCAGGATTGTTCTTTAGACTCTTAGGGATCATCAATTATTTGCTAAGTTCAGCAAGTGCAAATTTTGGCTAAGATCAGTAGCATTCCTCGCCATATTATTTTTGGTGATGGCATTAGAGTGGATCCTCAGAAAATTGAGGCAGTAAGAAACTGGCCCAGACCCGTATCTCCATTAGATATTAGGAGTTTTTTGGGTTTGGCTGGCTATTACAGATAGTTTGTTGAGGGATTTTCTTCTATTGCTTCTCCCATGTCAAGATTGACTCAGAAGAAGATTAAGTTTCAGTGGTCAGATTGATGCTACAAGAGCTTTCAAGAGATGAAGACTCAACTCATCTCTGCTCCAGTTCTAGCTATTCCAGATGGTTTAGACGATTTTGTAGTCTATTGTGATGCATCCAGAGTGGTTTTAGGTTGTGTCCTCAAGCAGTATGGTAAGGTCATAGCCTACGCCTCCAGACAGTTAAAGCCACATGAGAAGAATTATCCTGCTCATGATCTTGAGTTAGCAGCGGTAGTTTTTGCCTTGAAGATTTGAAGGTATTATCTCTATGGAGTTTATGTAGATGTCTTCACAAACAATAAAAACCTCCAGTATGTATTTTCCCAGAAAGATCTCAATCTTCACCAGAGAAGGTGGTTAGAGCTCTTGAAGGATTACGACATAAGTGTTCTTTATCATTCGAGCAGGGCCAATATTGTGGCCGACACTCTCAGTCGACTCTCCATGGGTAGTATTTCTCACGTTGAGCATAGTAAGAAAAAGATGGCTCAGGAGATCCATCAACTTACCAAACTAGGCATTCGCTTAGTCGATTATTCAGAGGGTGTTGTATATGTTCATAGTAGTTCAGAGTCATATCTAGTTTTTGAGGTGAAAGAGAAACAAGACAGGGATCTTAGCCTTGTCAAGCTTAAAGAGTCAGTTCAGAATCAGAAAGTTGAGGTTTTCTCCCAAGGAGGAGATGGTGTTCTTCTTTGTCAGGGTCGTCTCTGTGTTCCAGGTGTAGATGAATTGAGGCAGCGAATACTTGAAGAAGCACGTGGTGTGCGATACTCTATTCATCTAGGGGCCACTAAGATGTACCACGACATGCGGGAGATTTATTGATGGAATGGGATGAAGAGAGATGTTACAGAGTTTGTGGCTAAGTGCTCTACATGTCAGCAGGTTAAGATAGATCATAAAAAACCTAGTGGTTCCATACAAGAGTTCACCATTCCTACTTGGAAGTGGGAAGAATTTAACATGGACTTCGTGAAAGGTTTGTCTAGAACTCATCATCAGCATGATTTAGTCTGGGTCATTATAGATAGAATGACCAAGTCAGCTCATTTCCTTCCTGTTCGTACTTCTTATTTTGTTGAGGATTATGAGAAACTATATATCAAGGAGTTGGTCAAATTACGTGGTGTTCCACCATCTATCATTTCAGACAGAGGTACCCAGTTTATTTCTCATTTTTGGAAAGCATTCCAAAAGGGTCTCGGTACCCAAGTCCATCTCAGCATAGCATTTTATCCTCAGACAGATGGTCAAGTAGAGAGGACCATTTAGACTCTTAAAGATATGCTAAGGGCGTGTACAATTGACTTCAAGGGAAGTTGGGACGACCACTTGCCTTTAATTGAGTTTGCATACAACAATAGCTATCATTCTATTATTCAGATGGCTCCATTCAAAGCTCTCTATGGTAGGAGATGTAGATCTCTGATTGGTTGGTTCGAAGTTAGTGAGGCCTCAATCATAGGTCCTGACTTAGTATTCAATACCTTAGAGAAAGTTCAATTGATCAAAGAGAGACTCCGGGCTGCTCAGAGCCGACAGAAGTCCTATGCAGATATTCGTAGAAAGGATCTCGAGTTCGAGGTCAATGACTATGTCTATCTTAAGATCTCTCCCATGAAGGGAGTGAAGAGGTTCATCAAGAAAGGGAAACTCAGTCCCCGCTATGTCGGTCCTTTTAGAATTTTTTGTCACTTAGGCAAGGTAGCTTATGAGCTTGAGTTGCCTTCAGATGTAGCCTCAGTCCATCCAGTCTTCCATGTCTGTTTGCTAAAGAAGTGCATAGGTGACCCAACAGTTGTTGTCTCTATTCAACACATCGACATTCAGAACAACCTCTCCTATGAAGAGATTCCAGTCAAAATCTTAGATTATCTGACTCATAGATTAAGGAACAAAGAAGTCCCTCTAGTCAAGGTTCTTTGGAAAAATCAGTCTCATGAGGGAGCTACTTGGGAAACAGAAGTAGATATGCATACCAAGTATCCTCACCTCTTCCCCGCCAATTCAGATCAAGCTCAAGGTAACAGTGCTCCTTAATCTTATTCAGTTTCACGTTCATGTTTCCAGTATAAAATTGGTACCTACTAACCGTTTCATACTCAGTCATGCATTCATGTGTCAGTTGTCCGTGCATTAGATATGCACGAGTTCAGTATATTTAGCATGTCAGTCATGAGATCAAGTTTTAGTTCTTCATGTTCAGTTTAGGTTCTATTGTCTTGTATCCCTTCTCAGTAAATTCTCATTCGAGGACGAATATTCCCAAGGAGGAGATATTGCAATACCCCGCATGTTTCTAAGCTAGGAAGTGAATAAGTATTCCTATGTATGAAATATCCTATCCTGTGATTCATACTTGAGTACATGACTTACAATGAATATCCTAGTGATAGGATAGCTTATGATGCATTAAGCATGTTCATATGAGTCACTTAAGGTAATACAAGCTAAGAGTTTTTGAATCCATCAAGTTTTGGTGTTTGATTTTGCAAGGGGCATCTTTGAACGAGTATAACTTGATTTTAATATGGTATTTTGTCTGATTTAGACCCACCAAATTGTAGAGAATCGAATTATCTTTCCAACGATACCAATTTCGCCTTAATCCAATACCCGAGCGAAAAGTTATGCCTATTTTCGTGAGAGACAGTAAGGATAGGCGATTGGTTAGGCGCCGCCCAACCCAAGCATAGGCGATTGCTTAGGCGCCGCCTGACCTAGCTTAGGCAATCACTTGGTCGCCACCTAAGTCAGTTCCAGGTGCCAAAAACACTCTATTTTGAGTTATTTTAACGGTAATTAAGTCTTTTAACACTCCTTACACGCCCCTAAACTTAACCCTATGAAATATATAGCTTCTAAACATAATACAACCTTATTATCATCTCAAAGCTCATCATCCAAGATCACTAAAAGAGAAACACAACTAGGTTTGCGTAACTAATCTTAAAGATCCGATTTCAAGAAAATTCCTCTGTCAATCATTAAGAATCTTTCTTCTAAGGTATGCGTGAGTTGATTTATGGATCCCTTTCATCCATAAAGCTCAAAAACCCTCTTTTTCATTATAAAGTATGATTTATATATTGTTGGGTGTTGATGATCATATTGTTGATATTGGGTGATTCCTAAGATAGAATCTTTATATGTTTTTTTTTTGAATTTCATGATATCATATGCGTTGGAAACATGTAAATTTGGTTGTTCATGATGTATAATTTGATGATTTCACCTATGATTAAGATGTGCATGTAAGGTGTTTGATAAAATGCCTAAGAAACTAGAAATCATGCAATATAGCTAAATTGTGACTAAGTGAAGGATTCATGATATGCCCTTACGTTCCAATGACTTCTATGTTGATAATGTGCCTTGTAAATGTTGTTGGAATACTCATGAACTATTCTTATAAGATTATGCTATGTTTACATGCAAATCCTACTTATGAACAAGATTTATGATAACCATGCAATCCACATGAACTTCCATGCTATTGGTATGTGTTGACAATATGATTATGCAATGAACATGATATTAAGATTGTGCAAGTACTTCTATGTGACATGAAATCCTTTCCATGCAATACATTGTTGATAACCATGCTTAGTATGAGATCCCTACTTATGATATTATAAATTATGGACTCTACTCTTATGATCAAGTCAGTCATGTGTGTCAGTTTCCTTCCATCGAGTCCTGGGGGTACTTGTACCCAAAAACTATAGCTGTGTGCCTAGATCCATGTCATGTTTCACGATATCCGAACTCAAGCTATGATTCCGTAGAATTCAGTCAGTCAGTTAGTGTTGTTCATGGATGAAACCCTTTATGTTTAGCCTACCCTCCTCGTACACTCAGTGCTCTAGTTGTACTGACGCATTTGCGCTATGGTGCTTTGTTTTCATGTTACCCCATAGGTTCCGAGACACAGACTCCATCCCAGCGGTAGCGGTAGCATTCCAGTCACAGAGACACAGTGAGTCCTCATTGATTCGAGGACAATATTATTTGATTTATTTATTTATTTCTTTAGTTCAGTTTTACAGAGTTAGTTGGAGACATGTTCCTTCAACTCCTTATTCAGATAGTTTAAAGGCTTTCAGATTTATGTTCAAATTTACATTCAGATTGAGTTGTTTTGGGTATTTTCACGCATATGGTTTTATTCAGTTGAACCTTATGGCCTTACAGTTCTATGTATTCCGCATTATTATATCATGATTTGCAGTATACAGGTACAGATATCAGTCATGGGTTAGCTAGTGGTCCCTTGGGGTCATGAGCACCGTGTAGCATTCCGGTTCAGCGAATTGGGGTGTTACAAGTAAGTAAGCCAAATCGTAGCCTGAAGCTATAAGAAATGGGTTATTTTAGTGGAAAAAGAACTAAAAGGCGAAAATCAACAATTAAGGACTTATAATAATAAGGCAGTAATGGTAAGTCTAACTCCAAGAGCCCACCCTATCTCCGAAATCAACACAATATAATCATCATGTTAGTGTCAACCACTAGTACTTAGATCTGCACCAAAAAGGTATAAAAGTGAACTATGAATACCAAAACTATGGGTACTAAGTAGGAATCATCAACCAACTTAGCTAAATTATGATATTAATACGATACATATATAAGATAAATAAATTAAGGTTAAAGGGCAAACCTGGAAATAAGCTCCAATGCATAAATCCATTCCCATATCTAGCATAATATCATAATTATACTATGAATTAGCTCAATCTGTATAGAAGGTAAACCTAGCCTACCTGGACACTGAAGAAAAGCATGAAGAGTCTCCTAAATCTATGATTTCCCCTTTCCAAGAAACTTTCGTAAGATGCCACGCTATTAAAATCATAATCTATTCATAAAAACTAGAAAAACGATACCCATATTGCACTATTATGCTTTGGGTCCAAAATCATGCAAAAGTCCCCATGTGGGGCCATTTGTGGAATCATACTTTCAAATTCGACCATATGTCCCTTTATGCTCAAGGATCATTTAGTAAATTCCATGATCAGATGGTGCTAAAATCAACCCACCAATATTATAGGGATTTTAGAAAATTATAAATTATTCAATCTTAAAATTAATGGAAGCTTACCAAGAATTCAGAGAAGAAACGCTTTACTTGAGCTTACAAACACACCAAAATCATACATAATGAGTTCTCCAAAGTTTCATATTTTTAGGGTTCTATACTCCTTGAAATGGATGAAAAATAGAAGAAAATGGGCTAAGTGGAAAATTTATAGTGTTCCATGGAGTCCAGGTGTTGGTTAAGCGGACACTGAGTTGATAAAATGCTAGTCGCTTAAGTGACCAAGTGTCGCTATAGTGAACTTTAACCGCTTAAGCAGGCAACACTTAAGATTCATAGGCATTGCTTATACGATACCTGCTGGGCAATCCAGGTCACTTAAGTGACCCAAAGCGTGCTTAAGCTAATGCACTAGCACCAGCTGAGACTTGGAATTTTCAAAGTCTTCACCGACCCCTAGGTATTCATTTGAAATCCCATATAATCAAATAAACTATACTACCCTATCAAATTATATGTTCCAAACTTAATGGCACAGTCGAAATTTCTATATGAGAGGTCTTTTCAACAAAAAGTAGCCCCACACTCATGTGCTATTTTCTTAACTTCCAGCCAAAAGCCTAAAATGAGTCCGAAACACTCAGGATCTGAACTAAGGGTCCATCTAGCCTAAAATCGCTGTCTGGAGCTATTGGAACTGTCAAAAATGGTATATGAGGTCATTTTACTAAAGTTTTTGCCCCATAGACAATTCAAACCAATGAAAACTTTAAAATTATGAATTGGCTTTAAAAAGCAAACAAACTACCCGATAACTAAATTGTCAGCTCTATTAAGTCATCAATGACTTAGGGAAGAGATAGGAAAGCTCTAAATAGAAAAAATAAGCAGAAATTCAAAAAATGGCCTGAAGGATCATTATGGTCATCACAATATCCACTACTAAAGGAACTTTCGTCCGTGTAAGTAAAGGGTTAGGCTGTACCTGAAGCCCCGAACAAGTAAAGATATTACGTCTGCATATCGCTCTCGATCTTCGAAAGTAGCCTCATATACTGGGCAGTGCCTTAACTGAACCTTTAACGATTGGAATCTCTTTAGTGCGTAACTTCCTGACTCATCCAAGAACGTTACTTGCTCATCCAATCGAACTTAGTCATATCACATGAGATGCATTGGGAATGTATCACCATAATATATAAACATAGAAAATCGGATAGACAACAGCAAAATCTAGGGGGTAAGGATAACCCATAAGCCACCTGACCAACTATGCAAGGGATCTCATAAGGTCTAATATATCAGGGGATGAGCTTTTCTTTCCTTTCGAACCTCATCACACCCTTCATGGTCGCTACTCGGGGGAATACTATGTCACCAACTCCCAACCTCGATGCCTAAAGTATACAATATGCATAAGTGTTTTGCCTACTCAGAGTTTTCCTCAACCTATCCTGAATCACCTGACTCCTTCCAACGACTCCTGAAATAAGTCAATACCATGGGGTCTAACATCGGAGGTTTCAAACCACCCAATCGGAGAGTGACATCACCTACCATACAAAGCCTCAATAGGCTCCATCTCAATACTCGAATGGAAACTATTATTATATGCGATCTCCTCCAAAACTAAATGTTGCTCCCACTGACTTCCAAAATCTATACAATAGGCTCAGAGCATATTCTCAAGAAAATGAATAGTCTGCTCTGACTGCCTGGTGATCTGAGGATGTATGGTTTTGCTATAATTTACTTGAATACCCAACTCATCCTAAAAAACTATTCAAAAGCTAAAGTGAACACTGAACCCTTATCGTCAATAATATATATAGGCACAGCATATAAACTAACTATCTCACAAACGAAGATACGGGATAACACTTGGCATTGAAGGATAGTTGAATAGGAATAAAATATGATGATTTGGTCAACCGATCCACAATGACCTAAATACCATCAGAACCACAGGTAGTGCAAGGCAAACAACTAATGAAGTCCATGGTAATTCGATCCTATTTTTACCCGGGGATAGGTAACCTCTGAATCAAGCCACCAGGGCTCTGATGCTTGGCCTTCACCTACTGACAACATAGGTAACAAGATACAAATTCTGCCACATCTCTCTTCATAACACTCCACCACTAATGTAGCCTCAAATATCTATACATCTGATGTGCTATATAAATATAGCACTTTATATGCTTAAAACTATGAAAATATGCAAGTTTCTTAAGTTGTTTTGTTAGATATGATGTGTTTTGGGTATGTTTTACAGAAAACTAGGTTATAGATGCTAAGTTCATGAAAAATATGAAAAATGTTATTTTTTGCTACTTATTTGACCAATCTTGGATGTTCGTGACACTTTTCAAATTGTTCAGGACTAAAGCATGTTCGGAAATTGAAGAAGAGCTGAAAAAAGACTTCCGATACCTACCTAGGTCAACATACGGACCGCACTTAGCACATGTGGACTACATGAAGGCAAAGCATGTGTCAGAATTCTAAAATCCCGAGAGTAGACTAGCAGGAATGTTTGGTCTGAGCACATGCGGTGGCCATATATGCCACATAAGCCCAAGGCCAGGCTGCATGTGGACACCAACCCTTTTTAGTACTTTTTTCATTCAGTCTTTGATTTTAGGGTGTCCTTATGTACTATATATTTAGATTCCAAGATTTAATTTTGGTCTTTGAATTTTCTTGTATTGATTTTGGTTGATTAATTCAGTTACAGTTTTGTATTTTTACTTGTGATTATTATGATTTCATTTTCTATTCTCAATCATGAATATTGTTGATTACTTCATAAGTATGAGCGGTAAAAAATCCTTAGCTAAGGTTGTGGAAACCCTGGCAGATTGATGAAGTAGGGAAAGTTCTATTGTTGTTCTGAACCGATACACATGCATACATTGTATTATCTTCACTTTAACAATTATCATAATGCTTTCAAATGTTAGGATCCCACCTAGATTATTTATACTTACTCCAAAAGAGGAGTAGTGACTAGGAGAAGATAATGACAACAATAATTTGAAGTTTAGCTATCAATCCATGCTACTAGGTATTATCTCAGTAAGATGGTTAGCTTTCGTCTAATAACTAAAGACTGTAAAGGTGATAGCTAATTGGGATCATGATAAGGGATAGTAAAGTGACACCCTGAGACTCAAAAGATAAAAGGTAAAATCTGTCAGCTCATCCAAAAGACTGGTGATGGTACCTAACTTATTGATTCTACATGCAAGGTATCGGGTTAGTTCAATAAAGGACGATAAGCCTATGGAGTAGAGAAGCTAGGGGGAACATAATCCTAGTGTTCACCTATGACTGATTACAATCGAAGTTGATATTCGCCACTAGTTCAATATTCCTACTCAAAACCCCCCATTTATTTTTCTAGTTCTGATTGTTGATTATAACAACTGAGAGCCATGATTCCATGTATTTCCTTAAGACTCGACCCTAACCTTTTTTGGGTTACTATAGTTTGCCGTGACTACATCATCTTCAAAGTGGAGGTGTAGCTTGGGTGTCACACAAAATTGACTGAATCAAGTCACCAACCCTTGAAACACAAATGCGTCTACCAAATCTCAAAACACCCTCAAAATATATAGTGGTCATTTTGGACTCATCACTTAACACCAGATCACAGATGATGCAAAATCTCATATCCTCAAACAGATAACTCCAAATCTGCTCAAATAGCAAAGACCTCACATTCACACTACCCAGAATACTTTAGGGTATAAATATGAAGCCGCATAATGAAGTCGGCTAAGGACTGGATATCCCGGGCCAAAGGCCTCTGAGAAACTTAGATAGAAGCCAAACTACCCACGCTCATTGCCTTTTTTCTCAAGGCGTCTGCTACTACGTTTGCCTTGCATGGATGATACGAAATTGAGATGTCATAATCCTTCAGAAACTTCATCCATCTACACTGCCAAGAATTAAGCTCTCTCTAGGCCATAAGATATTGAAGACTATGATGATCCATAAAGATCTTACAATGGACGTTGTAAAGATAATGTCTCCAAATCTTATATGCAAAAAACTACCGCCGCCAACTCCAACTCATGAGTGGGGTAGTTGCACCCGTGCCTCTTAAGTAGCCTTAATGCATAAGCAATAACTTAGTCCTATTGCATCAACATGCAATCCAAATTAACACCAAAAGTATCACAATACATGATGAATCCCTCACCCTCAATGGGAAGTTCCAAAACAGGAGCTAAAGTTAGAAATCCCTTAAGATTTTTAAAGATCGACTCAAACTCCTTGGCCATTAGAAAGGAACCTTCTTCTAAGTCAATCTAGTTAGCAGTGTTTAAATAGTAGAGAAACTCTCAATGAACCATCTATATTAATTGGCCAAACCAATGAAGCTGTGAACCTTAGATGCAGATGTAGACCTTTCCCAATAATGAATAGCAACAATCTTTATTAGGTCAACCATAATCCCATTGTTAGACACCACATGCCCAAGTAATGTCACCAACTCAAGCCAAAACTCACACTAAAAGAATTTTTCAAAAAGCCTATGATCTCTTAAAATCTAGAGAACAATCCTCAAATGTTGTATATACTCCTCTCTAATCCATGAAGACATAAGGATATCATCGATGAACACAATCTAAAGGAATCCGAATAAGGTCTAAACATACGGTTTATCAAATCTATAAATGTGGTTGGGGTATTGGTCAACCCAAAAGACATTATTAGGAAGTCATAATGACCGTACTGGGTCCTAAAAGCTATCTTTGGGATATCCGCAGCCCTAATACTCAACTAATGGTAACCAAACTTAAAGTCAAACTTAAAGAACACTGTCTCTCCTTGAAGCTAGTCAAACAAATCATCAATATAAGGCATAGAATTTTGGATTCTTCACCGCCACCTTATTAAGTTGACTATGATCAACACACAATGCATAGAACCATCCTTCTTCTTTATAAACAACAAAAGATCTCTCCAAGAAGATACACTCGGTCTAATGAAATAGTTTTTATGAAGGTCTTAAAATGGAGAATTCATCTCCTTAAGCTCGCTAAGAGCCATATAAATTCCATAGAAATAGGTCGGGTGCCTGACTTACAGTCAATAACAAAATTAATATCAAGCTCGGGAGGAATACCATGTTGATCAATAGGAAAATCATAAGGAAACTAATGAACTATAGGAACAAAGTCAAGCGATGAACTCTCCACACTAATATCATGAATATAAACGAGATAAGACTCACAACCCATTAAAATAATTGTCTTAGCATGAATATAAGAAATACTTCTCTTCAGCTTATGGATAATAAATTCGTACCACTCAATTGTGGGTATGTCAGGCATGGCTAAGGTAATGGTCTTTGAAAAACAATCAAAGACCGTATGATAGCAGGATAACCAGTACATGCCTAAAATCATATCAAAATTCACCATTCTAACACAGTAAGATTTTCCTGAGTACCAAACTCTCAAACAGTCATAATAAATGATTAATAAACTCGATCTAGTACTAAATAATCACCCACAAAAGTAGATACACATAATGGCACAAATAATAAATCCCAAGACAACTCTAACTATGGGGCATTATAAGAAGACATATAAGAATAAGTGGATACTGAATAAAATAAAACAAAATCCAACTGATGGCACACTAAGATCATACCTATGGTAATAGCATCCGGAAACTCAGTCTCGAGTCTAGCAGGTACGTCATACAACTGGCCATGCCCGCCATATGGCTGGGCTTCTAAGCGATCACTTATCCTACCTGCCTAAGAACCTCGACAAGCACCCTAGAGTCAACCCCTAAGACCATGCACACAATATATAGATGGGGGATATAATGCCCTAATTAATGGAAAACTCAAAGTTAAAGGAACTATCGCTCCATGAAAAGGGAACTCTCTCGTGAAATGGCCAATTTTCCCATAATCATAACATGTTTCAGGCTCTATACTGATACTAAAAGATTTGACTAACCCAAAATAACTACCACTGCTAGGATAACCAGAAGACAAACCCATCGAAGGCTAACCACTATCCTGTCCAGGATGGTTATTGTAACTAGACTAACCTCCATCGATAATCTAAAGTCCGATCTAAATGGGCCTACTAAACTAACCCTGATACTGATATAGGTGACGTGAAGGGTACTTACCTTGAGAATCACTAACTCTAAATTGTGAGATATTATAGCTCCAACAAAAACTACCCTAATATCACGGACTCTTATTGCTTCTCGCTTAGGAATCCCGATGGATCTTTTCCATAACTTGAGCAAGATCAAAAACTTCAGCAAAAGACTTACTAACAATAACTAAATTCTGTGTAGACATATAAAGAGGGAGTCTCAACCTCGAATAAAGAAACAAAACCTCTCACACTTAATAGGCAGAATAGAAGTAGCATACCTAAACAATTCATAAAATTAATACTCATACTCTACAATAGCCATAGAGCCCTTCTCCAACATTGATAACTGATCCCTCAGATGATCCCTGATACTGTGAGGCATATACTTCTCCAAGAATATCTTGGAGGATTCAGTCCATGTCAATAGGGGAGATCCAGCTGGCCTGAAATAAAGATGAAATCTCCACCAATGTCGAGTTTCTAAGTCTAACTAAAAAGTAGAGTAATCCACTCCACAAGTCTCAATTAGGCCCAAATTATGAATCCTGTCCTCATAAATAATTAAGAACTCATAAGCATCCTTGCTTGATGCACCAGAAAACCTAGGTAGAGCCAATCTCAAGAATCTACCCAACATATTCTGCTTATCATTAGTATAACATGCTGGAAAACTATCGACTGAGCAACCACCGATATGACAGGGACCTTAACTCTAGGACCCACAGCTATAGGCTATGTTCCTGCCTTAGCATCACTAAGATCCATAAGTTGTACACCATTAGAAGGTGAACCACCAACCAATCCTAAGATCTTAACCAAGGAATCCCTAACCAGTTAAGAAGAAATAAACCCCGGTTGAGCCCAGCCTAGTCCTTAGCTTATTACTGGCTGAGAAAAAAGAATCTCTGGCTTAGGAGCAGGAATAAGGTCTGGTGAAGGCACCTTATCTTGGCCCTTAATTGAGGATACAACTCTCTTCTTTCCATAATATTTAGGTCATCCATAAAAAATGCTAGGATTTGACTCAGGATCCTTATCTCATATAGCGGTAGAACATGTCCTAACCATCTGTGAAAGAGTGAAATAAAAGGAATTCTTCAGAAATCAACTCAAAATCTTAGGACGAAATGAGTGAAGGAACTGAAGAAATCCTAAGAATGCCCTATAGACTCCCAAAGATAAGAACCAGATGTCATCGTTCCAATTCGTGGGACTCTACTAGACACTTTCTCTTGTACCAACAATAGTGGTGAACCTAGGATCTGATACTAATTTTTCATGACCCAATTTATGAGTCATGATGTCATCTACTTTATCTCTTCAATAGGTAAGCCAAATCATATCCTAAAGCTATAATCAATGGGCTAATTTGGTGGGTAAAGGCCTAAAATCCAAAAATCAACAATTAAAGACTTATAAGAATAATAATACTGTAATGAGAATCTAAGAGATAGATAAAACATCAACAACCATCCCATGAGCTAGTAGTGTCAGTACAACTACTACTAAAAAGGTAACATCAGTACTAAAATACTCAAATACAAATTTGTATCGAATAGTGTATGGGTAAACCTAGATAATAGAAGGAAAAAATGGGTAACTCCAACTTCGAGCTCACCCAATCTCCAAAATCAAATCAACACGATCGTCACATCAGTGGTAACCAACAGAAGTCAGATCTGCACCAAAAAGGTACATAAATGTAGTAAGAGTACCAAAACCATGGGTACTCAGTAGGCATCATCGGCTAACTAAGCTAAATCATGATATAATACGATAAAGATGCAAGATAAATAAGCTAAGTCAAGGTAAAATTGTAAACTTAGAAATAAGATCCAATATTGTAAATAAATAACCAAAAAAAACATAATATAAAATAGAACATAATCCATAAGATTGGTCCCAATAAGCCAGTAAGTGCGGAAAAGTAAATAACCCAACTCGGGCCTCTATAAGCCTGCAGGGTATATTTAAAGGATATAAAATAATCAAATTTTTCTATATTTACCAAATATCAAGCCATAACCAAGAATAAATCAATACCGTGTCATATCACAAGTAAACCAACAGATTTGTCTCTATAAATATAATAATTATTATCAATTCACTCGAACTGAAACCCATATCATCATCATCAAAAACATCATTTGTTGGACTTGAACCGAACCTCAATATCAATAAACCAACAGATTTGGCCTAAAATTAGCACCAACCAACTAGCATAAATATCATGTATCTAAACACCTCAAAGTCCAAAATAAAAATTTTAAAGGGTATAACATGCGTATACAAGTTTAGAGCTAACACAAATCTTAGCCTAAGGTTGGTCGAAAGGGCCCACTTCCAATCCCTAAAATCTGTTCTAAGGCAAATTCTACTGTGGACTAGGCTAAGGTATCTAAATTCACTTCTAGCTATTAGATAAGACATAATTATCCCTAAGATAGAAATTCTACTTAAAGCATGAGAAACTAAATAAATTCCGTCTAAATTATGGTTTCTTAATAGGCTAAATAGTCCAAGTAATACTAATTATATCAATCAAACCTCCAATGCCTAAATCCCATCCCATATCTATAATAATATCATAATTATACTGTGACTTATCTCAATCTATGAAGAAGGTGAACCTAGCCTACCTGGATATGAAAGAAAAGTCTGAAGAATCTTATGAACCTAAGATTTTCTCTTTCAAAGAAGCTATCACGAGATTCCATGCTATCAAATCATTACCTACTTATCAAAACAAGAAAAACTATATCCATATTTAACTTCTGTGCTTCAAGTCAAAAATCATGTAAAAAATTCCATGTGGGGCCTATTTGTAGAATGACACTTTAAAAACCAATAATACATCCCTTTGTGCTCAAGGATCTTATACCCTCGAGAATGGGTGAATTCTAAGCTCAAATGGTGCTATAATTAACCCACAAATATTCTATGGATTTTGGAAAATGATAAAGAATTTAATCATGAAATTAATGGAAGTGTACCATGAGTTTGGAGAAGAAATACTTTACTCGAGCATACGAACATTCCAAAATCACCCACTAATTGTTTTCCTAAGTTTTCACACTTTTAAGGGTTTTACACTTTACAAAATAGGTGAAAATGGAATAAAACAGTCCAAGGGAGGAATTTATAGTGTTTCCAAGTGTCCAGGTGTCGGTTAAGCGAACACTAGGTCACTAAAGCTCTAGTTGCTTATGCAACCAAGTGTCACCTTAGCGACATTTATTGAGTCCTTCACATGTCGCTTAAGAGACCTTTGGCTTCTTAAGCGGACATCATTTAATATTCATAGTCATTATTTAAGTGACACCTATAAGCAATCCAGGCCTCTTAAGATACCAGTAGGCCACTTAAGCTACCTTTGCTTAAGCAACCCAATGGGCGTTTAAGCAAATACACTAGCACCATGTGAGACTTGGAATTTTCCAAGTCTCCACTGACCCCTTGAGATTCTTTTATAATTCTGTATATGAAAAGGAATTATACTACCCTATTAAATTCAATGTTTTGAACTCAATGTAGCAGTTAAAATTTCCATCCGAGGTCATTTCAATGAAAAGTGCACCCATACCCATGTGCCATATTTCATAACTTCTGGCCAATTGCCCAAAATGAGTCTGAAAGGCTTAGGAAGAGAACCAAGGGTCCATCTATCCTAAACCAATATTTTGAAGCTATTGGAACTATTGAAATTGTCATATGAGGTTGTTTGAATGAAATTTTTGCCAATTACGACCAATAAAGGCTTTAAAATAGAGAATTGGCTCTAAAAAATAAATGAATTGTGTGGTAATTGAACTGTTAACTCCAGTAAATGACTTAGGGCAGGTATTAAAGAACTAAATAACGGAAGTGAGCAAGAATTCAAAAATAACCTAGAGGACCATTATGATCATTACAAAATCTACTACTAAAAGTACTTTTGTCTGCAAAAGTAAAGGGTTAGGATGTACCTGAATCCACGAAAAAGTAAGGATACTAGGTCTGCATCTGTCTCTTAATCTTCAAAGTAGCCTGCTCGACTAGACGGTGCCTCCACTAAATGTTACTAGTGGAATCTCTCTAGCACGCAGCCATCAGACATCATTGGACAATATGAGCACCGACTCCTCCACGTACACCAACTGCTTATTCAATTGAACTAAGTCATATATAAGAACATGAGATTCATTGAGAATATGTCACTGTATATAGAAATATGAAAAATTGGATAAACAACAGCAAAATATAGTGGGCTAAGTCTAACTCACAAACTATCTTACCAACTGTGTGAAGGAACTCAAAGGGTCTAATATATATGGGGCTGAGTTTTTCTTTCCTCCCAAACCTTATCAAACCCTTCATGGGTAGTACTCAAAGGAATACCAAGTCACCAAGCCCAAATCTTAAGGCACAAAGTTTATGATCTGCATAAGCCTTCTGCCTTATCAGAGCTTTCCTTAACCTATACTAAATCACCCTGACTCTATCAAATGACTCTTGAAGTAAGTTGATATCATGGAATCTAATATCGAAGGTCTCAAACAACCCAATCAAAAAATGACATATCCTACCATACAAAGCCTAAAAAAGAACCATATCAATACTTAAATTATAGCTATTATTAAATGTAAAATCCTCCAAATCTAAGAGTTGCTCATAAAACAGGCTTAGAGCATATAATCAAGAACCTGAATAGTTAGCTCTAACCTTCCATCGGTCTAAGGATGGAATGTTGCAATAAGATCTACCTAAGTACTCAAATCCTCCTAAAAAGCTCTCCAAAATCTAGAAGTGAACACCAAATCCTGGTCTGAAATGATAGATACAGGCATACTATGTAAATAGACTATCTTACAAACATAGATACAAGCTAATTTCTTAGCACTAAAGGACATCTGAATAGGAATGAAATATGCCAATTTGGTCAATAAATCCATAATGAACCAAATACCATTGGAACCACGGGAGTTAAGAGAAAAACTAATAACAAAATTCATGGGTAATCTGCTCTTATTTTCACCCAGGAATAGGCAAACTCTAAATTAAGCCACTAGGTATTTGATGGTCAGCCTTCACCTACTGATAACATAGGTAATATGCTACAAAGTTTTCTATATCTCTCTTCATAATACACCATCAATAATGTTTTCGTAAATCTCTTTACATCTTAGTTATACCCTGGTGAATAGAATATCTAGAGCTATGAGCCTTACGCAAAATCAACTGAATCAAGTCACCAACCCTCAAAACATAGATGCGTCTACAAAATATCAAAATGCCCTTAGAATCTATGGTTGTTGTCTTGGAATCACCACTAAACACCTGATCCCGAATGATTCAAAGACTCATATCCTCAAACAGACGACTTTGAATCTGCTTAAATGATGAAGACCTCACCTCAACACTAACAAAAATCCTTCTAGGGTCTTAAATATCAAGTTGCGTAATTAAGTTGGCTAAGGACTAGACATCTCGTGCCAAAGGTCTCTGAGAAACTGAGATAGAAGACAAACTACTACACTTACCCCTTTTAGCTCAAGGAATCTGCTACCATATTCGCCTTGCCTGAATGATACTAAATAGAGATATCATAATCCTTAAGCAAATTTCTCCATCTACACTATCTAGAATTAAGCTCTCTCTAATCCATATGTTGTTGAAGGTTATGATTATAATACCCCATATTTTCCTAGATAAATTAACTCTCAGTCCATGAGTTATCCTATATAAAATTTTTGAAATACTCAATATTTTTTAATTTAGAGATCGCCAATACATAGGAAATTCAGTCAGCTTTACCATGATATAAATTTCGCCCAAATCCGATACCCGGGGTGAAGAGTTAGGGCCATTTTAGTGAAATAGTGTACTACCTGGTATGTCAGCGTGTTGTGGAGGTAGTCCAAATAGCAATTATCATTTTCCAGTGAGTCAATGCGATACTACCATGTCGCGCCACCAGCCAATTTCCCAATTTTCAATTTTCAATATTTCTCTGTGATAATGGCACATCGCGTCATGGTCTAGATTCTTATACAGTGAAGCAATGCGATTGTACCGCATCATGACAAGCTTCCAAGTCATAGTTGTCAGTTTCCAGTGGCACAACGCGATTGTGCTTCTTTATGCCAGGTGCCCACATCAGGTTTTCAGTGATGATTTTTAAAAAGTTTTCAAGGTAATAGGGTCTTTTCCCACAACTTAGATCAGTCTTAAACATGAAATTATGCCCTAAATACCCTATTATGTCATTATTCCCTCACATTCCCTCAAGAAATAAATCATTCTCTCTCAAAGAGGCAAAAATCCTAGTTCAAGAAATCAAGAACAAGCCTAAGAATTTTTTCCAAGAACCTTCAAGAAAGAATCTTCTAAGGTATGTTAGGTGTTCGTTCATGGGCTCCTTTCACCCATAAAGTCCAAGAACCCTTTTGAAAATACAAAGATTGTGTATTTACGAATTTCCATGATTTAGTTAAATTGAATTCATGTTCATGTTATTATTGGGTTTTAATCCATGATTTAAATTACAAGTTCCAAGAATTGATCCGAGTATGTGTTGATTTACATGATATTCATGATAAACCCTTCAATTTGCAAGTTGATTGTTGAAACCATGTTAGCCCTAAGTGTTTATGATTTAATGATTTAGTTATGCCTCCCATGTGTTTGATAAATTGCCCATGATAATAACATAATGCCATTACAATATGCTAACTTGTCTTCCCTATTCATGTACAAGTTAATGCATTACAAGTGTTTGATGAAATGCCTCTATGAATGAATTATGACCAAGTGAACATTGTTATGTTATTAAAGATTATACTATGCCTTTCTTTAATGCAATCGAGTCCTGAGGTATTTAATACCTGACAAGTTAGCTGTTTACTTAGAGCCAGTGTCAGTTATAAAATAGTATCAGTTATGTCACAATCAATAGAATTTAGTCAGCTACAGAACTCAGTAAAACTTAGTTAGTTATAGAACTCAGGAAAACTCAGTATCAATCCTATCCAGTTCAGTGTCTTTTATTTGGGAGTAAAATTCAGCACCGAGCGAGCCTAGGAATGGGGCTCACCCGTTAGTTAGAATTGGGTTCCTAGAAGCAATACCTAAGTTACAGAACTACATAGCCAACGTAGGTTATGAGGTGTCACCCATTAGATTGGACTGACATACTCAGGGATCACTCGCTAGTTTAGGACTGATCCCAAGTATCACCTGCTAGACTAAGACTGACCCCACAGCTAGTGTTAGCACCCGTGGAACGGTATTAGCACCCTTCCAACTGGGGTCAATGGTTGGACTCCTATCAGTTCAGATTTGGGGCATGTCAATTAGATAATTACCTTTCAGTCTTAGTTTCACTCTTAGTCTAGAACTCAGTTAAGTTCTACAGAATTAGGACTGTCAGACACAGTCACTCAATATTTGTAATTCAGTTATTAGTAATTTCAGATATCAGTTAATTATAAAAACTCAGTACTTAACTTTAGAAAAGCTCAGATACAGTATATATATAT
>NC_061120.1:13469357-13522180 GCF_002878395.1 Capsicum annuum | reverse complement strand
AACTCAGTACTTAACTTTAGAAAAGCTCAGATACAGTATATATATATGTATGTGGATAGTATTACATACTCAGTATTTACAATAGTTTCAGTTATCCATGTACTCTTATACCCAGTTACTCTATATCATTCAATTAGTTACGGTTCATGCATATGAACCCCTATATTCAGCCTTACCTCATCTAGCATACTAGTATAATCTATGTACTAAAATATACTCTTTCTTTATGCTATGATGTCTCATATCATAGGTTCGGACTCTCAGGTTCCCGACTGCGCTTAGATGGATCCAGTCAGCAATCGTAGATTTAGTAGTGAGACCTCATCTATCAAGGGCATACTTTATTTTAGTATTTCAGTTTATTCATAGTTCAGTAGCAAGATTTAGTTGGGGGATTGTCCCATCAACTCCATATTTAGAAAGTTCAGTAGAGGCTTTCAGACTATAACAGTTCAGATAGTGTTTAGTTTTCAGATATTTTTGTACCAAATTTTATTATTTATAAGTAATTAGATTTTGAACCTTAGGGAAATTCATCCTAATTCTACATTTATTTTAGTATTATTATTTAGAACTCACAGCAGATATCAGTCATAGGTTAGCTTATGATCTTTCGGAGTCGTAAGCACCGTGTAGCATCTAGAGCATAGATTGGGGTGTTACAAACTTGGTATTAGAGCCTAAGATTCAATAGAGTACTAGGGAGTCTGAAAGGCACATCAAATAGAGTTTTGTGCATGGGTTTGTAGTGCGCCACACTTACGAATAGGAGGCTATAAGATTTTTTAGGAAAATTTTCCCTTCTTTCAGTATTCATATTATACGAGTGAGCGTGAGCTCAAGTAAAACTCTTAGTCTAATCCATTTTATTTCTTCAAATTACAGAACATGCCTCCCAAAAATACTAACGAAAGGAGAATCAGAAATCAGTCAGCACCTAAGCCCATTTAGGCAGATCCCCTAGATGAGTGTGTCTCTCATGTAGAATTCAGAGCTTCTTTCACTACTTTAACCAATTTAGTAGTTTCTTAGAACAACCTACAGGCTGTTGTCCTATCTAATCTTGGGCTTCATACTCAGCAGATCAAGGGGAGAAGTGTAGAACGAAAGATAAAAAGAATAAGAAAGTCAGAACAAATGGTTTTAGGCCAAGGCCAGAGGGTGCTAATCGTTTCCATTTCCATTAGAAATTCTCAGCCCTAAATCCTTCTATAGCTAGTACTCCAGTGCCAAAGTTTAGAGATGTTAGTCGAGATAGAACATCATACTCTAAGTCTCAGGGTAGCATGAAAAAAGGTCGTACCCACCCACCTTGCTAGGAATATAGTAGAAATCATTAGGGTATGTGTAAGGCTGGCAGTGGCATATGTTTCGAGTGTGGCAAGTTAGGCCATAGAATCAGATATTGTCCTCAGTCAGGTTCACAGGGTCAGTCCAACCGTCCTTCAGCTCAGTTCGATCACTTAAACCAGCTGGGTGTTACTTCAAGTACCACTAGTATTTATGTATTTATGAATTTCCATAATTTGGTTGAATTGAATTCATGTTCATGTTATTGTTGGGTTTTAATCCATGATTTAAATTACAAGTTTCAAGAATTGATCCTAGTATGCGTTGATTTACATGATATCCATGATAAACCCTTCAATTTGAAAGTTGATTATTGAAATCATGTCGTCCCTAAGTGTTTATGATTTAATGATTCAGTTATGTCTCCCATGTGTTTGATAAATTTCCCATGAGAATGAAATATGCCATTACATCATGCTAACATGTCTTCCCCATTCATGTACAAGTTAACACACTACAAGTGTTTGATGAAATGCCTCTATGAATGAATTATGACCAAGTGAACATTGTTATGTTATTCAAGATTATGCTATGCCTTTCTTTTATGCTATCCAGTCTTGGGGGTATTTAATATCCAATAATTTAGTTGTTTACTTAGAGCTAGTGTCTGTTATAGAATAGTAACAGTTATGTCACAATCAATAGAATTAATTCTACTACAGAAATTAGTAGAACTCAGTTAGTTACAGAACTTAGGAAAAATCAGTATCAATCTAGTCCTGTTCAATATAATCAGTTTAGTGTCTTTTAGTTTGGAGTCGGATTCAACACCAAGCAAGCCTAGGGATGAGGGCTGGCCCGTTAGTTAGGACTAGGTCTCTAGAAGTAATCCTTAACTTCCAGAACTACGTATCCAGCATAGGTAATAAGGTGTCACCCATTAGATAGGACTGACATAGTCATGGATAACCCGTTAATTTAGGACTTATCTCAAGGGTCACCCGCTAGGCTAGGACTGACCCCACAGTCAGTGTTAGTACCCTTGGTATGGTATTAACACCCTTCCAACTGGGGTCACAGGTTAGACCCCTATCTGCTCAGATTTGGGGAATGTTAGTTAGATGATTACCTTTCATAGTCTCAATTTCAATCTCAGTCTATAACTCAGTTTAGTTCTACAGATTTAGGTCTGTCAGACACAGTCACTCAGTATCCGTAATTCAGTTATTAGATACTCAGTTATCAGAACTTAGTACTTAGCTTCAGAAAAGCTTAGATATAGTATATATATGTATGTGCACAATATTACATACTCAGTATTTACAGCAGTTTTAGTTATCCATGTACTCTCATACCCAGTTACTCTATATTATTCAGTTAGTTACTGTTCATACATATGAACCCTTGCCTTCAGCCTTACCTCATCTAGCATACCAATACATTCCACGTACTGATGCATACTCTTTCTTTACACTATGATGTCTCATATCATAGGTTCAGACGCTTAGGTTCCCGATTGCTCGTAGACATATCCAATTTGCAGTCACAGATTTAGTAGTGAGTCCTCATCTATCGAGGGCATACTTCATTTCAGTATTTCAATTTATCAGTAGTTCAGTAGTCAAAGTTAATTGAGGGTTTATCCCATTAACTTCTTATTCAGACAGTTCAGTAGAGGCTTTCAGACTATACCAGTTCAGTTATGTTTAGTTTTCAGATTTTTTTTTTTACCAAATGTTATTATTTATTAGTATTTAGATTTTAAACCTTATGGCAATTCAGCCTAATTCTGTATTTATTTTAGCATTATTATTCAGTGCTCACAGCAGATATCAGTCATGAGTTAGCTTATGATCTTTTCGCATCGTAAGCACCATGTAGCATCTGGGGTACATACTCAGGGCGGTACAACGATGATCTGTGAAGATCTCATAATGGACAGTGTAAAGATAATGTCTCTAAATCTTAAGTGCAAAAATAATCGCTTCTAACTCTAAATCATGAGTGGGGTAGTTATGCTCTTTCCTCTTAAGCTGCCTCAATGAATAAGTGATAAATTGGCCCTGTTGCATCAACACGCAATACAAACCAACACCAGAAGCATCACAATACATTGTGAATCTCTCACCCTTGACAAAAATTGCCTATATAGGAGTTAAAATTTGAAATCCCTTGAGATTTTTAAAGCTAGACTCAGTCCTCAGACCATCATAAAAGAACCTTCTTCCGAGTTAATCTAGTTAGTAACATTGGAATAGTAGCAAAACTCTCAATAAACTGTCTATAGTAACTGGACAAACCAATGAAGCTACCAAAATTAGATGGAGATGTAGGCCCGGCCCAATCATCAATGGCCACAATCTTTTTTGGTCTACCATAATTGCATCCTTAGATACCATATGATCAAGGAATGTCACCAACTCAAGTCAAAACTCACACAAAAGAATTTGGCAAAAGTCCTATGATCTCTAGAAGTCTGGAAAATTATCCTCAAATATTGCATATGCTAAACTCCTCGAATAAACAAGGATATCATCAATTAACACACTCACATAGGAGTCAAAATAAGGTCTGACATGCAGTTTGTCAAATCCATAAAAATGGTTGGGGCATTGGTCAACCCAAAATGCATCACTAGGAACTCATAATGACCATATCATATCCTGAAGGCTTTCTTTGGGATATCGTCATCCCTAATCCTAAACTGCTGGTAATCGAACCTCCAGTCAATCTTAAAGAACATCGCCGCTCCCTGAAGCCAGTCAAACAAATATCAATGTGAGGCATAGGATATTAGGTTCTTCACTGTTACCTTATTAAGCTTCCTATAATCAACACACATATGCATAAAACCATCCTTATTCCTTACGAACACCATAAAAGCTTTGTAAAGAGGTACACTCAGTCTAATAAAACCCTTACTATGAATATCCTAAAGTGGAAAGTTCAGCTCCTTAAGCTCGATAGGATTCATACAGTAAGGTGCCATAGAAATAGGTCGGGTGACCAAATTAAGGTAAATTAAAAACTCAATATCACACTTAAAAGTAACTGGTAAAGTTGTTTCCATATGACTAGGAGGTTATGAGTTCAAGCCTTGGAAATAGCCTCTGGAAGAAATGCAAGGTAAGGCAACGTACAATAAACCCTTGTGGTGTGGCCCTTCTGCGGACACCGTGCATAGCATTATCTTTAGTGCACCAGGCTACCCTTTTTTAATATCATACTCTGAAGGAATACGAGGTAGTTCAAAAGGAAAAACATAAGAAAACTCATGAAATATAGGAACATAGTCAAGCGATGGACTCTCCACAATAGCAATATTTGATTAATTACAATTCTATATATTCCATTGACTATAGAAGTTCCCAGGGAATTCATTAGAGGAATGTTTTCGGTTAAAAATTCTTTCTAGTCGAGCCTCTCGATATGTCATTATACCTTGAGAAAAAATATCATGACTATAAGCAAGATAAGGCTCACAACCTCCTAAAATAAGTCTCTTAGCCAATATATAAGAAATAATCCTCATCATCTCACGGCTAATATCACCTTACACTTGAATCATAGGTATGTAGAGCATGACTAAGGTAACGGCCTTAGAAAAATAATCCAAGACTACATGATAGTGGGATAATCAGTCCATACCAAGAATCACATAAAAATTATCATGATCTAAGGCTACCCCATAGTCACGACAATGATGCTTACGATCACAAGTGACCATAAGCTAACCCATGAGCTAGTACCTTCTATGAGCACTGAGTAAAATAGTGATAAAATAACATATGCGGGAGGTAAGATGATAAAATACTCTCAACTGAGATAAAGAAATATATATATATATATATATAAATGACTTATCTAAAATATTTAAAACATGGGATACTAAATTGTCTGTCTGAAATATTTGAAAATACTGAATACTGAATAACAGTCTACTGTCTGACTGATTGACTATTTGAAAGCCTCTAAACATCATAAGGATTTGATAGGACAAACCCCCCAACTAACTCTGAGTGACTGAACAAGTTGACCTTAAGCCTCATAAATTAGGGTAAGATGGATAGCTGACTCGTAAGCTTGACAGATTCCAAAGAACATGTAATAGTCTGGATACGAGGCATATTTTTGACACGTAAGATGCCTATACGATTTGGTAAAGTCACTAGTAAAATGAATGGACAAATTGGGGATTTAACACTGTTAGTTTTACAACTTTTCTCCATATGAGTCATACCTTTGTATATGACTAGATACGCCCCCCTCTTGTATCCTAGATAGAACCTCAAGGGGTCAATACTGAAGTCCATATGGCCAAGTCTATATGATGCATACCCCTCTTGATAACTCATGGTGTACATTTGTACCTACAATAGAATATTTACCATGCTTTACTGAGTTAGGTATGAGTCTAACATATGAATCATATGCTGGGGTACAATTGAGGATCATGAGTTGTATATTGCACAAAGACTGGAAAAGATATGGGGTATTACAATATCTCCTCTTTGGGAACATTCATCCTCGAATTAGACTAGTTAGACTAAGAGTACTAAGGCAACTGCAATCATATATTGAACATGCATGACTTGGAACATGATTAAATTACTGAGTCTGAAGTATGATACATGAACTGAACTGAATTGATTTTATGAATACATGCAGGACATGAGAAAATTACATTGCTGAAATAGAGAACAAAAAAAAATTGATCCGAGGAAAATCATTACCTCAACCTGAGTTTGAATTTATAGATAAAAGATGAGGGTATTTGGCTCACATATCTGCTTCTCTTCCTAATTAGCTCCATCCACAGACTGATTCTACCATAGAACTTTAACTAAAGGGAATTCTTTGTTCCACAACCTATGAGTTTGATGGTCAAAGATCTTAACTAGGATTTTTTCATAGGAGAGACTACCTTTCACCTCTACACTCTCTAAGGGCACAACTGAAGCTGGGTTGCCAATACTTTTCTGTAATAAAGAGACATAAAATACGGGATGCACTAATGGCAAATTTGCAAGCAACTATGACTCATAAGCTACCTTCCTAAAATAGCTCAAGATTCTATATGGGCCAATATAATAGGGCTGAGTTTCACATTCTTACCAAATCTCTTAACTTTTTTCATAGGTGAAATATTTAAATAAACCAAGTCACCAATATCAAACTCAAGTTCTTTCCTCTTTATATCTACATAAAGTTTCTGATGACTTTAGGCTATCTTTAGCCTCTCTTGAATTAACTGAACCTTCTCTGTGACCTCAAATATTAAATCTGGCCATATCAAAGTAGTCTCACCAGCTTCAAACCAACCAATACGAGTTCTACATCTCTTTCGATAAAGAGCCACAAGTGGAGATATTTGAATATTGGAGTGATAGCTATTGTTGTAGGCAAACTCAATAAAAGGTAAGTTAGTCATACAAGCTACACTTAAAATAAATAACACAGGCCCTTCATAGGTCCTCTCAAGTCCGAATGGTCCTCTCTGCCTAATCATCTATCTGGGGATGGAAAGTCGTACAAAGATTAACTTGGGTACCAAGGCCCTTTTGAAAAACTTTCCAAAAGTAAGAGGTATACTGAGTACCTCTATCTGAAATTATAGACAAAAGAATCTTATACAACTTTACCAACTCTCTGAGATAGAGCTTGGCATAATCCTCAGCTGAGTACGAAGTATGAACTTCCAAGAAATGGGCTGACTTGGTCATTCTATCAATAATAACCCAAATTAAATCATGTTGGTGATGCATACGAGGAAACCCTGTCACAAAATCCATATTCCCCACCTCACACTTCCAAGGGGGATGCTAAACTACTAAAGCACATCACTAGGCCTTTGGTGCTCAACCTTAACCTATTGACAATTTGAACAATTAGCTATGAACTCTGCAATATCTTTTTTTATGCCACTCCACTAATAGATTTTTCTCAAATCACGGTACATCTTAGTAGTTCTTGGGTGGATAAAGTATCGCACACCATGCACCTCTGCTAATATTTGTTGTCTCACCTATCAATACATGAAACACATAGTCTTCTCTGACAATGAAGCATACCAGCACACCCTTAGAAAAAAACCTCTACTTTCTAATATCTAACCGCTTCCTTCAACTTAACTAAACTGAGATCCCTATCTTGTTTTTCTTTCACTTCAGCAACCAATGAAGATTCCAAACCATTTTGAACCCAAATACTATCTTCAGCTGAGTCAACAAACCGAACACCTAATCTGATAAGGTGATGGACATCATAAACTAGCTTCTTCATATCTACCTCAATATGTTCAACACTACCCATAAACAATCTAATAAGGGTATCTGCCACTACACTGGCCTTGCCTGGAGATACAACACACTCATGTCATAATCTTTTAACAACTCAATTCATTTTCTCTAATGAAGATTCAGATCTTTTTATGTGAATACATACTAAAAACACTTATGATGTGTGAACACAACAACAAGAACCCTATAAAGATAATGTCTCCAATTCTTCAAGGCGAAGATGAAAGCTGCCAACTCAAGATCATGTGTTGGATAATTGTTCTCATAGATTTTAAGGAGCCTATAGGCATAAGCTATGACCTTACATCTCTACATTAAAAAACAGCCAAGACCAGCTCTAGAAGCATCACAGTAAACTACAAATCTATTTGAACCATCTGGCAAAGTTAAGACTGGGTGGAAGTTAGTCGAGTCTTCTATTCCTAAAAACTCTTATCGCATGAATCTGACCACTAAAATTGACCTTCTTCTAAGTCAGTAAAGACATGGGGGAAGAAATAAAAGAAAATCCTTTAACAAACCATCTTTAATAGCCAGACAAACCTAAGAAACTCCTAATATCTGATAGAAAGATGGGTCTACGCTAGTTTCTCACTACTTCAGTATTTTGAGGGTCAACTTGGGTGCCATCACCAAAAACTATATAACTAAGTAAATCTACTGATATCAACTAAAATTCACATTTACTGAACTTAGCTAATAAGTGATGATATCTAAGGGTTTGCAACACAGCCCTCAGATAATTTGCATGATTATTCACATTACGGGAATAGAAAAGTATGTCATCAATGAAGACTATGACAAACATGTCCAAGTACTGCTTGAAAATTCTATTCATCAAGTCCATTAAATTTGTAGCGGCAATTATTAGTCCAAAAGACATAACTAGGAATTCGAAATAACCATATTGAATTATGAAGGTTGTCTATAGAATGTTACATTCTTTGACTCCGAGCTGATGATAGCCGAATCTAAGGTCTATATTAGAGAAATAACTAGAACCCTTAAGTTGGTCAAACAATTCATCAATTCTGGGTAGTGGATACTTATTCTTGATTATGACTTCATTCAACGGACGATAGTCGATGCACATTCTAAGAGAATCGTCTTTCTTACCCATGAAAAGGACTGGAGCTCCCCATAGAGAAACACTAGGTATAATGAAACCATTATCTAAGAGGTCTTTTAATATTTTCTTTAATTCCTTAAGCTCAGATAGAGCCATTCTGTAGGGTGGAATAGAGATAGGCTGCATGTCTGGAAGAAGATTTATTCCAAAGTCGATTTCCCTCTCGGGAGAAGCTTTGGGAAGATATTCAGGGAACACATCTGGAAATCCATGTACTACTAGAACTGACTCAACACTCGAATTTTTTGAACTAAAGTCCTTAGTTTAGATCAGATGGTAAATATACCCCTTGGAGATTATCTTTCTTGCTCTAAGATAGGAAATCAATTGACATTTAGGTACTAAAGTACCACCTCTCCATTCAATTATTGGTTCATTAGAAAACTGAAACTGAACGACTCTATTTCTATAGTTAACTGAGCCATATAATTAGCAAATCCAATCTATACCAATAATGACATCAGAATCAATCATCTCTAACTCCACATGATCAATTGAAATGATTTTCTAAGATACTATGACTGTGCGATTTCTATATACCCTTCTGGATATAATAGATTTTCCCACTAGGATAGACACTAAGAAAGGCTCTTCTAATATTTGGTACTGACACCAAAGTTGGCGGCTATATAAAGATTCACAAAAGAAAGCAAAGCTCTAGGGTCTAATAAAACATTAACATGAAGATGAAATACCTGTAATGTACCTGTAACCACATCAGGACAACTTTCCTGATCATGCCGAATCTTGAGAGCAATTAATCTATTATGGTTCTGTCTAATGGTTGCATCAGAAGTGGCACCCTGCTGAGTCAGGCAACCAGCTGGAGCTAAAGAACGATTGGAATGACCTTGCTGACTAGCTCTTAGGCAATCCCTGACCCTGTGGCCTTGCTTTCCACATTCAAAACAAACATCACTACTAGCTCGACACTCACCCTTAGAGGTTACTACCATATTTCCCATAGAGCAGTTTTGTATGATAACTATTCACACTACGTTGGGACTTAGAGCCAGATGCTCTATCCCGACTGTCTTACCTAAACTTAGGCACTGTCACACTAGTTAAACATGGAGATGGGGTGAAAATTTTTAACAAAACTAAAAACAGTTACCGCCTTCTGACCTTGGCTGAGAAAAGTTAAAACTACCTATTTAGGCCTTCTTATGCTCTTGCTCCTTCTCTTTATGCTTCTCTTCCTCGATATGTTAATCATGAACCATGAGTCTAGATAGGTCCATCTCCTTAATCATCATAGTGTTCCTACACTCACTTAAACATACTATCAAATACAGCAAAGATAAACTTACTCATAGCCCTTATAGTTTTCAATATATTAAGATAGTCTAATTTTTTATTTTGTTTTAAAATGATAATGAGAGTAGCCATATTTCTAATTAGAAACTTTGAAGAGGCCTAATAGCACAATTTTCTCTAGCTTAGCCAAATCAACACATAAATCCTTTAATTTTATAATTTCAACGCCTGAAGATTTGTAAATTACACAGCTTCCTGGACTTAGAGTCAGCCACATAGTCGGAGCATACCTTTCCAATTGGGTGAACTTGAGCGAGTACTTATTCATACTCATACTACCCTGACTCAAGTTGTTGAATTTATGATCCTTAGCTTTCCTCAACTCAATAAGAAAGAACCTGTCTAAGAAAGTTATAGCAAACTCCTCCCACTCTACAGGACCATCCTCAATACCTCAGTCCTTCTTCTATTACTTAAACCAGGTGTAGCCCTGCAATTGATATGCAGCCAATTCTGCACTCATTCAAAGTGACTTTTATGATATTTGTCAATTTCTACATCATATCCATAAATTACTATGGATCCTCCTTAGACTTAAATCCAGAAAATAGAGGGGGATTCATCCAAGTGAAATCCTAAATCCTAACTGCAACTATATGTGTCACTAGATTGGGTGGTCCAATAGCCTGTTCATTGTTCTGAGCAGCTAAAGAATGAGTTAAGGTAGTAAAACCAGCCTTGAATTCATCATGAGAGACATACTTATTCAAGGGATCTTCCTGAATAGGTAGTGGTGCGAGCTGATCCATGTTCTTTCTTCTATTATTATTTTTTGGAGGCATTATCTGTAACTAGAATGAAGGATGAGTTAGAAAAGGAATTCAATAAAGCTCATGCCCTTTTGCACGACATAACTATTGAAAGAATGGAAACTTTTGTCAAAATGTCTTGTAGTCTCTTGTCCATAAATATGGTGCGCTTCACACCCATGCACAAGCCTCTAATCAACAAAACTTTTAGATATCCTCAGAAACTTTAAAACCTTAGGTTTTGATACTAAGTTTTTTCATGACCCAAGGCTACCCCTAGTCACGATAATGGTGCTTACAATCACAAGTGACCACAAGCTAACCCATGAGTGGTACCTACTGTGAGCACTGAGTAAAATTGTAATAAAATAACATGTATTGGAGGTAAGCTGATAAAATACTGTCAACTGAGATACTGAAATATATATATATATATAAAATAAATGACTTGTCTAAAATATCTAATAAATATTGGATACTAAATTATCTATCTAAAATAATTGATAATATTGAAAACTGAATGACTGTCTACTGTATGACTGATTGATTATCTGAAAAACTCTAAAGAACATGAGGAGTTGATGGGAATAACACCTAACTAACTCTGACTAACTAAACATAAGAGAATTTTGAAATAACTATAAAAGTATATCTTGTCCTTGATGGATGAGGATTTACCACTACTATTGCTGGGTAACATTGAGCTATCTAAGAACAGTCAGGAAACTGAGCATCCGTACTTATGTTATAAGACAACAGAGGCGAAAAAATCATGTGATCAGTACTTTGAATTTAATGGTATGTAAGATAAGGACTGACTGAAATGCATAAGATAACTAATAATGAATACATGTACTTGTAAAGTTTTAGAATGTAAGACCAAGCATAAACATATTACTAAGATAATCTGTAATCTGGAAGACTGAAATCTGTATAACTTAATAACTGACATTCTGTACACTTGGTCAAGTAAACCTGAATTGAGATATACTGGAATATTGACTGGAACTGTGAGAGGTATTATGTAAATGACATGCCTCAATCTAAGCTAATTGAGGTCAAACCTATATGTAATACCCCACATGTTTCTAAGCTAGGAAGTGAATAATTATTCCTACATATGAAATCTCCTATCCTGTGATTCATACTTGAGTACATGACTTACAATGACTATCCTAGTGATAGGATAGCTTATGATTCATTAAGCATGTTCATATGAGTCACTTAAGGTAATACAAGCTAAGAGTTTTTGAATCTATCAAGTTTTAGTGTTTGATTTTGCAAGGATCATCTTTGAATAAGTATAACTTGATTTTAATGTGGTATTTTGGCTAATTTAGACCCACCAAATTGTAGATAATCGAATTAGCTTTCCAACGATACCAATTTCGCCTTAATCCAATACCCGAGCAAAACATTATGCCCATTTTTGTGAGAGACAGTAAGGATAGGCGATTGGTTAGGCGCCGCCCAACCTAGTTTAGGAAATCACTTGGGCGCCGCCTAAGTCATTTCCAGTTTCCAAAAACACTCTGTTTTGAGTTATTTTAAGGGTAATTAAGTCTTTTAATACTCCTTACACGTCCCTAAACTTAACCCTACGAAATATATAGCTTCTAAACATATTACGACCCTATTATCATCTCAAAGCTCATCATCCAAGAGCACTAGAAGAGAAAAACAACTAGGTTTGTGTAACTAAGCTTGAAGATCCGATTTCAAGGAAATTCCTCTGTCAATCATCAAGAATCTTCCTTCTAAGGTATGCATGAGTTGATTCATGGACCTCTTTCGTCCATGAAGCTCAAGAACCATCTTCTAAATTTTATATTATGATGTTTATGTTGTTGGTGGTTGGAGTTTGATGATGCCTAAGATGGGATATTTGTATGTTTATTGTGAAGATATGGTGGTATTTAGCGTATAAATATTTGAAATTGGTGGTTGAATATTTATAATCTTGATGAATCCACCTATGCCTAAGATGTGCATGTAAGGTGTTTATGAAAATACCTAAGGGAATAGAAATCATGCTTTTATGACATAATAAGCCCTAAATGACTATTCCATGTTCTAAGTTTATGTTCAACGTGATCCCTATGCTATTGTCTTGAATTGAAGAAGTTGTACGAGATGCTCATGATATTGTTTTGATATGGAATGACCATGTTATTGAAGCCATGCAAGTATATACATGTTATGTGCATTCCCGATCATGTGATAGTTTGTTGAGAATCATTCTTAATATGAAATCCTTACTTATGATATTATGAGTTGTGGACTCAAATCTTATGATCAAGTCATGTCATGTGTGTCAGTTTTCTCCAATTGAGTCCTGGGGGTACTTGTACCCAAAAACTATAGTTATATGCCTAGATACATGTCATGTTTCACGATATTCGAACTCAAGCTATGATTCCATAGACTTCAGTCAGTCATGTGACTCAGGAAAACCTCATGATCTTAGTCAGTTATCAGATATCAATAACATTCCTCCAGTCAAAGGAATTCAGTAAAATTAAGTCATGCACAACCAGTTATTCATGTCCAGTCCCTTCAGATGTGAGTAGAGGTTAGCACCGAGTGAACCCAAGGATGGGAACTCACCCTCTAGTTCAAGGTGTGATTCTTAGTAGTCATTCTTCTGTTCTAGAACTATGTAGCCAGCGTAGGTTGAGACATCTTAACCCATTAGATTAGGGTTGATGAGGTGGCTTAACTCTTCAGTTTAGGGTTCCTACCATTCTCATTGAGTACCCACCAGATAAGGGTCACTCATAGGCTGTCCTTACCCATGGCACAGTATTGACACCCTTCCAATCGGGGCAAGGATTGGACCCAACTTAGCCATAACGGCATACATGGGGCATGTCAGTTAAACACTACTTCCCACAGTTTCAGTATCAGTCTAAGTAAAAGAACTCAGGAGGTTATTCATATTTTAGTATATACAGGACTGTTAGATACAGTCGTCCATGTTATCAGTTTCAGTATCAGTCCTGAAAGTTATCAGTAAACCATGTATTAGCTTACAGGTCATGCTATCACGTATTCACAGTCCCAGTTTCTATATATGTATGTTTGCACTCCCACGTTCATATTAGTCAGTCACTGTTGTTCATGCAGGGAACCCTTTATGTTCAGCCTACCTTCCTCGTATACTCACTACTCCAGTTGTACTGACGCATTTGCGCTATGATGCTTTCTTTTCATATTACACCATAGGTTCTGATACATGAGCTCCAGCCCAGCAGTAGCGGTAGCATTCTAGTCGCAGAGACACAGTGAGTTCTCATTGATTCGTGGACAATATGATTTGATTTATTTATTTATTTCTTCAGTTTAGTTTTATGGAGTTAGTTGGAGACATGTTCCTTCAACTCCTTATTCAAATAGTTTAGAGGCTTTCAGATTTATGTTCAGATTTATGTTCAGATTGAGTTGTTTTGGGTACTTTCACCCACATAATTGTATTCAGTTGAACCTTACGGCCTTACAGTTCTATGTATTCCGCATTATTATATCATGATTTGCAGTATATAGGTACAGATATCAGTCATGGGTTAGATTGTGGTCCCTTGAGGTCATGACCACCGTGTAGCATTCCGGTTCAGCAAATCGGGGTGTTACACTATAACCCCAATTAGAAGGATATCAGTACCTTGCCACTGGTACTGATACATGGTTGTGTGGTTCAACTAAACTAGTATCCAGAAGGACTAGGGTGTCACCCTCCACTTATAGGTGCCTATGAGATATACGTCAACCCTCAACTGGCAGAAAAACTATCAAACTTATGTTGTCTATGTCGTTCTAGAACTCAGGAATTTCTACTAAGGGTCACACCATCTACGGGAAGGTGAGCCCCCATCCTTGGGTTCTCTTGGTGCTAAATCCTACTCCTAACTAAACTGACATTGGTGTTGTCTTTAACAGAGCATCATAACTGATAGTGCTCATTATGATCATAATATTGGGTATAATAATGAGAATCATGGTTTAACTAACTTATTACTTAAAAATCTAAAATCATATAAAACACATAGGTATTGGGTATTCATAGCCCGCCAACACTAAATGGTGAAAAAAATATGATTACAATGCTTAAAAACAATTGTATGGAATCATGGTTTAAAAACCCAAAACATAATATTTCACCAAATAAGTGAGAGGCATGAACTTGAACATGGAAATGTTCAAAGAATGATAAACCAACATAGTTACATGGTTTAATTCAAAATCTAAGGATTTAACATTAAGCCAATTGAACATGACTTGCGAATCGGAATTCAAAACATGAAGTAGCTTAATTCACTTGGAAATACTTGTAACATGGCTTGTAATTGATTTAGTAGGAAATTCGTGGATTACTTTCATGAGATTCATGAATGACATCATAAAGTAGGATAAGATTTATACTTTAAAGTTAAAATAAGGTTTTGGGCTCAATGGGTGAAAAGGACCCATTGATGAATACACTACATACCTTAAGTAGAAGCTTTGGGGAAATTTCTTTGAAGTAGTTCTTGACCTAGAAAATCTCTAGCTGCTTGGGGAAGATGAAGAAACCACTTTTTCTTGATTCTATTTAGTGAATTGATATTTAATGATGTAAATTGGGGATTTGGGGCCTTTTATACCACCCTTTGTGAAGCTAAAATGACATGGGTTTGGCGTTTAAGGGAGTGGCGAAAGACATAAAATCCCTTGAAAAAATGTGTAGAAAACCGCATTCCCAGTTGATATGAGTCGACCTTAAGACTCGTATGTTAGGCTACGACTGGACTGCTGGCTCGTAAGTTTGGAAGATTCCAAAGAAAATGCACTAGTCTGGATATGAGCAGTACTTACGACTCATAATATGCCTATACAATTTGGTAATGTCACTCGTAAGATGAATGGACAACTTGGGGAACCAACACTGTTATTGGTATGAATTCTCTCCATATGAGTCATACCTTTGTATATGACTAAATACCCCCCTCTCATATCCTAGACAGAACCTTAAGGGGTCAATACTAATGTCCATACGACTAGTTTTATACGACTCGTACCCTTCTTGACGACTCATCGGGTCAAGTCGTACGTGTAACAGAATGTTTACCATGCTTTACTGACTTAGGTACGAGTCCAATAGATGGCTTGTATACTAGGGTACGATTAGGATCATGAGTCATATGTTGCACGAAGACTTGAAAAGATATGGGATATTACTAAAATCCATCATAGCTAACACAATAAGATCAGCCTAAGTATCAAACTCCCAAATAGTCACAACAAATAATCTATTAACCCGATCCACTACTAAAGAATCACCCACAAGAGTAGATACACATAATGGCACAGATAATAAATCCCAAAACAACTCTAAATGTGGGCCATAATAAGAAGACATATAAGAATAAGTGGATCTTAGATCAAATAAAGAAAAATCTGACTGATGGCACACCAAGATCATACCTATGATAACAGCATTTGAAGACTTAGCCTTGAGTCTAACAAGTATGGAATACTACTGACCACGCCGGCCACTTGGTTAGGATTCTAACCAATCTCCTAGTCTACCTTCCTAAGAACCTCGACTAAAAACCTAGATACAACCGCTAAGACCATGCACACCACCTCTAGCTAAGGGATATACTGCCCTAATCAGTGGAACACTCAAAGATAAAAGAACTATTGCTCCACGAATAGGCACTCTCTCGAGAAATGGACAAAAGCCCAACCACATAATATGCCCAAAGCTATGTATTGAAACTAATAGATTTGGCTGACCCAAAATAACCACCACTACTAGAATAACTCTAATACCCATACGTTTCTAGGTTTAGACCACTGCCTAATAGTATTATAAGCGGTCTAGCACCTAAAAATTTTGATAAGTGTTGAGTACTTAGCTTAAGTTTTAGCATCCTAACTTTGATGACCTTTAAAGTGACTTTTTCGGCCTCGAGATGTAACTGTATTAGTTGATTCATGTTCAGAGGTCTAAATAGTATGTCTCAGGTAAGTTGTAGATTTTTTGGGCAGCTTTTGGACCATGTTTGGATTTCCAAAACAGCAAGTCAACGTAGTTTCATCACATCGTAGTGACTATAGCAATGGGACGTCCATCACGTCGCAGTGATTAGCAAATCAGCAATTGTCTGATTCCAGTAAGCCGCTGCGATTTTACCATATCATAGTGGAAATAGCGATGGAAGCCTTATTGCATTGCGATGAAGGCCAAAATAGCAATTGTGAAAATCCAGTAACTCACCTCAATTGCACCGTATCATAGTGAGTATACTGATGGGGCGGTCACTTCATTACGATGAAGGTCAAATTTGGGTTTCCAGTTATGAATTAAAATCTCCAAGGGCATTTAGGTTCTTTCCCTTCACCCTATTCAGTCAAAAATCTGGATTAATCATCAATTAAGGCATAATATGCCATATTTTTACTATTTCTCTTCAAAATAAACCCTATCCATAACCCAAATTCATCTAGTTAAACCATTATTTCCTCAAGAACTCTTAAGAATTCAAGCTTCTCCGCCCAAGAACGACCAAGAACTATAATTTTCTTGAAAGGTTAAAACCCTAAGGTATGTTAAGTGTTCATCCATGGTCCCTTTTCACCCATGGAGTCCAAGAACCCAAATTTTAAGTTTTAAGTTAGGATTTTTACATGTTCCCGTGACTTTTACGTATAAATTTCCATGAATCTTAAGTTTATATCATGTTTTCATTAAATTGTTGGTGATATTAAACCGTACATGTTTGAATGGTATTGTTTGCTAAATTTAAATCTTAATTAGGGATTTTAGAAGTGAAGTCATGTTAATACTACTAGTCTTAAACTATTCTCATGCTTAGCCTAAACCATGAACTGTATGTGTTTGATGAAATGCCTACTAGAATGAGTTTTGAAGAAATGCTTACATGTCATGAACTTAAAGTAGTCCCTATGTTCTATAACTATGTAGCCAACATAGGATATGAGGAGCCACTCATCAGTTTAGGATTGACTACCTCTCAGGGATCACCTGTCAGTTTAGGCTTGACACCCTGGTCCTTTGAGATGTTAGTTAGTAGATCCACCCAGCCATTATTAGTACCCGTGGCACGGTACTAACACCCTTATAACTAGGGTCACAGGTTAGACCCCGATAGTATATTGGGTCATGTCAGTTATAGTTAGCTCCAACAGTCAAAGTTTAGTATTCAGTATAGAGTACAGATCAAACTTGCTTACCCATAGCATACAGTTATTAGTTATTCAGTATCAGTATTCCAGTACTTTTATCACAGATTATTTTTAGTATCATGTTATATGCTTGGTTATGCATCCTTAGGTATTACAACTTTCTCGTATAGTGTTGTATTAGTTCTCTCATGCTGTTTATTCAGTCATGCATTATTCATGCTCATGAACCCATGAATATCTACCTAACCTCATTTAGCATACGAGTACATTCAAAGTACTGAATGTATATTCGTTTCTTGTGCTATGGTGTCTTATATCATAGCTTTGGATGCTTAGGTTCCTAACTGTACCTAGATAACCCAGCACACCAGTAGCAGCAGTAGTGGTGAGTCCTTATGTTTCGAGGACCAATTATGTTTATTTCAGTATCTCAATTTTACTTGTTAGTCAGAGTTAGTTAGGGACTTGTCTTATCAACTCCTCAGTTACTTAGTTAGAGGCTTTCATACACTTTTAGAAAGTAGTTTAGTTTGCAGTTTCTATTGACAGACATTATGTTTTATTCTTTAGATATTTAATTTCAGATTTATAAATTTATATATGATTGATGTTCTTAAAACCTTATGGAAATTCTAGTAAATTCCTCACATATTCCATGTTATATTATTTAGTGCTCACAGCAGGTGCCAGCATGGGTTAGTTTATGGTCCTTTGGAGCTGCAAGCACCATGTGACACCCAGGGTGTACTCTCGGGGCATTACAAGCTTGGCATCAGAGCCTAAGGTCTTAAAGTGTCCTAGGGAGTCTGAAAGCTGCATTGAATAGAGTCTTGTGCATGGGTGTGAAATGTGCCACACTTATAGGTAAGAGCTACAAGACATTTTAAGAAAAGTTTCCCCTCTTTCAGTATTCACATCATGTGAGTGAGCATGAACTCAATTTAAACTCTTATTCTAATCAAATCTTATTTACATTTATAGAATATTCCTCCTAGAAAGTCTAACGGAAGGACAAACAGGAATCAACCCGTACCTCCACCTATTTATGAAGATCCCCTGAACGATCCTATTTCTCATGCAAAATTTAGAGCGAAATTCACTACATTCACTATCGTCCTAGTGGCTAACACTGCCACATCCAGGATTCGGGACTTCGCCCGAATGAATTCTCCTTCATTTTTGGGATCCAAGTGTGACAAAAATTCACAAAAATTACTTGAATGGTTCATAATGTACCAAACATTATAGGTGTAACTTTTAGTGAAAGCGCTGAATTGGCTACTTACCAGTTGCAGGATATATCTCACACCTAGTTTAAGTAGTAGAAAGAGGATAAGGGTACTGATGTAGGGCCTATAGAATGGGAGGAGTTTGCAACAACCTTATTAGATGGATTCTTCCATTTAGAGATGAGAAAATCTAAGGTGTTAGAGTTTATTAACTTGAAATAGGGCAACATAAGTGTTAAGGAGTACTCTCTTAAGTTTACTCTCTTAAGTTTACTCAGCTAGCCAGGTATTCTCCTCATGTAGTGGCTGATAATAGGTTTAGGATAAGCAAGTTTGTATTTAGAGTATCTGATAGTATGGTCAAGGAGTGTAGAACTGCAATGTTGATTAAGGAAATGGATTTGTCTAGGTTGATAGTCCATTCTCAACAGATTGAAGAAGAGAAGGTTATGGAGAGAGAGAGGGAGAGTAAGAAGGATAGAATAAGTAGCTTTAATTTTACTCAGCCAAAGTTAGAGGGTGGTAACGGTCCTTAATTTTTTCTAAAATCTTTAGCCCCAGCTCCATCTTCAGCCAGTGTACTAGTGCCCATATTCAAACATGGTAACTGGGATAGGGAGCAAGGTTTTAAGTCCCAGGGCAAAAGTAACAGTTATTGTACAAATCCTCTTTGTCAAAAATATAGTAGAAACCATCAGAGAGAGTGTTGGGATGGCAGTGATGTCTGTTTTGGGTATGGAAGACCAGGCCATAGGTTTTGGGAGTGTTGAGTAGTGGCATTGAAGTGTAGGTATGAGCGCCATTACGACCAGTCTCATTTGTCATCAGCATCAGCAAGTCGCCCAACTTAGCAGGGTACCACTTCCAGTGCTACCAGTGGTCAATTTCTAAACAAGATTTATGAAATACAGTCCTGACAGGATCAGGAAAATTCTCCTTATGTGGTTACTGGTACATTACAGGTCTTTTATTTTCATGTTTATGCTTTACTAAATCCCGGAGCTTCTCTTTATATTGTAATCCCTTACATAGCTGTCAACTTCAGAGTTAGTACCAAAACCTTAATAGATCTTTTCTCAGTGTCTACCCTAGTGGGTAAGTCTATCATAGACCAGTGAGTATACAAGAACTGTCTGATTATAGTTTCTCAGAAAGTTACATCAGTGGACCTTGTAGAAATAGAGATAATGTATTTTGACATTATTCTCAAAATAGATTGGCTTCATTCATGCTATGCTTCAGTTGATTGTCAAAACAAAATCATTCATTTTCAACCAGTTTGGGAATAGAGGGGTAGTACTACATCGCTTAAGGGTCATCTTGTTTCATACCTTAGAGCAAGGAAAATGATATCCAAGGAGTGTGTCTACTATCTAGTGCGAGTCAAAGACTCTAATTCTTAAATTCCTAACCTTGAGTCGGTGTCTGTAGTAAGGGAATTTCTTGATGTGTTTACTGAAGACCTTCTCGGGGTTTCTCCTGATAGGGAAATTGACTTTGGAATAGACCTTCTTCCAGATACTCAGCCTATCTCTATTTCGCCATACAGAATGGCTCCTGCCAAACTTAAAGAATTGAAAGAATAGATGAAAATCCTCTTAGATATGAGATTCATTAGTCCTAGTGTTTCCCTATGGAGCACTCTATTTCTTTTCGTGCGTAAGAAATAAGGTTCTCTTAGAATGTGCATTGATTACAGTCAGCTAAACAAAGTCACCATAATGAATAAGTACCCGTTTCCTAGAATCGATGACATGTTTGACCAACTTCAGGGTGCCAGTTATTTCTCTAATATAGATCTCAGATCCGGCTATCATTAGCTTAGATTCAACGAATGCGACATTCCAAAAATATCTTTCAGAACTCTGTATGGTCACTTCAAATTTATAGTCATGTCCTTTGGCCTAACTAATTCCCCAACAACCTTCATGGACTCGATGAACCGAGTGTTTAAGCAGTACTTAGATATGTTCATCAAAGTTTTCAATGATGATATTCTTGTCTATTCCCGGAATAAAAATGATCATATAGACCATCTCAGAATAGTATTGCAGACCCTTAGAGCCCATTAATAGTTCGCCAAATTTAGTAAGTGTAATTTTGACTAAGATTAGTAGCTTCTCTTGGCCATATTATTTTTGGTGATGGCATTAGTGTCGACCCTCAAAAGACCAAAGCAGTAAAAATATGGCCTAGACCCATCTCTCCATTAGATATTAGGAGTTTCTTGGCTTTGGCTAGTTATTACCAATGGTTTATCAAAGGGTTTTCATCTATTGGATCCCCTATGTCCAGATTGACCTAGAAGAAGGTCAAATTTCAGTGGTCAGATTCCTATGAGAAGATTTTTCAGGAGTTAAAGACTCGACTCACCTCAACCCTAGTTTTTGACATTGCACAATGGTTTAGATAAGTTTGTTGTTTACTGTGATGCTTCTAGAGTTGGTTTGGGTTGTGCGTTGATGCATAGAGGCAAGGTTAGAGCCTATGCCTCTAGACAGCTTAAACTCCATGAAAAGAATTATGCTACCCATGATCTTGAATTAGAAACTATTGTGTTTTCCTTAAAGATTTGGAGACATAACCTATATGGGGTGCATTTTGATGTGTTCACGGATCACAAGAGTTTGTAGTATGTATTTTCATAAAAAAGATTTGAATCTCCATCAGAGAAAGTGGTTAGAATTTTTGAAAGACTATGATATGAATGTTTTGTACCACCCAAGCAAGGCCAATGTAGTGGTAGATGCCCTTAGTAGATTGTCCTTGGGTAGTGTTGTGCATTTTTAGAATGATAAGAAGAAGTTGGTTTAGGAGGTTCATCAATTGGCCAGATTAGGTGTTCATTTAATTGATTCAGCTGAGGGTAGTGTTTGGGTGTAGAATAGTTCATAATCTTCTTTTGATGCCGCAGAAAAAGAAAAGAAAGACAAGGACCCCACTCTAGTTAAGTTAAAGGAATCAGTCATAGATAAAAAAGTAGAGGTTTTCTCCAAAGGGGGAGATAGTGTGTTACGTTTCCAGGGTAGACTGTTTGTGCCATGTGTGGATAATTTAAGATAGTGAATTCTTACAGAAGCATATGGTGTGTAGTACTCTATTCATCCAGGGGCCACTAAGATGTACCTTGATTTATGGGAAATCTACTGGTGGAGTGGGATGAAAGAAATATTGTAGAGTATGTAGCTAGGTGCTCTAATTGTCAGTAGGTCAAGGTTGAGCACCAGAAGCCTAGTGGCACTATAAAGGAGTTCATTATTCCCACTTATAAATGGAAAATGGTGAATATGGACTTTGTGACAGGTTTGCCTCGTACTCATCGTCAGCATGATTAAATTTGGGTCATTATGGATAGGATGACCAAATCAGCCCATTTCTTGCTAGTCCATACTTCTTATTTAGCCGAGGACTATGCCAAGATCTATATTATAGAGTTGGTTAGGTTGCATATAGTCTTGTTGTCCATTATTTTCGATAGAGGTACTCAGTTTACCTCTCATTCTTTGGAAGGATTTTTAGAAGGTCCTTGGTACCCAAATTCATCTTAGTACAGTGTTTCACCATCAGATAGATGGTCAAGCATAGAGAACCATTCAGTCCTTAGAGGACATGTTGAGAGCTTATGTTATTGACTTTAAAGGTAGTTGGGATGATCACTTGCCTTTGATTGAGTTTGTGTATAACAACACCTATCACTCCTGTATCCAAATGGATCCATTTGAGGCTCTATATGGGTAGATATGTATGTCTCCTATTGCCTGGTTTGAGGTAGGTGAGACTGACTTGATAGGGTCTTATTTAGTGTATGATGCATTGGAGAAAGTTCAGTTGATTAGAAAGAGGCTTAAGACAGCCAAGAGCTGACTTAAATCTTATGTAGATGTGAGGAGGAAGGACCTCAAGTTTGTGATTGGTGATTTTGTATATTTGAAGATCTCTCCCATGAAGGGGGTGAAGAGATTTGGAAACAAGGGGAAACTCAATCCCCGATATGTTGGGCCTTTCAAGATCGTGAGCCGTTTTGGGGAAGTAGCATATAAATTTGAATTGTCCGTAAATTTTGCATCAATGCATCCAGTGTTCCATATTTATATATTAAAGAAGTGTGTTGGTGGTCCAACTGATGTCTTTCCATTAGAAAGCTTAGATATTCAGAGCAACCTTTCCTACGAAGAACTCCCAGTTGAAATATTAGATCATTAGATTTGCAGACTAAGGAACAAAGAAGTTCCCTCGGTCAAAGTGCTTTGGAGGAATTAGTCTGTTGAGGAAGCTACTTGAGAACTAGAAGATGATATGCAGACCAAGTACACCTATCTTTTCTCCTTGAATTCAGAATCAGCTCAAGGTAATAGTTTTTCCCTTAAAGTTCTTCCTTATCATTCATAATTCCAGCCATATAATCAGTTTTATGTCATTGCATGCATTCATGAATCAGTTCAGTCATTCACCATGTTGCAGACTCAGTCATGTAATCATGCTATCTTGTATGCATAATCAGCATGTAATCTTAGTACCTCATTATTTTCAGCTTATTCAGTCTCATTCGAGGATGAATATCCCCAAGGGGGAGATACTATAATACCACGTACGTTTCTAGGTTCAAGCAAGCTCCTAGTACTAGTATAAGCAGCCTAGCACCTAAAAATTTTGATAAGGGTTGGATAATTAGCTTAACTTTTAGCCTCCTAACTTTGATGACCTTTAAAGTGACTTTACCGATCCCGGGACGTAAGTGTATGAGTTGATTCATATTCAAGGGTCTAAATAGCATGTCTCGGGTAAGTTTCAGATATTTTGGGCAAGGTTTGGACCATGTTTGGATTTCCAAAACAGCAAGTCACCATGATTTCATCACGTCGCAGTAACTATAGCGATCGGAGTTCCATCGCATCTCGGTGAGAAGCAAATTAGCAATTGTATGATTTCAGTAAGCCATCGTGATTTCACTGCGTCGCAGTGGAAATAGCGATGGAAGCCTCATTGTATTGCGGTAAAGGCCAAAATAGCAATTGTCAAAATCTAGTAACTTACCTCAATTGCACCGCATCATGGTGAGTATAATAATGGGGCGGTCACCGCATCACTATGAAGGTCCAATTCGGGTTTCCAGTTATGAATTAAAATTTCCAAGGACATTTAGGTCCTTTTCCTTCACCCTATTCAGTCAAAACACTGGAATCATTAGTTAAGGCATAATATGACATATTTTCACTATTTCTCTTCAAAATAAACCCTAGCCATAACCCAAATTCATCTAGTTCAACCATTAATTCCTCAAGAAAGCTTAAGAATTCAAGCTTCTCCACCCAAGAACGACCAAGAACTATAATTTTCTTGAAAGGTTAAAAACCTAAGGTATGTTAAATGTTCATCCATGGTCCCTTTTCACCCATGGAGTCCAACAACCCAAATTTCAAGTTTTAAGTTAGTATTTTTACATGTTCCCGTGAATTTTACTTATAAATTTCCATGAATCTCAAGTTTATATCACGTTTCCATTAAATTGTTGGTGATATTAAACCGTACATGTTTGAATGGTGTTGTTTGCTAAATTTAAATCTTAATTAGGGATTTTAGAAGTGAAGTCATGTTAATACTACTAGTCTTAAACTATTTTCATGCTTAGCCTAAACCATGAACTGTATGTGTTTGATGAAATGCCTATAAGAATCAGTTTTGAAGAAATGCTTACATATCATGTCCTTAAAGTTTTAGTAAAAAACTCTCTATTATTGTTTTCAAGTCCCGGGGGTTTTGACTACCTAAAATCTAGTTGTTTATCTAGTTTTCAGTACTTTTAGAGTGGTTTCAGATAAACCATAAACGCAAGTAGTTCAGTCAGTAATCATAATCATTTAAACTAATATCAGTACAAAAGTCAGTGTCTTTTAGTTGGGAGTAGGATTTAGCACCGAGCGAATGTAGAGATTGGCGTCTTCCCTGTCAGTTAGGTAGAGTCGTTAGTAGAAATCCCTGTGTTTCGAAACTACGTAACCAGTGTAGGATATGAGGAGCCACCCATCAGTTTAGTCTTGACACCTTAGTCCTTCGGGAAGTTAGCTAGTGGATTCACCAAGCCTTTGTTAGTACCCATGGCACGATACTAACGCCCTTCCAACTACACTCACAGGTTGGACCTCGATAGTATATCAAGGCATGTTGGTTATAGTTAGCTCCCATAGTCTCATTTTAGTATTCAGTATAGAGTACAGATCAGACTTGCTTCACTATAGCATACAACTATCAATTATTCATTATTAGTATTCCAGAACATTAGTTACAAATTATTTCTAGTATCATGTTATATGTTTGGTCATGCATCCTTAGGTATTACAACTTTCTTGTATACTGTTGTATCATCCCTTTTATGCTATTTATTCAGTCCTACATAATTCATATTCATGAACCCATGCATATCAGCCTAACCTTATTTAGCATACCAATACATTCAAAGTACTGACAGTATACTCGTTTCTTGCACTATAGTGTCTTATATCAGAGGTTCAGACACTCAAACTTCCGATCGTACCTAGATAACCCAGCGCACCAGTAGCAGCAGTAGTGGTGAGTTATGTTCCAAGGACCAATTATGTTTATTTCAGTATCTCAATTTTAGTAGTCAGTCGGAGTTAGTTGGGGACTTATCCCATTAACTCCTCAATTACTCAGTTAAAGGCTTTCAGGTACTCTTAGACAGTGGTTCACTTTTCAGTTGCTATTGACAGACATTATGTTTTATTCTTTAGATGGTTAATTTTAGATTTATAAATTCAGATATGATTGATGTTCTTAAAATCATATGGCAATTCTAGTAAATTCCTCACATATTCCATGTTATATTATTCAGTGCTTATAGCAGGTACCAGCATGGGTTAGCTTGTGATCCTTTGGGGCTGTAACCGCCTAGTGACACCTAGGGTATATTCTTGGGGATTTACAATAATAAGAAGAAAAAAACCTCAAAGAATTACCACTACCTTGGATAAGATGTTCACTATAACTAGAATGACCTATATCGATAATCTAAAGTGCGGCCTGCACTAGCCTACTAGATTGACACTAATTCTTATATAGCTTATATAGAGGGTACCTACCCTAACAATAATTTCCTTTGAACCAGGAGCCACTAAGGTTCCCTACCCTAATATAGCAGGCTCTTATCATTGCTCGCTTGGCCCTTGCGATGTATCTCCTCCATAACCCAAGCATGATTAAAAACCTCAGCAAAAGACCTACTCGCGGTAACCAAACTTTGTGTACAAATCCAAAGAGGGAGTCTCAATTCCTAAACAAATCAACAAACCCTTTCATTCTCAGTAGTTAGAATAGAGGTAGCATGCCTAGACAACTGATTGAGACTCATACTTCACAATAGTCATAGATCCCTACTACAACCTCGAGAGCTGATACCTCATATGATCCATAAAACTCTGAGGCATTTACTTCTCTAAGAATATCTCAAAGAATTGAGTCTATGTCAATGGGGGAGATCCAGTTGACCTAAAATTAGACGACCTCTCCATGAATTTTGAGTTTCCAAGTCCAACTGAAAAGTAGTTTTATCCATACTACGAGCTTCAACTAGGACCAAATGATAGGGCCTATCCTTTTGGGCAACAAAAAAAACTCATACACATCCTTGCCCGGTGCACTATAAAACCTAGGCAGAGCCAATCTAAAGAATTTAACCAATAATTTCTACTCCTAAATAGACATAGCAGTCTAGGAAACTTCAATCTATGAAATCACCGGTGCAGAAGGGACCTCAACTCTGGGATTCACAATTATAGCCTACACCCCTGCCTTAGTACCATTCAGATTCATAGTCTGTGCACCATTAGATATCTAACCCCCAAACAATCCTTATATCTAAACCAAAGTATCCTGAGCGTAGAAGAAAAAATAAACCCGTGTCCAGCCTTGGTTGGTCCCTGGCCCACCACCGGCTGGGGCAGAAGAATCTCTAGCTCGAGAGTAGGATTAGGGTCTAGTGACATCCCTCTATCCTATACCCTAATTCGGGACATATATATATAGGTTTTACACGACCTCTAGGTCATCCACGATCACTGGTAGAATCCCTAGGCTTGGACTCAAGATCCTCACCTCGTGTAGTGATATCACATGTCCTATCTATCTGCAAAAGAGTGAAACCAAAGGAATTCTTTATAAACCAACTCAGACTCTTAGAAAGAAATGAGTGAATGAAGTGAAGAACTCCTAAGAATCTCCTATAGCCTCCCGAAGATAATAAACAAACGTAATCATTCCTATTTGAAGACACTACTAGACACTTGGTCCTGTATTAATAATACTGGTGAACCTAGGCTCTGATACCAATTGTCAGGACTCAATTTATGAGTTATGATGGAAACTCCTTTATCCCACTAGTAGATAAGCCAAACCATAGCTCAAAGCTATAAGAAATGGCCTAATTTGGTGGAAAATTGCCTAAAAGTGAGAAATCAATAATTAGAGACTTAAATAACAATAAGACAGTAGTAATAGTTCAAATAGAGATAAATCATTAACCACCATCCCACGACCTAGTAGTATTAGTACAAGAGCTAATACAAAAGGAACATAAGTACCGAAATAGTCAAATATAATCTTTCTCTAAAAATAAAAGACTAGCATAGATAATAGAAGAAAAAAGGGGGCAACTTCGACTCCGTGAGCTCACCCTATCTCTGAAATTAACTGAGCAAAATGTCACATCAGCAGAGGCTACTAGTACTTGGATATGCACCAGAAAAGTATAGAAGTGTAGTGTGAGTACCAAAACCATGGGTACTCAGTAGGCATCATTAGTTGATGGAGCTAAATCATGATATAAATATGATAAGATAATAGATAAATAAGCCAAGTCAAGGTAAAGGGGAAAACCTGGAAATAAGCTCCAATACTGTGAATAAATAATAAAAATAGATATAATATGAAAGAAAGCATGATTAAAACTACATGACTGACCCTCACAATCCAGTAAGTATGGAAAAATAAATATCCCAATGCAGGCACCCATAATCCCAGAAGGTAAAATCAACTTAAAGTAAATCCAAAAATCTATAAACATCTTCTATAACGATTAACCCATACATACTGTATCATATTATAAATAAACTCCAAATATGGACTTGAACCAAAACTCAATAATATCAACATCATTACATCATTTTTTAGACTCAACCAAAACTTATATTATTAATATATCAATTTTTAGACTTGAATCAAAACTCATATCATCATTAGAATTATCAATTGTCAGACTTGAAGCAAAACTCGATATCAATAAACAATCGAGTTTTGTCCAAAATTAGCACCAACTCTTAAATACCAAACTAGAATAATCATTAAGTATTTAATCTCCTCAAAGTCCCACCATAACCATTACAAAGGGTATAATATACATATAGAAGTACAAAAACTTGCACAAGTCCTTGCCTAAGTTGGGTTGGAGGAGCCCACTTCGAATCCCTGAAATCCATTCTAAGGAAAACTCTACCCTAGTCTAAGCTAAGGTATATAAATTTACTACTAAATTTCTATTAAGATAGCAATTCCAATTAAAACATTAACAACTAAGTCAATCCCACCTAAATTACGGTTCTAAGATAACCTAAACAATCCAAATAAGAATAATCATACCAATCATTCAATCCCATATCTAGCATAATATCATAATTATACTACAAAGTAGCTCAATCTATAAAGAAGGTAAACCTAGCCTACCTGAATGTAGATGAAAAGCTCGAAGAATCCACAAACTAGCAATTTCCCCTTTTAAAAAGCTTCTATAAGATGGCACGCTATGAAAATCACAATATACTCATCAATACAAGATCAATGATACCCATATAGAAATATTATGCTTCAGGTCCTAAATTACATAAAAATTCCATATGGGGCATGTTTGTGGAATTGATAACACATCCCTCGATGCTCCTTTTTACCCTGAAGAATGGGTGAATTGCGAGCTCTAATAATGCTACAATAAACCCACCGATGTTCTAGGAAATTTGGAAAAGCTTAAAGGATTAAATCATGAAAATAATGAAATCTTACAAAGAATTCAGAGAAGAAATACATAATTTAAGTCCACAAATGCTCCAAAATAATCCACCAATGATTTCCCAATTTTTCACACTTTTTATGGTTCTATTTTCTTGAGAATGGGTGAAAAATGTGAGAAACCGGGCTAAGTGGGGGTATTTATAAGCTTCCCAGGTGTACAGGTGTCGCTTAAGACACTAGGTTGCTTAAGAGGACATTCCTTAAGTGACCAAGTGTCCCTTATGTGATACTTGCTACCACCATACATGTTTCTTAAGCGACCTTTGGCTTCTTAAGCGGCCACCGCTTTAGTGACCTTTCACTACTTAAGCGACCATCACTTAAAAGCCAAAGGAATCACTTAAGCAATACTTGTTGGGATATGCAAGGTCATTTAAGAGACTTTCTTTTTGTTTAAGTGATGCACCTGCACCAGTTGAAACTTTGAATCTTTGTCATATCTCTTTCAACCCTTTAGGATTCATTCAAAATCCCATATATGAAAATGAACTATGCTGCCCTACAAAATTTAATGTTTCGGACTTAATGGTGCTGTCAAAATTTTCATCCAAGGTCATTTTGATGAAAAGTAGTTCCCACACCCATGTGCCATTTTTCTTAGCTTTTGATCAATAGCTCGATATGAGTTCGAGAGTCTTGAGACCCAGATCAAGGGTCCACCTAGACTAAAATTAACATTCCAGAGCTGTTGGAACTATCAGAATAGGCATACAAGATTATTTGATTGAACTTTTCTCTCAGTTTCCAATCTGAACTCGCGAAGACTTCAAAATTGGAAATTAGCTCTAAAAATAACAAAAAACTACCCGGTAATCAAATTGACAGTTCTTACAAGTTATAAATGACTTAGGCTAGCTATAGAAAAGCTCTAAATAATGAAAATGAGTGGAAATAGAAATAATAACTTGGGCTAGCTACAGAAAAGCTCTAAATGATGAAAATGAGTAGAAATAGAAAAAATAACCTGGAGAGTTATTATATTTATGTTATTCCTTTTATTGTCCAAATAATATCATGCACAACAATCTATGTTTTGGAAGTATTTTTTTTTGTTCCAATTATAATACTATTAGCAGTGAGAATATTAACCTATCATTCATTAGGAAAGATAAATCTTCTCATCTTGAGTTTTTAGTTTTATTTATCAAAGTGACAAAGAAGTCCTGCAATTTGAGAAAATTTGAGTATTTTAAATGTCAAATTACTGTCCTTATTTTGAACATCAACCTGGTTATTCCATGTCCTCTGTATAATTGTGTCATGATAAGAAAGCTCATCTATGGAAGAGACTAGTAGGATGAAGAAGAGGGAGCTAATAAAGGAGAGGAAGTTTAATATAATGCTTTCTTTATTAAGATCAATAAAATAGTAAAATATGAAAAATTGTACACTTGTTATAGCCTACTTATCTTTATATACAGTTGTACCTAGCTATGATATTATCATTTACAATATAATCTACTAGTAATTAGTTACAACCAACTCTAACTGACCTGTACAACTCGCAACAATTGTACCTTTAACTCTTCTTTAAACTCTATCATCAACCCTCTTCATCAAGATATAGGTTGAAAATGATTTTTTCATGCCTAGCTTGCTTGATGAATATTCTTGTTGAGTTCTTCCCAAGCTTTTATAAACTAGATAAGTTACATGGTCTTTGGTCCCAGCAGGTTGAGTCTATAAGTATCTTACATGAATTTTTTTCTCTGACAAAATGACAGTCTATGTCAAAGTGTTTGGTTCTTTAATGGAATATCGGATGGGCTACGATTTGGATTGCAGCCTTGCTATCACAAATGAGTTCAATAGGCAAAGATCCTTCAGTTCCTAGTTCCTTAAACAAAACTATCAATCATGTGATCTCAGTTATAGTTGTAACCATACTTCTGAGTTCAAACTCCGCTGAAATTCTAGAAATAATTTCCTATTTCTTAGACTTCCAAGATATCAGTGCACTTCTAAATTTCACTGTGTAGCTAGTAAAAAATTTTCTGTTTTCAATGCAGGCTCCCCAATCAGAGTCACAATAGGCTACTAGTGTTTTATATTTTCATGAAGGCATAAATAACCCAAGTCTTGTAGTTTCTTTGATGTTTTCACCACTCTTATAGTTGCATCCAAGTGAGACTATCTTAGCGCATGTATGTGTTGAGTTAGATCTTGAGTACAAAGGCAATGTCTAGTCTAGTTAGGGTCAGATACAACAATCTACCAATAGTTCTTTGATACTTTCCTTTATCTACAAGCAGAACATCAGTAAGACTCTCTTCATGCTTTACAAACCGACCATACTATAGTAATGTAAGTTTCTAATTAAACTCTAATAGTGTGGCCACTGGTTTACTTCTTGCTACCATTTCAAACACAAGTTATAGTGCATATTTATTCATAATATATATACATACAAGTACATTCACATACATAAAAGATAATAATTATAAGGTTATTGAAATTTACACTTGTACATATGTACTGTGGTCTAAAGACCAAAAGACCTTTGATGTAATAATGAAGTAGAGGAAGTGTAAAGTCATTCTCAATTAACATTCTTGCATGTATTATGATCTTTTTGTTGTGATTTCTTTCTTAATAACTGCAGACATTAAGAAAAGTATCTCAACTGACAAAAAAGGACTTAGAGGCAAAAAAGTATAGAAGATAGCCATTCTAAGCAGAAAAGTATCCCAAATGTCCTGCTGGCACATATCTAGGTCTAAATTTGTCAACTTTCTTGACTTATGTAGCATAGAAAAGACATAAAAACACCCAAAAATAACTGAGTAAAGAAGATCTATTGAACAATGTCTCAAATAGAGATTTTCCATAAAGAAAGTTATAGGAAACCTATTTAGAGTATAGAGAGTTGCAACTACATCTTCTCCCCAAAACCTGGGAGGTATAGATGCCTAAAATCTAAGTGCTATAGCTATATCTAGCATATATGTATGCCTACTCTGTAGCACCGCATTCTATCGAGAAGTGTAGAGACACAAGATTTTGATGAATAACCCCTGAGTCAATTAAGAGTGTACTAACTTATTCATTAAAGAATTCAATGCTATTATTTGATCTAAGGACCTTGAGATTGAACTGTAACTGATTCATAATGATATTCAAAAAATTTATCAAAATAAATACTGAATCAGCTTTAGTTTTCAACATAAAAGTCCATGTATATCTTGAAAAATCATCTACTAAGGCTAGAAAATATCTTTTTCCACCATGAGTTGGAACCTTGTAGAGTCCCCAAACATTATTATGAACAAGATCAAGTGCAACAGTTGAAGAAGGATAATTTTAATGGAAAAGGAAGTCAAGATTATTTAGCAATAGGACAAACTAAATAATGATGTTTTTGCAACTGTATGGTATTGTTTAGAAAGCCTTGGGGTTGCACCACACTGTGGAGGACCAAGTCCGTCAAAGTTAATAACAACCAATCAAACAATAAAGTGTAGGGAAACTAAAGGTTGTGCAGGAAAGTAACAACACACAATATTTAACTTGGAAACCTCCTTGCTCAAGGGAGGAAAAACCACGGCTTGCCCTCAAAAGCACTAATGAAATCCATTAGAATCAACCTCTTGATTATAAACTCTATTTCATCTAACTCCAGGCTCCTTCCGCTTGTAATAACTCTACTACAAGCTCATCTTGACAATTCTGCCAATGACACTCTACACTGATTAACTCTAATTAGTATCAAACTTAAGCAACTCTATCTATGCACTCTCTAATCAAAGAGAAAATTTCATCACTCATATAACATGAGTAATTTAGTTTAAAAATCAAGCCTCACTCAGGAACAATATTTATTTATGCATACACATACAACTAAGAACTTAAGTAATGTCAGATATGGAGTTTGTTCCTTTCTCTCTCTTCAACACTCTTTTTGAATTTGCAAAAATCATTTGATAAATAAGCATCTTTTTTTATAGATGAGTGATGATTAGGGATAAAATATCATTGGACGGGGTGTCCTCAATAGTATAAGCAGCACCTGAAAGCTAGTTATGCAAATGGATACAGTTTTGCAGACGCGTGCCAGTTGTACTGTTAGTTTGAACATCTAGGGACCTGGCCCCTTATAGTCATTTACTTATCATCAAAACTAAACATAGCAATATTCCCCCTTTTTGATGATGAAAAACCAACCACAAAGCTTTGAGCATCAATACATATCCATTGTATTTAATTAGTGTGATTAATACTCTGAAGATGAATGTTCCCCCTATCATTATGCTTCCGCCATCATGTAACACAGGTTCCTAGTCCCTTGTTGTCATTTTGTAGCAAAAACTCTAAGCACATTTTCTTCCCCCTATTATTGTGCACCATTATTCATTTAGTGTATTTTCATACTTTTCTCTGTCATTATTCCTTTCTTTATTCATCTATTTAGCATATCACTTCCTTCCCCCTAGCAGCATGTCATTCAAATATGCAATTCAACTCATCATAGGCATCTACATTAGTTGCACTATACTAATACCTAATATCTAGTCACTACTATATATGCTCAGTATCCCCCTTTTAGCATTACTGAAAAAAGAGTACAATAAACCAAGAGAAAAATATGTTCAAATTAGTTAACTCATGGCCATTGGGGAAACACTTACATGAAGAATAACTTTGCAATTTAAAGGGAACAAATGTAACACATAAAGCAAAGATCCATTCATAAGTGGAGGATAAGTATCATTGTAGTGCATAATTTAAATTTTCTAGGGAAAAATCACAGGAATAAAGAAGGATTAATAATTGAAGGAACGGAAAAAAATTGAAAGAGTAGGGTCGGGATGTTATTGACATGCCTTATCTCTGCAATCAGGCTAAGGACCTAATTGGTTAAGATTGACGCCATCTTCTTTAGTTCAACATTCTTAATTCTAGGCATTTCAGACACACATGGGCTTCTTTTGGAGCAATGCTGAATTGTACTCTGGAGCTTGCTAATTTGTTCATCCTTGGCAGATAGATTGAACTTCAAATCCTCTATTTCTATGTTGAACTCCTTCTGAGAAGTGCTACCTAATTTAACACATTCATTTTTGACTAATGTCTTCATGCCAAGCATTTGTAACACTGTCCCTTGGGTTTTATTTTCACAGACAATACCAAATTGGTCAAATACCTTGTTCAACCAATATCCATAAGGCATGCCATGTTTTTAATTTTTCCCAAGAACTACTTTGTGAATGTGTTCCATCATTAAAGCAGATAGACTAATGAATTCAAATCTACTAAGTCATTCCATTACATACAAGCCAGTGGATAAGGCAATACTTTTCTTTTATGATTTAGGTAGAATCACCATGTTCACAAAGTCAAACACCAATTGAAACTCACTCTTGAGTGATTTTCTATTCACTATAGCCACATATTTCCATTTGACCTTTGGTGCATTTGCTAAGAATTCTATTAAAGCAAGCTGCTTTGAGATAGTTCTCACTCCATATATAGGAACTTCCAAAATTCTTCCCAATGTTTGTTCATTCAACTTTATTTTCTTTCCTTGAACCTGTATAATTAGATTCAACCCATCTTTTGAGAATTTCTAAGTGAAATAGAATCCCTTGACTATCTCACCAAAAATAGTTGGAATAGGTCCTTCCATGAGATGCATCCAGCCTTAATGTTTTACTAATTCAACTAATTACATCATACCAGGTTCTGTTAGCATATTTGAATAAAAAAATCCTTCCAGTTAACACCTTTTGATTTTTCAAGAACCTATTTCTAACTTTCTTGAATGCGATCTTACTATTCTCCCCATTCTTTCTTCTAGTATAAGTGATCACAGATTCTTTTTAGTAACTTTCCTCTTCTTTGTACTAGGTCCCTCAAATGTCAGCTGCTTCTCAGTAAAACTTCTAGACTATTTTCCAGAGAATCTTGGTGTTTTACTGATATTGTCTTTCTTATGATCAACTATGATCTTTCCTAGGCTGTTTTACTGATATTGTCTTTCTTATGATCAACTATGATCTTTCCTAGGCTATTTGACAACAATATGAGATTTTTAGAAACCTAGGCTTAATATATCACAACACCATTAGAACAGTTTTGAGAATTCAAAGATGATTCTTCATCAACAGGCTGAATAATAAATGAGCTAAACTTTTGAAAAGTAAGAGAAGAAGGATATTTTTAGGAAGGTTTGGAAGGGATTTTTAACTATTCTAAGCTCAGAATCCTTTGAAGAACATAAAAATAGGTGAGTTGTAGCCATAGAGAAGGTCTTTTTCTTAGAAGAGCTATTTGGGATTAGGATTTTTCCTTTTGATAAGAGAAGAAGTGGGTGCAATAAGATTTAAGGAATAATAAGAACTAAGAAGGGTTTTTTGTGGGGACAAGATATGATCAATTTTAGATTTTGGGTGACTCGCCTTCTTTTTCAGAATAGGACATTTTTTCCTTACACAAAGACATGAAGGACACAGCTTTTTCTTGATAGAACAGACAAAATTTGCACATACAAGCTACTAACCTGAGAGATAGGACCAGGTCCCACTCTAGTTTGACTGAATCTTCAACTTTGTGCTTGTCACATCTGTCCACTTCCAAAGTTATTCCCATGGTTGTATACCTACAAAGGTATGAACTGAGTTAGACCAACATGTATCTAATGTACCAAGGATACCTGCCTCCTGAACATAGATAAATTTGGAAAGAGAAACTAATTCATGTGATAGGTCAGGTTAATTTGATCATTTATTTCATCAGTATTTTGTCTCTGTACACCCTTCTTTCTTCAATACAAAGGATTTCTCTCTTTTTAGTTCATTCTCTGGAGCATTCTCATTTTGATAAGCCAAGGACCAGGTCTTTGAAATTAATTTTTCATGATAAGACACCTACACCTGAAGTGTCTTGAGAGAGAGACCACAGTTAAACCTTCTAATGTTGAGCTTTGTTCATACATTGTCATAGGACCATCCCTGACTGCAATCCCCTATCTCATACCTAGAATCATGTTTACTTGTTGGATTTAGGAACCTATTTGAGTTTGAGTTCCCAATAGAAAGACAGTACTATGATCAAATCCTTCTTAGTCTATTTTGTAGAGAGTTTTTCTTCTCATTTTCAAGGGTTTGAAATACTTTAGATAGGAATTTTCCTGCTAAATGTATTCAGTAGTGGTCATTTTAGCTTTGAGCCAATACTGACATTTTTCCTTCAAATATCCATCTCGTCCACAATGAGTACACAGATGCTTGTGACTCCTATTTTTGGTACCACGAGTAGTTGTCCTTCAAAAGACCTATTTTTGTTTAGTTCTTCACTTAGACGGACCAGGTCCCTTTCTAATTCTTCATTTTTGTGAAGTGCAGACATAAGATGTTTTTGAGAATTCTTCAATTTCTCTTCAATAGCAATTTGAAGCTTCTCTCTTTCCCTTGCCATCTAAGTCACCCACCTTTTCCAGTTGGCCCATACAACTTAGATTTTTAGTGACCATTTCTTCAATTTCAAATAACTAGAGGGTTAAGACAATCAATTTAGTATCTTGTTTCTCTACTTTCTTCTCTTAAGTAATTTTCTCAGTATTTAATTCATATACAGAATCAATCAGCACACTAGCAAGCTTCTTTATCTTTCTAGAAGAATAGTTATCTAGATTTTCCTTTATATCGGAAAAAGTTACCTCATCTTCTTCTTCATTATTTGTGTTTTCCATGAAAGCAAATAAGGAATCATAGATAACTGGACTATCTTCCATTGTTAGCATAGACACATCTCCAGACTTCTTATCCTCATCTAATTCATTAGAGGAATCTCCCCATGCTGGCAGAGCTTGCTTTACAGCATAATCTGCTACAACCTTTCTTTTTGAATTGTTAGGGACCTGGTCCCTGATCTTTCCTTTGTCAGCTGTAACCTTTAGGTAATAGTGATGTTCCATTTTATGCATGGTATAGTCCTTGATGAAATGCTCTGGACTTTTATATTTATCACACACTTTAATATTTCTTCCTCTCTTTCAGAATTGACCACTCTTTTTCATAGCTCTAATAATTCTATTTGCCAAATAGGTAATATCAGTGTCTTCATCATCAACTGGATCATATTTAGAAGCCTTCAACGCAAAAGATTTTTCCCTTTTAGCATTATTCTTCTCCATCCCTTGTTGTTTTGTGAACTCATGGGTATTTAGATTTCCAATGAGTCCATCCATAGTGAGGGTCTTTAGGTTCCTTGCTTCAGTTATTGCATCCACTTTACTTTCTCGGGACTTAGAAAGAACACCAAGAATTTTTCTTACTTATTTGTACAAGGGAATCTCTTCTCTTAAGCAGTGAAGCTTATTTGTGATAGAAGTAAACCTTGTATTCATTCCTTGGATTGTTTCTCCTTCTTTCATGGTGAAGGTTTCATATTGAGTAGTCAGCATGTCCACTTTTGAATCCTTATATTAGTGGTACCTTCATAAGCAATCTTTAAGCAATCCTAAATCTTTTTTGCATTTTCACAAGCTGAGATCCTATTGTATTCATTAGAATCTATGCCACATACTAACAGTTTCTTGTCCATGTAATTCTTTTCAGTTTTTTTCCTGTCTTCATCCTTGTACTCCCTCATCCTTTTAACAACCATCCTTGTAACCTCTTTTTCTTTGACTTCTTCAACAGGAACATGAGGACTATCAAGAATTATGTCCATCAACTCACTATCTACAGCCATAATAAAGTCAAACATCCTGGTTTTCCACCACCCATAGTATTATCCATTAAATCAAAGTGGTCTAGTAGTAGATTGCCCTTCTTCCAAGTTAGGTGGAGAAACCATGATAACTAAATCCTTTTAGAGTGTTCTATCTCTGAAACCAATTTTAGAAAGCCTTAGGGGTTGTACCATACTGTGAAGGACCAGGTCCCTCAAAGTCAATCACGGGCAATCAAACAATAAAGTGTAGGAAAACTAAAGGTTGTGCAGGAAAGTAACAACACACAATATTTAACGTGGAAGCCTTCTTGCTCAATGGAGTAAAAACTATAGCTTGCCCTCACAAGCACTAACAAAACTCACTATAATCAACCTCTTGATTACAGACTTGATTTCAACCTAACTCTAGGCTTCTTTTGCTTGTAACTCTGGTACAAGCTCATCTTGATAACTCTACCAAGGACTCTCAACACTTATTAACTCTAATCAGTATCAAACTTAGGCAACTCTACCTAAGCACATTATAATCAAAGATAAAAGGTCATTACTATTATAACATGAGTAATTCATTTACAAATCAAGCCTCACTCAAGAACAATATCTATTTAAGCTCACACATACATCTAAGAGCTTGAGCAATGTTAGATATGGAGTTTTTGTCTTTCTCTTTTTGGGATTTTTAAACACTATTTTATGAAGAAGAATCTTTTTCCTTTTATAGATAAGTGATGATTAGGTATGAAATCTCATTATACTAGGTGTCCTTAATAGTTCAAGCAGCACCTGCTAGTTTGTTAAACAAACGGACAATGTTGTGCAAACGCGTGCCAACTGTATTGTTTCTTTGAACATCTAGGGACCTGGTCCCTATTAGTCATCTACTCATCATCAAAACTATACATAGAATATTGAGTATATTAATTCTACATAGAATATTGAGTATATTAATTCTCTTTGATGTTCTTAAAGGAGCATGAGCTAGCCTTCTATTCCACAAAACAACATATTAGTAGTAGATGCATTACAAATAGAACCATTAGAAATACCATCAATAATATTACTATGAGATTTATCACTAGTTCCAACATTATTAGATACACACTATCTAGTCATAACTACATTATTCTTAGGATTATCTTCTGTGTTTTAACTTCTTCCGGCCTTTAGAATGTAGATACCTTACTCATTTTTACTAATCTCCACCACTTTCCCACTTGAGAGATCTGTAATAGGCAAAAATCAGGATTGAAAGCTACAAGACAAAATAGTTCATTTGTAATCTTGGATACTGATAGGAGATTACATTTGAAGTTTAGAATATACAGAACATGCTGAATAATCCCATCTCCAAAGATAAGAGAATTGCCAACATGACTTATAGACACATGTTCTCTAGTGGAAAATTTTACCTTAATTTGATCTAGATTAGCAATAGGTTTAGTTGTGTGTAATAAGTTATTTTCATGAACCTTGTGATTTGTAGATACTAAATCTACAATCCCGTTAGACTAAACATGATGAGATAAAAGTTCAAACATAGTGCCAGTTGTACTCATAGTTTTATATATTATCTACACCATCAGTTTCAAGTTCAAGAGAACCTCTGTTCAGCATTTACAAAATTTGATTATATTGTTCCTATGTTAAAATAGTAGCATGAGAGTAACTAGAAATAGAATTACCAAAGGTTGAGGATTTCTAACCAAAAGCCATGACGCTGGATGACCCTTGAGGTGGAATATTGTTAACATAGTTGACTGAGTAGCTCTTCATCGTAGCCTTATGATCAGAAGGATAATTGTGTATCTTGTAACAATTATCCCTGGTATTTCCTATGATATTACAGTGATCATCACACTGAATATGAGCCTTGTCAACATTGCCTTTGGGCCGGACATTTCCACTGTTGTGACTTCCACCATAACCACCTTAATTTCCTCTACTATTAAATATAGTGTTACTGCAGGAAATGCCACTACCATGACTACCACCACCATGTTGATATTGTGTTATAACTTATACCGTTGTTGCTTTCATGGCTATAGCTCCATCTACTCTGACCACTATCGTAGGCTTTACTCTTTAAAGTTGTGGGTTCACTTGAGGAGGTGCCAATAGAAGAGGTTCCTATATATTTAATCTTTCACTTTCAACATTCAGAATGATGGCATAAGCAAGATTCACACTGGTTAAAGGTCCAATCACCACCACCTGATTCTTAGTGAGATCATATGCTTAGTATATTTTTGTGACTCAAGACATGAATAATTAGGATGTCGTAGTAGTGACTCGTACTCATCCCAGAGTTCTTTTAGTCTAGAGAGTGACACAAAATATAATCCTTGAGTCAACTTTGCGATTTCCTTGTGCAAATAGAAAGATCTAGAAGCGTTAATCTTATCAAACTTTTTCTTAGGTTTTTCCAAATCTCATGAACACTAGATGCATGAATTACACTATAAATTAACTCTTTAGACACATGATCTAGGCTAGAAAAATCGCATTACACCTCTCTCACAGTTTATGTAAGCTAGACTCATACATCTCCATTTTACATGTTCCTAGCACAAAGCCTAGTTTATTTTTACTACGCAGAATAATACGCATAGAATTACTCCACATTAAATAATTTTTCGAGCCTTGAAGTTAAACAAAAATGATTACAGATCCTTAAGTATCCAAAAGGTAAATGTAAAGGGGATTACTATGATCGATCTCATATTCCTACGCAGATACATTTGCAGTTTGAGTGTTTGATGATGTTGGACTTGCATTATTTTGCCTTAATCCTTCTGAATTTTCACTAACCGCCATGCTCTCAGCAGTCAACCATTCAATTTTACCCAATAAGAACAATTTTGTATCAACAGAGAACTGAATCAAGCAGAAAAAATTAGAACCTTTATCAAAGTCTCAAAAACCTAGATGTAATCTTTTCTGAAATTAGTCTCAAAATATGCCAATCTCCAAACGTACTTGCCAGTAATCCTTCCTTCTTGAGCTTCAACTAACAACATAAATCACCTCAGTCACGCTCTCATATGATGATAATAAAGTTCATCTATGGAGGAGACTAGCTAGATGAAGAAGAGGAAGCAAAATATATCTGCTCTCTTTATTAAAAGCTCAATGAAATAGCAAAATGTGAAACACTATTCAATTTCTATAGCGTACTCATATATATATATATAGGTGTACCTAGGTAGGACATTATCTTCTACTGCACAATCTACTAGTAATTAGTTACAACCACCTCTAACCTACTTGTACAGTTGGCACTAGTTGTACCTTCAGTTCTTCTTTAACCTCCATCATCATGTCAAAACATTGTGGTAAATTAGATGTGTATTGATATATATATATATATATATATATATATAGGTGTACCTAGCTAGGATATTATCTTCTACTGCACAATCTATAGTAATTAGTTACAACCACCTCTAACAGACTTGGACAGTTGGCACTAGTTGTACTTTCAGTTCTTCTTTAACCTCCATCATCAACATGTCAAAACATTGTGGTAAATTAGATGTGTATTGACTCTTTATCATAAATCCTAGCTAGGGGTGTGGAGTCATTTTTAAAAATTTATGGATTTTAAATTTTTCACGGAACTCAAAGCTTGTCGTAGTTATTTCGTTCACAGTTAGACATTTTGTACATATTTAATGAAAATTATTTAAATTTTATTGTATAAACATATTTTATAAACAATATATATAAATTTATATAAATCTTAAATATATATTGTTATATATCCTATATACATTTTAATATATCATCTATACAATATCAAACATTATATATACATTACATAATAATTTAACAATATCAAAACATTGCATATACATGCGGTCATATTAACTATATTTTTTGGACCATCGGTACATTTTTAGATTATATTTTATGTAAGAAAAACTATATTTATTTGCAAACTAATTATATATATATATTTGAACAGAATCAATTCAAAGTCTCCTTGTTAGACAGAATCGTCTTTTCACTATTTTCCTCAAATTATTATTTAGTTATTATTAATATTAAAAATTCGAAATTAATTAAAATCCTTATATAAGTTAGGAAAGAAAGTTCTAAATCAATTCAAATCTTACCTTATATGTAATTTATTAATAAATTAAATAAAAAAAATAATATTGATTTGAACTGAAAAGAACAAGAAAAAGAAAGTCCAAAGCAAAAAAGAGAACAAAAAAAAGGAAAATACATAATTGGAAAGAAAATTTAATTGAATTGAAAAGGAAAAAGAAAAAGAAAACGTGTGGAGGAAAAAAGGAAAAAAAAAGAAGAAAAAGAAAAAAAAAACATAAAAACAAAAAAGATTTTCATTAAATAAATAAAAATTGAATTGACAAAGAAGGAAAGTAAACTAAACCTAAAATTTCTTATAAATTGAGAATTCTTCCTTTCTACAATAATACGTCCACAATATAGTTCTTAAATAGTTTTTTTCCTTTATTATTGTTGTTCATAAATTTGATTGTGATTTAAGGTATGTTTTCTAAATTTTTTGTTTTGATGTTTACAATCTTGATAATATCTATGATTAAAGAAATACATTTGCTTGTGATTTGAGGTAAGTTTTTAAAAATTTTAATTAGTATGTTCTTGAAGTTTATAATAATAAATCATTATGTATCCGTGATAGACAATTGCTAATTGAGAAGTTTTTAGTGAAATATTAATAGTATTTATGATTGAAGAGACAAATTTTCTTGTGATTTGAAGTAAGTTTTCTAAAATTGTAGTATGTTTATAATGTTATAAAAATAAATTATCATGTATTTTTGTTAGACGATGCTTTTTGTGATTTTTTTATTATGACTTATATAAAATAAATAATTTAAAATTGACTTATTTACAATTTTGACCAAATTTTTTGGATTATATTTCATCATAAGAAATTAGTTAGTCACTCCAATTGTATACGGATTTCTTTTTTTTCCTTTTATCCAGGTGAGATATTAGGAGATTTAGTTAAATTAACAATCTAGCTTTTAGAAAAGTACTAACTGAATTGAATTCTAATGATATCATATAATTTTATTCAAAAATAAAATTAAAAGAACTGAAAGTAGAATTTTAATCCAATGACTATATATTTATAGTATAATAGGCATGTTTATTTATTAATCAAGATACATTTATAGTTTACACGTCGTAGATAAACTTATAAGTGGTAGATGAATTTACATGTGGTAGATGAATGTCGGTCGGCTTTGAGGACTTTTTTTAGATAAGGGTTAGGTTTAATTGTATTGTATTTATATCTCTGTTTTAAAATTTTTTTTGTGTAAAGGTTAAGTTTAGTTGTATTATTTTGATATTTCTATTATCGTATTATTTTGTTATAGTTCACAGGTGCTAGATGAGTGTCAGACGGCTTTGAGGAAATTTTTGTGTAAAGGTTAGATTTAATTATATTATTTTTATGTTTCTATCATCATATTGTTTTGTTTCAGTTTACAGGAGATAGATGAATGTCGATCGGCTTTGATAAATTATTTTGGTAAAGGTTAGGTTTAATTAATGAAATATCCAAAAGATGTTGAATTTAATTATTGTATTCTTTTATTACAAAAACAAATATCTTATTTAGTGCAATATTTGTACTCAATAAAGTAGGTCGACATGCCTGCTTGTATTGGTGGCTTCAGTTGCTTCAATCGTAATTTTACTACATCACCCCTAATTAATTATTATAAGTCATATAAGTATTAAAAAATTAATAATATTTAATAAAAAAAAGTAAAATGGATATAAAATGATAAATTAACTCTTGATATTTTAAATTAGGTCAAACACATCGACATGCACCTTAACTTAGCACGATCTTTCACTTTGACACTATAAGTGGACGACGTTCATTTGAAAAACCTAACATAGCCATAAAATGTTTCACTTTGGCACCTTTTGCTGACATGGAAAAGTGAGTGTAGAACACTCACTTTTGGGCGCGTAACTGTGTTATTTTAACCCATTTTTCATTTAATTTTATCATCATCTTCCCAATTTTTCATTGCACTATCTTCAACCATTTTTTCAAGCTCAAAATCCTTTAATGGACCCAAACTCCCTCTTATCTCGCAAAAAATAATTTATTTAATTTTTTTTTCATATCACTTTTAGCAGTATAATCTAAAAATGAAGAGAATAAAAAATTGTCTAAAAACAAATCTACAAAAAAAAAAAGCTAATAAAATTGAGTTATTAAGTCAAACACGAAGAATAATATATTGTATCAATATAATAATTAACTCTTGAAGAATATTTTTAAAATGGAGGTTACATCAGTACCCAACTCCCAATTGTCCCCATATTTTCTTTTGTTAATAAATTTTCTAATAAATTAAGTCTCAAATATGTCAATAAATCTCAAGAAAATCTAATAAAAGGAATGAAAAGTTCAAAACAAGATGGATTGAGTGTGGAAGATGATTTTGAATTTTTTTTTTAAATTATAATAATAATAATAATAATAATAATAATAATAATAATAATAATAATAATAATAATAATAATAATAATAATGGATGTATATAATAATCTGACGATTTAAAATGAGTAGGCACAAATTAATTGCCCGTTTAATGCACGTCGGAGCGAGTGCAGCCCACACACCAAATCTGATGCAAATAGGTACCAAAATGACATAGTTTGTAGCTGGTTTAGGTACTTAAAATGAATGTTGTCCATTTTAGGTGCCAAAGTAAAAGTTCGTGCCAAGTTGAAATGTTTGTCGATGTGTTTAGCCTTTAAATTAACCTAAAGCCTTATATGACACCACTTAAATTTTGTTCTCGTGTGTTTTTTATAGTAATTTTGCTATATAACTTCAAATTAGTTATTATAAGTCATTTAATACATGTTTACTTCGCTACTTCAATCTTGATTTTACTATATCTTCCCTAATTATTTATTATGGCCATCTAAGAATTAAAAAATTAATAATTTTTCTTAGAAAATAAAATAAAATAGACACAAAATAATATGTCAACATAAAATATTTGGTTGATTATCAAAAAAATATATTAGTGCCACATATATTGGAATGTGGCAGAGGAAAACATAAAGTAACATATATTATTTGAAAATAAAATAAAAAGTATTGTAAATTACAATAATTAAGAACTTAAATGTGTATATTATTTACTATACATAAGAGAGAATATCTTACTTTGGTAGTGTCACGACCTGATTCACAAGTCGTGATGTCACCTACTAAAATCCACCAGTAGGTAAGCTAACACCGTAAATCGGAGCTAATGCAATGGGTTACTTCGATAGAAACACCCGACAAGGGCCATAATAGATGAAAACAGTCACAAAATATAATGTTCCACAAAAGGCATTCACTAAGGATACCAGTTCCCACGACCTGGTAATATCAGTACAAGAGCATCTAAGTACGACAATAGAAAATACCACTCAAAGTCTAAATAGTCTTATACATTCATCTTGAATACAAAAGACTGAATAATGATATGAGGGAAATGGGCTACTTGAAACTCCAAGAACTTACCCTACCTCTAGAAGATCAAAACAACATGATCTCAACTCTGTGGTGGCAACTAGTACTCGGGTCTGCACCAAAAATGTGCATAAGTATAGTTTGAGTACCAAAACAACGGGTACTCAGTAGGCATCATTAGTTGACTGAGATAAATCACAGTATAAAGATGATAGAAAGCAAGATAATATCTCTAAGTCTAGGTACAGAATCGAACCTGAATCATCTTCATCATCACTGTACAAAATAACTAATCAACTAGAACAACAATTCGACATCTCATATCAATACATACCAAAACCATCATATAAAATGAGTCATCAATATGGAAGCATAAAACGACATATATACAATTACAACCGCATAAATACAAAGTTCAACGCGCATACATCCATTAGAGCATAAAGTAAAAGAACTCACCACGGAGTCGCATACCACCGGAAAGTACACACAAGGAACAATAAAGTAAAGAACTCATCACTGCATCCCATACCATCGGAGAGTGCATGAAAGGATAAAACCATTAAGTAATTACACATGTAACCAACTTCTCGATATCCAAGGTTCACCATTTTTCATATCTACGGTTTTCACAATTCCCATCAAAGATCATTTACCAAGATTCATAATCATCATGAATTACCGCAATTAAAATAACATACATCAAGTTTCATAACCATAGTCATGTAGATGTTTAGATATATATAATATCAATACACTCTATCTAGTCATTATTAACTAACCAATACTTAATATTAACCACTAGTTTGCAAGTCATTAAAAGGCCTTCAATAATAAGCCTAACCGATTCTTTATATAATCCTTCTTTATGAAATAACAACTAATTATTATTCACTAAGTAGCCAACATCCCCATCCAGTCAAGAGGTACAACTAAACCATAATCACAATTTAACCAAAGCTCATTCCTAGTTATCTTAAGTGCACTAGTCATCATATAGGAAAAAGGTTACATATTATCAAACACACTTATCTATCTATTAGCCAATTCCTTTTTACTAGTTAGCACCACAAATATCTAAGTCCTCATTTAAGCAACCAACAGCATCACAGACTAGATATCAATATCACTAATCATCAACACTGCCAAGTCTATTATCATCATTAGCTATTTTACAATCATAATTACTAATTACCATATTTTAGCTAAACAAAGTCCACCAACTAGTATTCTAGTCTTCTAGCCATCAAGTAATATAACTGCTTATATGGACAACTAGTTATCACATGACCCAGTTTACTAGGTGAAATTTCATAATATATCCATTTTTTCAAGCCAAATATATCTACTAGGTGAATCCTTACTTCTAAACATGATTACACTTATCAATTAGTCTTAACTCAATATTTGACATATTCTACTTTTATTCACTAACTAGCATTAAAAATAGCCAAGTCACTTAACAAGTGATTAATGGTAAAGAATTATAGACAACTTTCCAAGAAAAACATCATATCCCTAATGCATAACGGGCGTAATCATACAAGGGCATAACCACACATATACATATATATACATATATATATATATATATATATATATATATATATATGCTTACCATGCATAACATCACCATAACATCAATTTATCCTCCGATTTTACCGGGCATCATCATAACATCAATACCTCTTTTAGATTTACTGGCCATCATCATAACATCAATATATCCTTCGTCCTTATCGGGCATCAACATATCATCTATATATCCTCCGTCCTTGCCGAGCATCATCATATCATCAATATATCCTCCGTCCTTGTCGGGCATCATCATATTATAAATATATCCTTCGACCTTGTCGGGCACAATGACATCATCAATATCCATCATGACATCAATATGCATACATAGATATAGCCAAATCTATAACAAATGCAAGCCCAGTGAAGAATTGAGTGGAAAAGAAGTAACAAAAGACATATCATCGCTCCTTACTAATTATTATCAATGCAACATATTAGTAGGTACATAAGCATGTGTATGCATATTGTAGGAACATTCCCCACATTATTGGGAGTAACATGATTATTAGCATGGTCAATAACAAGACAAGGTTGTACTTTCTAGAACACCACTTAATTAGCATAATTAACAGTACTAGCACAAAAGGATTTCTTTGCATAAACATTGGCTTAGTTACTAAGCTTGAGCATAATCTGAGTAATAACATACTCCAAGGCTCACATAGTAAACTAACCGATAAGTTAGGTGATATCATAGCCATAGGTTCATTTCACAAGGCCTTCCAATGTTATCCAAATAATGCCAATAAGATAATCAATCAAGTATGCACATAATCGCTAACTTCAACATCATGAATAATCCATTACTAGTTCTAACCATCACATTACTAAAAGAATATTCTAGGTATTCAACAAGTATCTAGTTCACTAAGGAAGTTACATAATTAAAGCTTAAGGCGGGTCCAGTTCTGCTTCTAATATCTTAAATTATCTTCTTCAAGTCTAACTTTTACCCGGAATTAGACTAAGTTATCTAAATCATGTTCAAAGGTTCATTAATCCAGCCTAGTTCTATAGGACAATTCCTTCTCAAGTATCACTCTTAAGTCATCCCAAGCACCTAAAGCCAATCTTACAACTACGCATATCTAGGTCAACTTACTCTTACAATGAGTGAACAAGATCACTCCCATCTAACTGGAGAAACTTGAGTATTCTCATGCTATTCATGAGATAACAAGTCCAACTAACTAAGGTTTTGGACTATTAGTCAAATATCACACTTAAAAGGTTCAATAGCTTAAGTGTTTCAACTAATTCTAAGCATTACCATTCACTATTTCAACATCTACGATCCCGCCCAATCTTATCAAGATATCACACTTATACTACAATAAAGTTTAATCTAACACAAGTAAGCCTAACCTACCTAGAACCAAAATATAGCTCACAAACCAAAAATCTTTGCTTTCCTTTTCCTCAAAGCTTCTTCCACGAGCCAAGCTATCAATAACACAATCAATGCATTATTACAAAATTAACAACACCCATATTGCACCATTGTGCTTTGGCTCTAAAATGACATCAAAAAACTACAAGTGGGTGGAAATGAGTTTTTTGAGACCAACTTATTGTTCAAATACCAATAGGGAGTTATAACCCCCAAGAAATTGGTGCAAATCAACCATATTTGGGGATAAAATCAAGCCTCAAGCCATTTGGGATTTTACGTCTAATAATTAAGAATTCAACACTAAAATTGAAGGAATCTTACCTTAGATTAATTGTTAATCGCGAATAAGCAAGCTATTCGAGCTCCCAATCAACACCCAGCACACAATTTAACTATTCTCTCCATTAGGGTTTTAGAGATTAAGACAATGGAGAAATGGCTAAATTCTTGACCAAGACTACATATAAATACACCTTGCCCAGACCCTTACAAGAGGTGATCATGCACACGCGCTCCTACCGCGATAGCACCCATTATGATCGCACTAAGAATCTTGTGATCGTGCAATTTCCAGCCTCGACAGACGACAACGGAATCTTAGAATTTGATTCCAAGTTTCATACAATGCCTCGAGATGCATTTAAAATCTAAAATGAGCAAAAAAAAATATGTAACCACACCGATTTTGACGTTTTGGATGCATTGGCAAAGTCAGATTTTCTATCTGAGGTCATTTCGACCAAATATGGGCCTTGCACCCAAATTTCCAATTTATCAATATTTTGACCCACAGGTTGAAATGAGTTTAGGTATAGCGGGACCCAAAGCAAAGGTCTACCCAACCTAACAACGATATTAAAGAGCTGCTGGAGCAGTCCAAATTCATATATGATATTATTTTACGAAAGTTTTTGTCCGATGGCTATTTGGAACCAACGAAGACTTTTAAATAACAAAACGGTTCTAAAAAACAAAAGGACTATCCGTTAACCGAATTACCCATTTCAGTAAGTCATAAATAAATTAGGGCAACTATAAAAATCTTTAAAGGAAAAAATAAGTGGAAACATGAGAAATGACTTGAAAGGTCATTACAGCATCCACTACTAAGGAACTTTCATACCCAAAAGTTAAAGATAAAGAAAATACCTGAAGCTGGAAACAAGTGAGGTTATTAGGCCCGCATCTCACTCTCGATCTCCCAAGTGGAACTCCATTGGGCGGTGCCTCCACTGAACCTTAACTATAGAAATCTCTCTAGAATACGGGCTCTTCCACAAAAGTCAACTGTCATCTAACTGGGCTGAAACCCACCTAAGCACATGAGATAGATCAGGAATATACTTCAGCAACATGGAGAAATAAAAAATTGAATTAACAACAGAAAAAATTTGAGGTAAAGCTAACTTGCAGGCCACTTCACTAATTGTGCAAAGAATATCAAAAGGATTAATATAACGAGGGATGAGCTTACCTATCCTTCCAAACATCATCACACCCCTCATGAGTGAAATACAAAGAAACACACGGTCTTCAACTCCGAATCTCAAGGCACGGAGCCTACAGTCGGTATAGGCCTTCTGCCTACTCTGGCCTGCTCTCAACCTATCCTGATCAGCCTAAGTCTATCAAATGATTCCTGAAGCAATCCTCACCCTAAGGTCTCACCTCAGAAGTCTCAAACCATCCGATTGGAGAAAGACATCTCTTACCATACAAAGTCTCATAATGCACCATCTCAGTACTCAAATGATAACTATTATTGTAGGCAAACTCTACCAATGCAAAATATTGATCCCACTATTCTCTAAAATCCATAACATAGGCTCGGAGCATATCCTCAAACACTTTAATAGTTTGCTCAGACAGACCATATGTCTACAGAAGAAAAGTTGTACTCAAATCCACTCGAGTACCCAACTCCTCCTGAAATGCTCTCCAAACTTGCAAAGTATATACAAAACCACGATCTGATATGATAGAAACGGGCATCCCATTCAAATAAACTATCTCCCAAACAAAAATTTGGGTTGATCTCTCAGTGTTGAAGGTCATTTGAATAGGAATAAAATCTGCCAACTTGGTCAAACAATCCAAAATAACCCAAATACCATAGAGACCACATGAAGTACGAGGCAAACCATTAATGAAGTTTGTAGTGATCCGTTCCGATTTCCACTCAGGAATGGGCAATCTTTTAGTCAATCCACCTGGATACAGATGCTCGGCATTAACCAGCTGACAACATAGGAAATAAGCCACAAAGTCTACCATATCTCTCTTTATCCTATCCCACCAATAATATTGCCTCAAATCTCTATATATCTTAGTCGTACTGGGATGAATGGCATATCTAGAACTTTGAGCCTCATAAAGAATAGACTGAATTAAATTATCAAATTGTGGAACACAAACATGGCCCTAGAATCTCAAGATACCCTCAAAATCAACAGTGTGCCTCTCAAACTCACCTCGCACCACCTGATCACAGAGAAAACATAACTTGTTATCCTCATACTGACGATAAAAAATTTCTCAAATAAGGATGACCAGTGACGGAGCCAGACTTTTGGTTAAGGGTGTTCATATTTTTCCTTGGGCAAAGAACTGTTTAAAAACAAAGAAAATAAAGCACTGCTGCACTTGCCAAGGTCAAAACCCGGGTAGTTAATGCAGAAATGCACACTCTTCACCGCTAGACTATGCTTCTTTAGCTTGTTAAGGGTGTGCAACAACATGTATATAACCATAAATATCTATATTTAACATATATACTCGAAAAAAATTTCCTACGAAGGGTGTTCATCTGACCACCCTTCGTTAGCTGTGGCTCCGCCACTGAGGATGACCTCGCCTCCGCACAAGCCAAAAGCCTTATAGGATCTGAAATATAAAGAAAAACCATTAAATTGGCTAAGGACTGAACGTCCCATGCCATATACCTCTGAGAAATTAATATACAAGCGAAGCTACCCATACTCACTACCTTGCGACTCAAGTCATCAGCTACCACATTCGCCTTACCCAGATGATAAAAGATGGAATTATCTTAGTCCTTTAACAACTCCATATATTTATGATGGCGAGCATTAAGCTTTCACTGGGTCATAAGATGTTGAAGGCTGTGATGATCGGTGAAAATCTCACAATGCACACCATACAAATAGTGCCCCTAAATCTTGAGTGTAAAAACTACCGCCACCAACTCCTAATCATTAGTGGGGTAGTTGCGGTCATGCACTTTAAGATGTCTAGAAGCGTAAGTAATAACACGACCCTGCTACATCAAAACACAACCAAGGCCAACACCATAACTATCACAAAACACGATGAATCCCTCACCCTCAACTGGAAGAGCTAACACTTGGGCTGAAGTAAGACATCCTTGAGCATTCCAAAGATCAACTCACAATCCTCAAACCATCAGAAAGGAACTTTCTTCAGAGTCAGTCTAGTCATAAAAGTTGAAATAGTAGCAAAGCTCTCAACAAAATGCCTGTAATAACTAGCCATACTAATGAAACTGCGAACCTCAGTCGGAGATGTAGGCCTAGACCAATCAAGAATTGCCACAATCTTAGCTAGGTCTACCATGATACCGACTCTAGAAACCACATGTCCAAGGAATGACACTGACTCAAGCCAAGACTCATACTTAGAGAACTGGGTAAAAAGCACATGATCTCTCAAGGACTAGAGCATAATCCTCAAATTTTATGCATGATCCTCACTGCTCCTCGAATACATAAGAATATCATCAATGAACACAATAACAAAGGAATCTAGATATGGCCTGAACGTTTGGTTCATCAAATCTGTGAACGCAGCTGTAACGCCCCAAAAATGGGTCCCGGAGCGTCACACGGTTCTTGAGGCTACGAGTAGCCCCAAGCTAACCCTTTGAGCCATTTTCATTTAGTTCAACACAAATCAACGAGGTTTCCATAAATAATCCTGAAATATCAACAGAGTAATCATCATCCAATAATAAAAGAATTTTAGAAAGATAACAAACTATGACTTATTAGTCAACTCCCAACATCTCTACTAATCTGACAAGCCTCTAAGAAAATCAATAAAACCAGCAAGCCGTTGAGACATGCCCTAACTGACTCATATTCAGTTATCAAATGTAAGCAATTCCATGAAACCAACATCAAACATCAAGTCCTCGGAATATGAGGACACACCACAACAGAGGATGAAGAACAGCGTACCCAAAAAATCACTGTTGAACCTGGAACTAAGCACCTGAACCTACATTTTGAAAAAATACAGCCCACATTTGAATATGTGGGTCTGTACATGGAAAGGAACCAAGTCTATGGGGGTATATGCAGTTGTATAAACATCATCATCATAAATATTTATAAGAAATATACAGGATGTATGTAAGACTCACATAACCC
>NC_061120.1:13468858-13469257 GCF_002878395.1 Capsicum annuum | reverse complement strand
AATTTGTCAATCACTTTCAGTTCATCAAGAATATCAATTCTCATAATGTAAATATCATTTAAATCTTTCGAAAGAATAACTTTCACAATTCCACTTTCAAATCACTTCACCATTCACCATAGACACAAGGAAACACACACACACTGAGAGATCCTATAACCAACATAAACCATGTGAGCTACATGGAGTCCAACGTACAACCCACGTTGGGGAGAGTCGTCCTATCCTTGGCATCAGAGTAGGACTATCAATATCAAATCCACATAAACTAGTGATCACTATATAAATCAGTCTCAGGCTCACTCTTATGGGGGTACGTAGTTCTAGGAAAGTAAGGTCGCTTTATACCTCTCACTTGGTGCTAAAGATTTCTCCAGGACTTAGCTCAGATCATTTCAA
>NC_061120.1:13465544-13465858 GCF_002878395.1 Capsicum annuum | reverse complement strand
GAAGTCCATATTTATCTCTTCCTACTTTCAGGTGGGAATACTAAACTCTTGCATCATACCACTAGGTCTTTGGTGTTCAACCTTAACCTGTTGGCATGTTGCACACTTAGCTACAAATGCTGCTATATCTTTCTTTATGCCACTCCACCAATAGATTTCTCGCAAGTCTCGATACATTTTGGTGGCACCAGGATGAATAGAATATCGCGCCCCATGCACTTCAGCCATAATGCTCTGTCTCAGATCATCAACATTCGGGACACATAATCTACCCTGCAATCTCAACACACCATCTCCCAAGGGGGAGATGGTGT